>NC_073306.1:42611036-42952702 GCF_027595985.1 Sorex araneus | reverse complement strand
GCAGTAAGCCCTGAGCACAGAGCCAGGAGTAAGCCCTGAGCACCGCCGGCTGTGGGGCTCCCAACATCACCAACCAAACCACCACCACCACCACAGGGGCGTGGGCGAGGCTAGTGGACAGACAAGGCCAGCCACGGTGATAGGGGAGAGGGGCTGGGCAGAAGAGGTGTGTGGGCTGAGGGACAGTGGCTGCCCAGGGCAGAGCAGCTGTGTCCCGGAGGAGGTCAGTTTGGCCTCATTGCAAGGAGGGGAAGGGAGGGCAGTGGGGAGAAGGCTTTCCCTCTCCCTCCCACCCACGGCCCCACAAAACCCACCAGCTCACGGCTGACGGAGTCCTAACTCAGACAGAGAGGAAGGAGCGGCCTCTACTCTGACTTTCGCTGCCTCCTCCCGCCTGGCCTCCGCAATTCCTGCTAGGCCCCAGGTCTGGCGAAGGGGCTCCCTGCCCCTCCCTGGTATGAAGACTGAGCATCGGAGCGCAGGGGACCCTGGCTCAGGAGGGGAAACCAGAAAAGTGGGTTTCTCCTGGCAGGAGAGCCTGTGGCCTGGAGCGATGACTCAGCCTGTCGGCAGCAGGAAGCAGAGACGGCCGGGCCCACGGTCCTGCTCTGGGGGTTCTGGAGGGAGAGCCAGTAAGCTGAGGTGGTGAGGTCCTGGGACCCCACAATCGGAGGAGGGGCTGTCTGTGAATTTTCTACTATTTCCGGGGGGACTTTCTCCAAGACTCTAGTAGGACTTTCGTTGGGGTGAGGACACTCCCAAATGGTGCTCAGGGCGTCTTGGGGCTAGAGGCTCGACGCAGGGGTGAGGGTGTGGTGCTCTCGGACCCTGTGGTGCTGGGGATCCCTCGGGCCACCGGGAGATGCTGGGGGCAGAGCACCACTTTCTGTCTTTGATGATCTGAATGTGCCCGATGGCAACTCCCCTCACCTCCGGCGTACCACCTCCGGCCCCCTGCTCAGCTCTTGCCCCCGCACTCTTACTGAACAATCCCTTCCTTACTGTCCACCTTGTGTGCAGGGAGGGCACCTCCTGGCAGTGCTCGAGGTCTCACTGAGGCCCAGCGGGTGGGAACAGGAGCACCTGTTTGTCCCTCCCTCCAGGCTGAGGTCTCTCCTGGTGTTACCCCACTTCATCCACGGTCATGGTAGGACTGTGCCCAGCACCCACGAGTGCCAGAGGGTGCCCTCCAGGATTCTCGAAGTCCCAGGGGAAGTTGTGTGGAACAGCACGCATCATTCGCCCCTTTTAGGTCACCTTCTGCCACGAGTTCCCTGATGCCAATAGACTCTGAGCACCTTTGAAAACTTGTGGGATTTGTGGGGAGGAAAGAAAGGCACCAAAGGGCGCCAGGGAGGCTCAACGGTACAACATCTGTCTCGCAGGCACAAGGTTGAAGGTCTGATTCCCAGCACCACAGCACACCTGGGAACCAGCCAGCAGCTAAGAACATGTGGGTTCTCTGGCAACACTGCAACGTGTGTGAGGCACAGCACCACAGACCAGACGTGTGTGTGAGCACCACAGGCCAAATGTGTGTGAGCGCCACAGGCCAAACATGTGTGAGCACCACAGGCCAAACATGTGTGAGTGTTACAGACCAGATGTGTGTGAGCACCACAGACCAGATGTATGTGAGTGCTATAGACCAGATGTGTGTGAGAACCACAGACCAGAGGTGCGTGAACCTCACAGACCAGAGATGCGTGAACCTCACAGACCAGACGTGTGTGGAGCTCCACAGAACAGATGTACGTGAACATCACAGACCAGACGTGTGTGAGCTCCACAGAGCAGACGAGTGTGCACACCGAAACCCAGTGTACCTGTGTGAGCATGCAACTAAGCGCCTGTGAGCATCACAAACAAGTGTGTGTGAGCACTGCATGTGAGCAATGCAATCAAGTGTGTGTGAGCACCACAGACAAGCCGGAGCTCTGCCATCAGGCAGTCATGGCCCCACAGAGTAACGTGAGCACGGGGATTCCCGCTCACCGCCACAGCACAGGAGAAGCTGTGAGGGCGGGACTGTGCTGCAGGGGCTACGGGAGCCCACCGGGGCAGTAGGAGGCTGCGAGGGCTCTCGGCAGTTCCTGACTGCCGCGCCCTTCCGTGAAGACGGTTCCAGGAGCGTGTGTACCTGGGGCGCTGGCGCTCAGGCCTGGTGCTCCCGGATCTCCAGGTGAGGGAGGCAGTGGGTGGTGGGTGTGGCTCCCGGAATTTCATCAATCGCTCAGGAATGTAGGCAGCTTCAGTAACCCCCAGCCGCAGGCAGAGGAGTGGGGGGCAGGCCCTGGCTTGCTGGCTAAAGGTAGGGACCCCAGAGAGGGGCCCCACGGGGAAAGATTGGGCTGAGGCCAGGTAAAGGGTGGGGTTGGCCAAGGGAACTGCCCAGGGAGCAGCAGGCATTCCAGTCCCCTGCCCCAAGCTGTCTTTCCGCCTTGCCCCACGCTAGCTTCTGTTACCCTTCAGGCCCCCAAGACCTAAGCCAGGGCGTTGCTACAGCCTTTGTTCATCATGGATCAGAACATGGAGCATCCAAACCATACCAGGCAGTTCTCTTCCAGACCTTCTTGAGTCCTCAGGACCTACCCAGCTGTGGGATTCTAGTTATGATTTTGAAGATGGGAAAAATATCTCAGCAAGGTTAAGTCACCTTTCCAGGGTCACCCAGCTAGTAAGAGTAAACCAGATGGAACTCAAGGGACTCTGAGGGGTGCCCATCCTGTTCCCAGAAGGAGAAGCAGAGGGAGAGTTGTACAAGGCGGGGAATAGGGGTACAGGCCAAGGACGGTTACTTCTCCCACTGCAGAGAGCGTTCCAGTGAGAGAGGCAAGGCTACGGCCCCTCCAGCGCAGAACTCCCAGCGGTATGGAGGAGGAATAGGAGGAGGAGGAGGAGGAGGAGGAGGAGGAGGAGGAGGAGGAGGAGGAGGAGGAGGAGGAGGAGGAGGAGGAGGAGGAGGAGGAGGAGGAGGAGGAGGAGGAGGAGGAGGAGGAGGAGACAGAGAGGAGTGTGTGTTCAAATGGCAGAATGCCTTGATCCAGGAGGTTGTATTTCTAAGATACACGTCCCATTCTTTGCTTAAGGCAGTGTGACTCTTAGAACCAAATGACACAAATTAATCATGTTTATGCAGCATGTCAATTACTTCAAAATGGAGCTCTTGATTTTTGTCCCCCAAACCTCTCTTTCCGTCTCCAGCCATCTGATTGCTCCAGTGGCCCCCTGTGTATCTAACCCTCAGTCCTTTTGCCAAAATCTATTTCTCTTTATTGGAACGACCTCCCCTGCCCCCATGCAGGCACCCACCATCTCTCACCTGGATTAAGGCGTTACTTGCCAGTGGTCTCTTCACTTCAGTTCTTGAAACATGTCTCCACAGAGTATCCAGTTATTTTTCAAAAGCATGAAGCAGCTTATGCCCACTTCTGTGCATAAAATTCTTGAATAACTTCCTACTACAATTGAAATAATATTCACACTCTTCAGGGCTGCACATATGTGACTCTTCTCTACCTGAGAAGGTTATCCTGTCTTCTTCCTATCCCATAGGGCTGACCAGTGCATTTCTATCACTGGGTGCACGTATTTGTGATCACTCTACCGGAAGAAGCCATGTCTTCCTATGGTCTCTCCCATCTCATCATTCCGCAGAGATTCAGGGGCCTTAAGTCAGAGAAACTTTATCACACTCTGACTAAAGTAGAATTCAACTTCTCACTCCTTCCCCAAATTACTCTCCATTCTCTCACCATCTTTTCTTTCTTCACAGTCCTTTCCACAGTTTATAGTTTTGGGGAAATTAGAAAAGGAGCAGCTATCATAAAAACTAAATACCGGGTTTCATTCAGGTCAATCCTGATTTGTTAAGATGACTAATCTCAATTGCCTATCAAAAGGAAATATATATACATATATATACACTTATACACACACTATATAGTGTATACATGTAAACACAGTAAAATACATCTATATATGTATGTATGATATAGTATGTTTGTTCATGTGTGTGGTGCTGGGATGCTGGGGTTGAACTCAGGTCTCCACTGAACTATATCTGAACAAAAATACATGATTTCTTGAGTAAGAGATCATGAGCAAAAGTTCAAGTCATCACAATAACAAAATATATTTTAAAAGTTACTAAATATGCAAACAGACATTAAATTGATTTCTCCCAAATAAGGTTAAAGTATAATAACAGACTCATGGAAAACTCAGCTCTTGGTATTATCAGACTTTTCATTAATATTATCAATAAATTAGATGAAAAGAAGTAAATTTTCAGCAAAGAACAGGAAAGTATGAAAATGATTAAAAATAAACTCTATAGGCCAACCCGGGTTTGATTCCCAGCATCCCATATGGTCTCCCTGAGCACTGCCAAGAGTAATTCCTCAGTGCAGAGCCAGGAGTAACCCCTGTGCATCGCCGGTTGTGACCCAAAAAGCAAAAAAAAAAGAGAGAAAAAATGGCACATATATTTCCAATAAAAACTTACTTATAAATGAAAAAATAAAAAAAATAAACTCCATAACTTGAGATACAAAAAATAAAACTAAGAATTTAGTAGATGAATTTGACAGTAAATTAGATGCAACTGAAGAGAGAATTGGTGGACTAGAAATAGGTCAATAGAAAACAGCCAGACCAAAGTAAGGAGAGATGAAAGAATTAAAAAATAAAAAGAAAAGTAAATGGCACATGAAGCATAGTAAAGATGTCTAAATTATGGGTCATTTAGAACTCTATTTTTTTTACTTTTTTTTCTTTTTTGGGTCACACCAGGCAATGCTTAGGAGTTACTCCTGGCTCATGCACTCAAGAATCACTCCTGGCACAGGAGGAAGAGAGCAGCATAGAACGCCTTCAAGAGCGTCGAAGAAGTAGTTAAGAGGATGAAGAACCTCTGGCTCCAGGCACATCTTTTCGACTCCACCGTACTTCCTGCATTAACATACGCCTCAGAGACCTGGACCCTACGAAAACAGGATGTGAATGCTATTCGGGTATCCCAAAGAGGAATTGAAAGAGCTATGCTTGGAGTATCATGTTTCACTCAAGTGAGAGAAGAAATCCAGAGTTCTGACCTCTGTCGACGGTCAAGAATCAGGGACGCTGTCTCATTTGCTAAGGTGTCAAAGATCAGGTGGGCCAGACACGTAATGCGATTTAGAGACAACCGCTGGACTAGAGCTGTTACCGACTGGATTCCATGGAACGTCAAAAGACCGAGTGGCCGCCCACCTACGAGATGGTCAGACTTCTTTGTCAAAACCCTGAACGAACAGTTTGAGGCTCTTCGTGTTCCTGGAGTGAGCAGATACCATTGGGCTACACTAGCACGAGACAGGGACGAAAGGAGATGTTACTGTCGCCTGCTCGAGCAAATAGAAGATCAACGGGATGACAAGTGACAAGAGCTAGGGGGAAGGGAGGACCATATGGTATGCTGGAGATCAAACCTGGGTTGGCCACATGAAAGGCCAATACCCTACTCACTGCACTTACTAGTCCCATCCACTGTACTATCATTCTAGCCCCTGTATTTTCTATTAAAAATTTTTTTCTTTCTTTTTTTTTTTCTTTTTGGGTTACACCTGGCAATGCACAGGGGTTACTCCTGGCTCTGCACTCAGGAATCACCCCAGCAACGCTCAGAGGACCATATGGGATACTGGGAATCGAACCCGGGTTGGCCGAGTGCAAGGCAAATGCCCTACCCGCTGTACTATTGCTCCAGTCCCAAGCCCCTGTATTTTCTTGAAAAATCATTTCAAACACTTTTTTGAGGTGGGCGTAGTAGAGGCAATGAAGGCACACAACAGAAGTTCAGAGGTTCTTGGGACTATTCCACGCTGTAAATCAAACCAGGTTCACCACATGCAAGGCAAATGTTTTGTTGTTGGTGGTGGTGGTGTTTTTTTTTCTTTTTTGGGGGGCTGGAACACACCCAACAATGTTCAGGAGACCATATGGGATGCTGAGGACTGAACCTAGGTCAGCTACATGCAAGGCAAATGCCCAACCTGCAAGGCAAATGTCTTAACCCATTCTTTCTCTTCAGCCATCAACTACTTTTGAACCTATAACATTAAACTCAATGACATTCTCATACAGTTAGTATCTGGTGTTTGGCTTATTTTTCTCGTTTATTTTTTTACTTTTTCTTGTATGTACTACAACAGGCTAGTTTGATTTCTCTTTCATTGACTTTTTCAAAGAAAAAGAAAAGTGAAGTAATAAAAAAATTGTTACCTGTAATAATTTGATAATTTTTTTCTCTCTTCTTTAGGTAGCTAAAATATGGGGGAATTGGGGCTGGAGCAATAGCACAGCGGGTAGGGTGTTTGCCATGCACGAGGCTGACCTGGGTTCGATTCCCAGCATCCTATATGGTCCCCTGAGCACCGCCAGGAGTGACTCCTGAGTGCAAAGCCAGGAGGTAACCCCTGTGCATTGCCGGGTGTGACCCAAAAAGCAAAAAAAAAAAGGGGGGGGGAATAACTTCCTGTAGAAATATCACATCTGGGTTGCACCTAATGTGAAAGGAAAACATTAATTGATAAACCACATTACCAATTCATCTGCCACTACTTAGATTTAAAAAATTCCACAAGAAACAAAAAATTATCCCCTAGGACACCTAATACTCCTTTTTTTTTTTGGTGGGGTGGCAAGGGACTGTCTTTGGGCAATACCTGGCTGTGCTCAGGGTTTACTCCAGCTCTGTGTTCCAGGATCACTCCTGGTGGGCTTGGGGATCGTACATGGTGCCAGGAATCAAACTCAGGTCAGCCCCATGCAAGGTAAGAGCCCTACATGCTGCAGAAAAGAGGTGTGTAGTAGAATACCTCCGGTCACTGGCTCTTAGTAAACTTAGAACTCCTGATGCATTCCAAGATACCATTTTGTTCTATGGGCAATTGCTCTCAATTCTTGCTAGGCAAGCACCCTATCCTACTATTGCTCTGGCCATACTTTCAGTTCTTTTTTTCTTTATTAATTGAATCACCATGGGATACAGTTACAAAACTTTCATATTTGAGTTTCAGAAATGCAATGGTTGAACACCCAACCCTCCACCAGTGCACATCTTCCACCACCAATGTTCCCAGTATCTCCTCACCCCTCTATGGCAGACAATCTCTCCCATACTCTCTTTTGTATTGTTATGACTAGCATAAGATGTTATGCAGCCACTCCTGCAATTCTAAATTTTTAGATAATTATTAATTATTGTGGGTGTGACCTCCAGGGTTCCATGGGGCGAGGCTGGGGGGAGGGGGTGGAGATGACTCAGTTCTCTTGCATGTTCAAGACCTAGGCTCTGAACTTTGGTCTGATTCAAAGTTTATAACCATAAACTGCTGCCCACTTTGTATATGACTATCAAATAAACATTCATCCATTTAAAAAAACATCATTAGTAGTTTTTATTAGGAGGGTCAGTAAAGGCATTCAGTATGCTATGGTACCAGAGATAGAAGTCTCCCTTCATTACTTATTTACACCAGTTCTGATTTTCCTTTGTTTCTCTTATTGTTCAACAGCATCAGTGTTCTCTGGAAGTATATTGATGAGAGCTGGAGAGGTATTTAGAGATAGATTCTTGTTTAAGCATGATGTTTGCGTTGAGAGATATGGAAAACCAGTGACTGAAGAAGGCCATTTATTATCCCACAGAAAAAGTCACCTGGAGTCAAAGCTTCACCTCAGCTCCTACTCACACTGATTTGCTTTTCATTTTCACTTTTTTTTTTTTTTTTTTTTTTTTTTGCTTTTTGGGTCACACCTGGCGATGCACAGGGGTTACTCCTGGCTCTGCACTCAGGAATTACCCCTGGCCGTGCTCAGGGGACCATATGGGATGCTGGGATTTGAACCCGGGTCGGCCGCGTGCAAGGCAAACGCCCTACCCGCTGTGCTATCTCTCCAGCCCCTTCATTTTCACTTTTTATCAAACTCAGTGGGCTGACTGAGGTACGGTTTCACAAGAAAGACATGAAACTATTATGTTGGAGAGGGATAGTTCCTTCTTCCTTATCTGCTTTACAGGGCTAAGTAACCCTTTCACCATTATAAATGGGAAGGAAAATGAAGAGTTGTGATTGGTTTCGATTAATCATAATTTTTATGACTAAAAAATCAGACTCATGCTTCAGCTCCCATGAAGTTGATAGCAGCTTAATAAAATCTAAAAAACTCAAACTTGACATGTTAGTTTTTAAACCTCAATAAATAAAAAAATTACCTTTTATGTTAATTAAAATTAAGGTTCTACTAATAAGAATGCCGATATGTGAAGGGCACGGCCCAGAGCATCTCTCAGAGTTTCACTGAATAAGTCATTTTTTGGGCTAGAGAGTTGGTTCAAAGGACTGGAGGCCATCGTTTCACTCAGAGGGCAGTCCTGAATGCAATTCCTGCCATGGTATTGCCCCCAAACACTCTTGGGACTGACCCTCTTAGCATCGAACCCCAAATAGCTCCCTAAGCACTATTGGGAGTAATCTAACCTCTGACCCCCGCCCCCATGGTGTTAGGGAGATATGTCAAGGGTTTGGAGCACAAGCTGGGCCTATCTGAGACCCCAAGCTCAATCCCCAATATTCTGGAGGCCCCAGCACTGCCAGGCTGTCATACCTATCAGCTTCACGTATTGTTAGGAGTGGTCTTTGCCTCGCCCTTCCTGGGAAAGTCCAAAATAAAAATAAACAAAAGGTCATTTCATATCTCTAAAAATATATTTTTCGGGCCAGAGTGAATAGTGTACAGCGGATAGGGTGTTTGCCTTGCTCGCAGCCG
Organism: Sorex araneus; assembly: GCF_027595985.1. NCBI lineage: Eukaryota > Metazoa > Chordata > Mammalia > Eulipotyphla > Soricidae > Sorex > Sorex araneus. The sequence goes on along the minus strand of NC_073306.1, from coordinate 42,943,888 downwards.
ACCCGGGTTCAATACCTGGCATCCCATATGGTCCCCCAAGCACCACCAGGAGTAATTCCTGAATGCAGAGCCAGGACTAACCCCTGAATATCACTGAGTGTGGCTCAAAAAGCTGTGATTTATAAAATATATAAAATTCTAAAACTGTGATTTACCAAGTTGTTCATAACATAGTAGATTCAGGCATTAAATGTTCCAATCCCAATCCCACAGCGTCACCTTCCCTCCACAAACATCTCCGGTTTCCCTCCCATTCCCTTGAAGGTACAGATTAATTTACTTCATATTGTTTGCTACAACACAAAGGCAAATGGAATTACCAAAGCTTAGATCAATAAGTGCCAATTTGTGATAACTGTTGTATCTCATGATGGTGTCGCTGAAGTCAGTGTCTGAGGATGTGCTGTGCTGGTTGGAGCTGGCTGAGCCTTGTGTGTCATCGCTTAGGCTCACTGAGCTTGGTGGCCTTCTAGGCAACTTTCCAGATTTACTGTGATCCTACTGAGCCAACAGTACTATGAGATTTTGAGGTGCTACAGCCGCATGGTCCAGGAGCAATAGATCCCGAACAATTTGGTGGCTTTGCAGTTGGGCGAGGTTCAGTTGTGAAGCTGGGCTGTTTCTATGCCAGAGGGTGTCGGGTGTGGCTACTCTGCCTTCAGGCAGAGAAGAGAGTCTGTCTCCCACCTGCCCCCAGTTCCCAGAAGGCCCCAGAGTTCTCAGCCTCGACCAGTCTACCTGGGAAGATTCGGCGGTATCCTTTTCTTTTGGAGAAGCAGAAGGAGCCCGGAGCTGGGACAGGCAGGTCCTTCTTCCCCTCAAACCTGTCTTTGCTTTGTCTTGGTTTTTAAATTTTGGGGTCACAGCCAGCAGTGTTTAGGGGCTGCTCCTAGCTTGATGCCCCAGAAGTTGCTCCCGGCAGCGTTTAAGGGATCAGGTGGTGCCAGGGACAGACCCAGACCTCTGGCAGGCAAAGTCTGTGCTCATCCCATTGAGCTCTCTCCCTGGCCCGCCTCTTCCCCTGGTCTTCTCTGAGGGTATTTCCCTAGGATTCCACAGGTGGAGAGATTTCACCTGTGGCTCCAAATTCCCCTGCAATCCCCGGGACGGCAGTGCTGACACCTGTTTGCCCAGGTTCTGGAGGTTGGGAGAGAGCAGAGGTTCGTGTGAACTTTCATTTCTCTTAGCTATCCTTGCTGGGCAGAGAGTATCTTGCCCCCTGCGCCTGGCTGTCTTCACTGGGGCCTCTTGGAGCAGGGCGGGTTGACTTTCCCTCCCTGCCCCGAGCAGATCCCTGGCAGCCGAAGACCTCCGGAACCCAACCACAGCCATGCTCAAGGCCACTCTCCACACATTCGGACAAGCCTCACGCATGAAGGAAGCGGCAGAGGAGTCCAGGGGTGCGGGACCTGGGGCTGAGATCTCCAAGCCTGCTCGGGCCTCCTCTACCCAGATCCCCCATTTTCCAGTAGCTTGGCAGTCACACCCACAAACTGCCCCCAGCGCTGTGTAATTCCATCAACGGCCAAGATCCAGAGACCATAAAACAATGTTCAGACCTCTTATAGCCTAGTTCTTCCTCTCTCAGAGAAACTGGCAAGGTACCAAGAGCATCCTGCCCGCACGGCAGAGCCTGGCAAGCTCTTTGTGGTGTATTCGATATGCCAAATACAGTAACAATGATGGGTCTCATTCCCCTTACCCTGAAAGAGCACACCTGGGAAGAACGAGTAAAAAGAGGCTACTAAAATCTCAGGGCTAGGACGAATGGAGACATTACTGGTGCCCGCTCAAGCAAATCGACGATCAACGGGATGACAGTGGCCCTTGCTGGGACTTCAGTGACCCTTTGTCTCTCTCTGTGTCTTTCTCCGCCCTTGTTCCTGAGTTTATAATCTCTTTGTCCAGGGGCTAAAGAGAGTAAAGAGGATACGGGAACAAGGTCTTTCTATGGCTAGCTATGGTTTGACTTTCCAGCACCACATATATTTCCCTTGACCCCCAACACAGCCAGGGTCACTCCTGAGCAGAGTCAGGAATAGCCCATGAGCTCTGTAGCCCCCCAAACTATAACAGCTCTGAGTTGGACAGCTTTCAGGGCCCCTCTCTGCATCCTATGATGCCTGAAGTGCCTCAGAGTGTACACACACACACACACACACACACACACACACACACACCATGCACCTGCCCTTCCCAACCTGCTTTGTTTACTGTCTTTCATCTCCAGAGAAAAACCAGCATTCCAGAAGCCTGGCCCAGAATCCTGGGAGTCATCCGTCTCTTCCTACACTCGGTCTCAGACAGTCTCCTTCAGCACATTTGGGGCTGGAATCTCACCTCTGTGCACTGAGGAGCCCCATATTTTAACATCTAGCCTTGATTTCTCCTCTGAGCTTGTTTCTAGCATGTCCTGTTTGACACCTGCACACTTGACACAGAACCTGAAAGGTGTCACCCTCAGCACCCCCCCCCACAACTCCCCCACCCGGGCTGTCCTCTGCAGAGCGGCTTCTGGCAGCTTTCCCTGCAGAAATGTCCCCTTTTCTCCCAGTTGCACAGGCCATAGATGTTGGACTTACCCAAGACTCTTCTGGCTGTTGTGCGTTCAGAATCCAGCCCTGCTCAGACACTCCCTGAAGCCCCCAGGCATGCTGGATCATTGGAAGGCTTCCTCCTGGTCCCCTGCCCCCACTGGGCCTCTTTCCCTTCTGATCCTTTGAGACGAAGGCCAACCTCTCGCCTCCCTCTGCTTAAACCTTACTGTCTTCCATATTACTCGAAATAAGAACCCCAGTATCCAGTGGCTGTCTGAACTCCTCGTCTCTCTAATTCTGCCTCCCTCCGCCGTTTCTCCCCTTCCCTCTCTCCAGCTACCTGGCTACCTTGCTCTTCCATTAGCACCCAAAGTTCTGGTCACAAAACCTTCACAGTTTCTGTTCCCTGGGCAAGAAAACGGTTTTCCTGAAGACATACACAGGGCCCCTCCTCTCGTTTCCTTTTGTCTCTGCTCCAGCGTGTCCAAGGTGCGGACTCACACCAACTTGTTCGCTCTCTGATTGAGTGGATGCTTGGTGAACGGAGAAGCTTGCATTTACAGTGTCTTGGGCACCCCAGGTTTCTAAAACAGCTCCTGGAACACAGCTGAGCAGCCCTCTGTGGGATGGAGAAACAGACCCCAGCCAGCTCACTGGCCCAGGTCCAAGGCAACCACATTCACTTATGCTCCGCCTCCTTTACACGGTGAAAGCCCGTGCTCAGCCCTACCCCAGGCTCTCAGCTTCTGTGATTGTCTGTGAACCAGGCTCCCTCCCTCAGCACTCATCTAGGCCCTCCAGCAGTCAGTGGAAGCATTAAATGTGACTATTCCCCCTTAATAGAAAAGTAGTAGATGTTGCTAATGGGAAGCTTAAAAGACAGATCAATGAAAAGGAGGGGAAGCCCTTCCATACGTCTAGTCCTTAGAGATAAGCACTATTTGTGTTTGGAAATGTTTCTGGAGGTCTTGTTGGTTTTTTTTTTTCCTCCTGGGCACAAGTTACAGGGCTTTTTTTTTTTTTTTTACCTATGCCAGAGCTTCTCACTTTTTTTTTTTAATTTTTTTTTTTTTTTGCTTTTTGGGTCACACCTGGCAATGCACAGGGGTTACTCCTGGCTCTGCACTCAGGAATCACCCCTGGTGGTGCTCAGGGGACCATATGGGATGCTGGGACTCAAACCCGGGTCGGCCGCGTGCAAGGCAAACGCCTTACCTGCTGTGCTACCACTCCAGCCCCAAGAGCTTCTCACTCTTGAGACAAATGCGCTACTTAAAAACATGATCATCATTGGGGCTGGAGCGATAGTACAGCAGGTAGGGTGTTTGTCTTGCACGTGGCCGACCCGGGTTCGAGTCCCAGCATCCCATATAGTCCCCTGAGCACTGCCAGGAGTAATTTCTGAGTACAGAGCCAGAAGTAGCCCCTGTGTATTGCTGGGTGTGATCCAAAAAAAAAAAAAAAAAGATCATCATTGCAGCTTAGCTGCATTTGCCATATACCTTCACACATGGTGCTTAACCTTTCTCGACCTCAGTTTCCTCTCCTGCGAAATGGGATTTGTATAAATACCAACCTCACTGGCAGGGATAGGTCTGGAAAGAAGAACCTAGTAAGCACAATAGGTGTCTGTTATTATTATTGTTTTTATTGTGGATCCTGAAGACTTGGCTCTATCAGGCTCTGCTTCCAAGCATATTAATTTATGTATCCTCACAATCCCAGACTAGAAATCTGGTGCGGTTATGCCATAATGGGACAGTCTAAAGAGGTGTCCGGGGCTTTATACAGGAAAGTGCTGGCTCTGCATCGGTATGAGATGCAGGGAACAATCGGAAACCTCTAAGAACACTCACTGGTCTTTGGGGAAGCCTCCTCAGCTGACGGGCCCCACGCCTGCTTGAGCAGACCATCCTGCCAGAACACAGCTCTCTGTAAACCCGAACCCAGCCTTGCTGGAGGGATCAATTAGGGAGTGCGATTTGCATCCTGCGGCTTGTGATTGGTTCCACCCAGTGCAGGCTGCAAGCAGCCTGGAAGCTGCAGTGCCTTCAGCCTGCAGGCCCAAGCTGCCTTTGTTTATCCAACAGTGGTTGCTTTTCAAGGTGTGTTACTGATTACAGAACTAGGAGCGCCAGGACTCAGAGGAAAATCAAGCCCAGAGATGCTCAGGGATGTTTAAAATATAAAGCTGTGCACCTACTGTTGTGACACGTACCGTCATTGTTAAAATATTGAAAAGGAAAACCAACTTCTCGGCTCCTAAGCTGAATACTTCTACCCCACCCATGTTTTCATATTGTTGTTGTTTTGTTTAATTTTGATATGACTGAGGATCAAACCCAGGGCCCGGAATCAAATCCAGAGCCTCACAAGCTAATAGAAGACAAACCCTTTATCACTGCATTACGATTCCCAGCACTTTTTATTAATTTCAAAATAGCACAATAATAATCTAGTCATTATTATACATTGGAGTCTTCGCTATTGTTTATTGAACTTACTGTGTCATCGGCTCCTGGCAAGAGCTTCATATACAAGGTCTCTTTCATCATTTTTTTTCGTGTCGAGGTCATACTGATGAGTTCTGGGGGTCATCAGGGAGTAATTCCTGGAGTAATTCCTCAGAGTAATTCCATTCCAGTGGCTAGGGGACCATGTGGCTCCGTGGGTGGGACTCAGGGACTCACAGACTAGGCATGCACTCATCCACTTAAACCCGATTCCTGGCCGGTCCTTAATCTTTGTAACTCTATTGTTGGTTCCATTTTGCGGAGTGGGAAACTGAGGTGGGCAGGGGTGGGGGCAGTTGCTCAGAGTTGCTCTGTTAGGAGGCTAGCGGCACTGGTTTCAAACACACTTGGTCTGGCTGGAAACCTCACTGTACCAAGAGGCTCTACCAGAGCATGGGACTGTCGGCACAGTGAGGCTTCTAGCCCAAGGCTCTCATTTCGTTTTCTTACCAAACCCAGGCCCCGTTGCCGTTGTTGTTGCTACTTCCTGACAAGGGCAAAGCATTGGTGTCAAGCGAGTCACAGTGACTTGACCAAAGCACACAGCCAGAAGATGGTTAAACAGGGACTCAGAATGACACGAGGGTGGGGGGGGGCAAGGAGGGAAGGGAGACAGCCCAGGAGGGTGAGCGCTTGCTTTGCATGCACACTGATTTCCAGCACGGCACCCTAGGCACCGCTGGGTGTGGCACTGGTGAACCCTCCCAGCAGCCCGGGGCCCTAACAGCCAGGCCCCCATGGCCCAACTCAGTGTCACCAAGAGAGGCCCCTGAGCACCCTGAGTGATGCTGGGAGGAAACAGTAGACTCGGAGCCTACCAGAGCCGCCAAGAGGACTGAGGAGGGGGCCCAGGGACACACTCCAGCTCCCTTGGGCAGTTTCCCAGGGCAGCGGCTCCTCCTGAACTGAAGTCAGAGTCAAAGTGATGTCAGCGCCCGAGGTGACTGTCAGAGCTTGGACAGTCAGGTCCTTGGAGCCCCGGGGGATGCCAACAGTCTGGTGAAATCTGTCTCTCCTCCCTCGCTGGAAGGCCTGCTTTATTTGCTTCCCCCCACCCAGCCCCCCAGGCCCAGCATTCAAGGGACAGTCGCTTCTTGGGCTGGGGAGTGTGAATCATAGTTGGCCTTCGCCAACCTTGGTGATTGTATTCCCTTCACTAGTGTTGGTTCAGTGAACCGATGTGATCTGATCTCAGTGGCAACGGGGAAGAAGTGTGATAGGGAAGCTTCAACCTATGATTTTCACTTTTTAAAGATGCCTAAGAGCACCTTCATCGCTGAGCATGGTTTCTGAGTGTATGATGGCAAGTGTATCCATCTTGTGACCTTAAGCAAGATCTTGCTAACAAGGGAAAAGGCTGATTCCTTTTGCTTTTGCTTTTGGTTTTTGGGTCACTCCTGGCAATGTTTATGTGTTTGTTACTCCTGGCTCTGACTCAGAAATTACTCCTGGCGATATTCAGGAGACCATATGGGAGGTTGGGGAATCGAAATCAGTTGGCTGCCCTCATGAAAGGCAAAACCCCTACCTGCTGTATTACAGCTCTGTCCCAAGGCTGATGGCACTTTGAAGACATCATTTCAAGCAATAACACCTCTGTCTTTTGTTGAGTAAGAAAATGAGCTCCTGGGGCTGGAGCCATAGTACAGCAGGTAAGACCCTTGCCTTGCATGTGGTCTACTCACTCAGGTCCTAATTCCTGAAACCCCTATGGACCCTGAGCACTGCCAGGAGTGATTCCTGAGCACAGAACCAGGACTAAGCTCTGAGCACCACTGGGGTGGCCCCAAACACAAACCAAAGTGAAAATGAGCTCCTTGTATCTTTTCTTTCTTTCTTTCTTTCTTTCTTTCTTTCTTTCTTTCTTTCTTTCTTTCTTTCTTTCTTTCTTTCTTTCTTTTTTTTTTGCTTTTTGGGTCCCAGAAAACTATAGAGAGTATTGTGTCTGCATGGCAGAGCCTGGCAAGCTCCCTGTGGTGTTTTGGATGTGGCAAAAACAGTAACAATAAGTCTCACAATGAAGACGTAACTGGTGCCCGCTCGAATAAATCGATGAGCAACGGGTGAGCAAAGAGTGAGAGTGACATACTTATGCCAATTCCACATCTACCTAATCGATCATCTATCCATCTTGCGATCATCCTATTTGTAATATAGCTATCATTTTATAACATGTTGCTCAAATTCTGCACTCATATCTTTTCTTCCATGAGCAAACACTCCCGTGAGCAAACACTCCCATGAGTGCGCACTCCCGTGAGCGAATACTTCCGTGAGTGTACACTCCCGTGAGTGCACATTCCCATTAGCAAACACTCCCGTCAGCAAACACTCCCATGAGCAAATACTCCCATGAGCAAACACTCCCTTGAGTACACACTCCCGTGAGCAAACACTCCCGTGGGTGCACACTCTCATGAGCAAACACTCTTGTGGGTGCACACTCCCGTGAGTGCACATTCCCGTGAGTAAACACTCCCGTGAGTTCACACTCCCGTGAGAAAAACACTCCTGTGGGTTCACACTCCCATGAGCAAACACTCCCGTGAGTGCACACTACAGAGAGCAAACACTCCCGTGAGTGCGCACTCCCGTGAGCAAACACTCTGTTGAGTGCACAGTCCCGTGAGTGCACAGTCCCATGAGTGCACACTCCCGTGACCAAACACTCCTGTGAGTGCGCACTACCGTTAGCAAACACTCCTGTGAATAAACACTCCCGTGAGTGCGCACTCCCGTGAGCCCTCACTTCCGTGAGCCCTCACTTCCGTGAGCGCGCACTCCTGTGAGCAAACACTCCCGTGAGTGTGAACTCCCGTGAGTGCACACTCTTGAGTGCACACTTCAGTTAGTGCACACACCCATGAGCAAATACTCCCATGATTGTACACTCCCAAGAGTGCACATTCCCGTGAGCAAACACTCCCGTCAGCAAACACTCCCATGAGCAAACACTCCCGTGGGTGCACACTCACATGAGAAAACACTCCATTGAGGAAACAGTCCGACGAGTGCACACTCCCTTTAGTGCACACTCCCGTAAGCAAACATTCCCGTGGGTGAACATTCCTATGAGGAAACACTCCCGAGAACAAACACTCTGGTGAGTGCGCAATCCCTTGAGTTCGCACTCCTGTGAGCAAACACTCACGTGAGTGTACACTCCTGTGAGTGCACATTCCCATTAGCAAACACTCCCGTGAACAAACACTCCCGTGAATAAACACTCCCGTGGGTGCAAACTCCCGTGAGCAAACACTCTCGTGGGTGCATACTCCCGTGAGTGCATATTCCCGTGAGTAAACACTCTCATGAGTGCACACTCCCATGAGCAAACACTCCCGTGGGTGCACACTCCATGAGCAAACACACCCGTGAGTGCGCACTCCCGTGAGTGCACATTCCTGTGAGCAAACACTCCCGTGAGTGCGCACGCCCGTGAGCAAACACTCCTGTGAGTGTACACTCCTGTGAGTGCACATTCCCATGAGCAAACACTCCCGTGAGCAAATACTCTCGTGATTGCACACTATCGTGAGTGCACATTCCTGTGAGCAAACACTCCCGTGGGTGCACACTTCCGTGAGGAAACACTCCCGTGAGCAAACACTCCCTCGAGTGAACACTCCCGTGAGCAAACCATCCGTGAGTGCGCACTCCCGTGAGCAAATACTCCTGTTAGTGTACACTCCCGTGAGTGCACATTCTCATTAGCAAACACTCCCGTGAGTTCACACTCCCATGACCAAACACTCCTGTGAGTGCACACTCCCGTGAGTGCACACTCCTGTGAGTGCACATTCCCATGAGCAAACACTCCCTTGAGTTCACACTCCCGTGAGCAAACACTTCCATAAGCAAATATTCCCGTGATTGCACACTCCCGTGAGTGCACACTCCTGTGGGCAAACATTCCCGTGAGTGCGCAGTATCGTGAGCAAACACTCCTGTGAGTGCACACTCCCGTGAGTGCACATTCCCGTGAGCAAACACCCCCTTGACTGCACACTCCTGTGAGCAAACACTCCCGTGAGCTCCTGCCCAGCTCCTGCTACTCTGAACAGCGCCCTGCTGACCCCCAGCCTCTCTCCCACTGTGCTCCCTTTGCTTTAGACCTTCCTCTAAGAGGCACAGGACTCAGCCCCACCCAATAACTACTTCTTAGGTCGTCTGGGTCTCCCGCACAGAGGGGTGACCTGAGATACCCTCTTTCTGAGGGTCCCACTGAGGGCTGAGCAGTGACCACACACTGGGCCTGGGAAACAGCCCATGAGAGATCACTTGCCTTGCCTGTGTAGGGCCCCCTGGGTTCAATTCCTAGTCTTCTCCATCCAGAGAGAGACTTAAAAGCAAGCTCCTAGAAGAGAGTGATGCAGAGAGTCTCTTGCCCACACACCTGGCTGTCTTCCCCAGGGCCCCCTCTGAGGGGATGGGCTCCAGCTTCCCTCCCCACCCTGAGCAGAGCTCCCAGCGGCCGAAGACCACCAGAACCTAGCTACAGCCATGCTGGAGGCCCTTCTCCACACATTCGGACAGGCCTCATTCATGAAGGTACCGGCAGAGGAACCCAGGTGTGTGTAATTCCATCAACGGCCAATATCCAGAGACTTAAAAGCAAGCTCTCAGAAGATATCTTTAGCCTACTTCTCCCTCTGGGAGAAACTGGCAATCTGGGAATTTTCTGCCCACATGGGACAGCCTTGCAAGCTTCCCATGGTGTATTCATATGCAAAATCCAGTAACAAGCTGGATCTCATTTCCCTGACCCTGAAAGAGCCTCCAGTGCGACATCATTGGGAGGGTCAAGTTGAGATAGACTTCTAAGATCTCAGGGAAAGGACGAAATGAGATGTTACTGAGCCCGCCTGAGAAATTGGTGATTAACGGGATTTCGTGATTCGTGATTCCTGATTTTGTGTCACACCCGGTGTTCGATAGGGGTCACTCCTGGCTCTGCACTCAGGAATTACTCCTGGCGGTACTCGGGGGACCATATGGGATGCTGGGAATCGAACCCGGGTTGGCCGCGTGCAAGGCAAACACCCTACCCGCTGTGCTGTCGCTCCACCCCGCTCCTTATATCTTAAACTGTATTTCGCTAGAATTTCTGCTCCTTGCTACTCATAGCCTTCTGATTAACATACAAGGAACCTCCCCTCCTTGACATTTATCTAGATGTCCAACTGCATCCAAGTATTTGTGTTCCTCGACTGAGGGTAGGGAGAGGCTGCAAACTAGCATTTGTGAACTTCCTCCTACACAGTCATTGTCTTGCTTCTACTCCACAACTCTAGTATTGCAAAGCATACTCTTTTATTCCCGGTTGCTGAGGAGGCGCTATGCAGCCAGGCCATAGCGCTGGTCCAGGGCTCCCCACTCAGGCTGTCCTCGTTCCCAGGGCACAAAACCCACACTTCTCACCGTGGCCACTGCCCTTTGGAGCCCTGGGTCCCTTCTCTCTCTTCAGCTTCGAATCTCACCTTTCTCCTCCACTCCCCACCTCATCCCATGCTCTCTCTGTTCCGCTGCTGTGCCCTTGGCCCAGCGCATTTCCTTCCCACCTGCCCTAGTATGTCCACCACTCAGGCCCTGGGTCTGCTGTCAACAGCCTTTCCCCATCACTCGAGCTGGCTTGACCTGCTTCTCACTTACACTGCTCTGTACTTCCCCAGCCCATCGCCTCTCCCATTTTATTTTTATTATTATTACCTGGAGCCATGAGACTTCATATCTGGATATTTAACAAGGTAGATGGTGTAATGATCACAAAAAACACGAACGTGAAACATGTTTTTTTCATGAAACATGAAAAACAAAAAACCATGAAAGAACAAACAATGAACTCTGGCCCCATAATGCTAACTTTGGTACCATCATTTCCTCGCTATGGAGTGGTAGCTCACTTCTTTCAACTTTCTGTGCCTGTTTCACTCCCCATAAGATGGAGAGAGTAATGCCTACCTGGCGTGATTATCAGCGAGATTATCTGGGTTCATTCATGCCATGGTGTCTGGCACACAGCAGGTCCTTAATCTTGTCTATTTTATTACCTCTCTACTTAAAAGAACTTGGCATCTTGCAGACATTGAGCTAGTGCTCATTGAATGAATTAATGGAATAATTGTGATGGTTAATTTGTTTTAACTTGATTGAGCCATGAGATGCCCAGATAATTAATTCAGCATGGTTTCTGGATACGTCTGTGAGGGTATTTTCAGAAGAGATTAGCATTTGACCCAGCAGCAGACCAAGCCTATGGCACCCCCATCGCGGGTGGCGCCTTCCAATCTGTGGAGGACCTGGAGAGAACAGAAAAGCAGCAGAAGGGCGAGTTCAAGTTCGCTCTGTGCCTGTGTACTTAAGCTGGAATGCCCCTCCTCTCTTACACCCAGATGGGACTGACTCTGTTGGGGTTTCTGGACCACAGGCCTTTGAACTGGAACCTGCCTTTCCTGGGTCTCCAGTCATCATGGGATTTGTTGGCTTCCATACCCCTGATGAGACAACAAGTTAAAATAAATGTACATTGGGCTGTGGAAATGCCTCGAGTAGAATAGCATGTGCTGAGCATGTGCAAGACATTAAGTTGGGTCCCTGGCTCTGCATGATCCCCTGAGCACTGCTGGGTGTGACCCTTATAAAGAAAGAATTGAGGGGCTGGAGTGATAGTACAGCGGGTAGGGCGTTTGCCTTGCACGCGGCCAACCCGGGTTCGATTCCCAGCATCCCATATGGTTCCCTGAGTACCACCAGAGGTAATTCCTGAGTGCAGAGCCAGGAGTGACCCCTGTGCATCGCTGGGTATGACCTAAAAAAGCAAAAAAATAAAAAGAAAGAAAGAAAGAATTGATCTGTCTGCTAGTTATCTGTCACTGTCATTGTGACTGTCATCCCGTTGCTCATTGATTTGCTCCATTATGGGGAGCAACAGTAACGTCTCCATTATGAGACTTGTTGTTACTGTTTTTGGCATATCGAATACACCACGGGAAGCTTGCCAGGCTCTGCCGCGCAGGCGAGATACTCTCAGTAGCTTGCTGGGCTCACCAAGAGGGACGAAGGAATTGAACCCAGGTCGGCCGCATGCAAGGCAAAGGCCCTACCCACTGTGCTATCACTCCAGCTCATCCACCTAAATTAGTTCTGCTTCTCTGTAGAACCCTAACAGAGAACTCACGACCCAACCCTCTGGGCCCTGTTTAGGCCCTTGAGTCAGGCACAATGGGCTCAGATCCTGACTGTGTGATCTCAAGCACGTTACTTCCCCTACCTATGCTCCATTTCCTCCTCTGTACAAGGAGGAAAGCGATCCTCACCGTGAAAGATTGTTATGCTTGTGAAGGACTCGGCTGGCGCACCGCCCGGCATAGGGCTGGGGCTCAAATATCTTTAGTTTTTTTGCCCTCCCCTCAACCCCCAACTATGTCATAATTTTTTGCCAAGGGCCACATGAGAAGAAAGGATGTTAGGAAACTGGCTTCTGGCCACTGAAAATCTCAAAGGATAAAGTACTCTTTGTGATTTAAAGACCCACTCCCAACCCTGTACTGTCCAGGGCCCCCTCCACACACACACACACACACACACACACACACACACACACACACACACACACACACACACACCATTCCAGGGGCTTTTGAACCAAATCAACCTTTGCAGGAAACAGACCCCCCACACAGAGAATCAGAAAGCTCAGCCCCCCACCTCCCGCTGCTCCCCACAGAGCCGAGGAAGCAGGAGTCCTGAGGTGGGGAGCCGCTCAGGGCTCGCCCTGTGTCCTGGATGCAGAACGGACTTGTCCAAGGGCTCCCTGTGTGACCTTGCCCCGAGTCCGAGCTTCTTGGGGCTTCGTAACCTCTGAGGTCCCTTCCGGAGCAGGCATCGGGGAGGCAGGATGTGGGACCCCCTCGGCTGCCAGGGAGATCAAAGGATGGGTTCCCAGAGGCTCCCAGCTGCCTGCCCTCTGGAGCCGCGCCTGACTTCCTGCTCTGCGTGGGGCCCGCCGAGCGGCCTGGGAACGACGGAGGCCTCGGCCCAGGCTGGACTCCCGCCTCGCGCCCCGCGAATGTGTGGGCTGAGAGAGACTTGACTTTGTTTTCCTTGCCGAGCCACCTGTGGTGGAGGCACCAGGCTGGGGAGTCTTCAAGTTTGAGGCACAGGAAATGCCTGTCTGTGTCTGAGCGCCCTGGGGAGCTTCCGGCCTGGTGCTTGCAGAGCCTCCCGGGACCCCGCCTGCCCCATGGACCCATTCTCATGCCACTTCGGCTCCGAAGCCCACAGCACCTGCACTTCCTGGGCTCTGCTGCGAGGCCGAGTCGGTGCTCAGCGCCGGACCCGCTCCACACTGACGCAGGGCCGTTCCAGCTCCCCCCGCACCCGACTCTCCCTGGCCTCCGACACGAGTTATCTCACCACTCTGCATCCAAGGCCTCCAAGGAGAGGGCGAGGTGCTCACACTTCTTTTTTTTTTTCTTTTTGGGTCACACCCGGCAATGCACAGGGGTTACTCCTGGCTCTGCACTCAGGAATCACTCCTGGTGGTGCTCAGGGGACCATATGGGATGCTGGGAATCGAACCCAGGTTGGCCGCGTGCAAGGCAAACACCCTACCCGCTGTGCTATCACTCCAGCCCCCGAGGTGCTCACACTTCTGTTCCCGGGAGGAGTCGCCAGCCTGGCAGGGCTCCGTGCCCTGTGCCGCCTGTGGGGGCTCCAGACGCTGATCCCCGCCGTCCAGGGTAGCTCAACACCTCCTTCCTCCATCTCCCACCCACTGCCCACGCTCTGCCCTGCCTAACATCTGGGGTGGGCACCGTCCAGAGTCCGACAGGAGGGAGCTTTAGTCCAAAGGGGAGGTACTGATTTCTTGGGAGGATGTAGGGCCCACGTTAGCTTGGGGTTCCGGGGCCAGGCTGCAGCAGTAAAAATGCTGAGAGCACCACGGCCTCCACAGCCTCGCCTCACAGCGACTGCTGGGGGCCGGGCGGGAGCGAGGGGGCACACTCAATGCTCTGTCCCCGCCTCCACCTCCTTGGCAGTGTGACTGCGACCCACTGTAAGAAAGACACTTCATGTCATGACCCAGGATCTAAGGAACAGAAAACAAAACCCCTTAAGACAATATTTCCCCTACGGTGATCATTTCTGTTACAATTTAGTCTAGCCTCCGCTCCAGTTTAGTCTACCCGATCTTGTTTATTAAAAAAGATGGGTCCGGGTTCCCTAAAACAATCAGTCTGGTGCCCCACCCCACCCCTACCAGGCTGCAGTTTGACCATCAAAATTTCAAAAAGTTGTTCAGAGCTTGGGAAGGCGTCTGTACACACACACCTCAGCCCCGTGGTGACACTTCTTGGACCGCTGCTGCGGTTTGTCACAGCCTGATGGGGGCTGCAGGCAGATGGCTTTATGCACAGGAGGCACTTGGGAGCCGCCAGGCTTCTCCTGCCGCCTCTGGCCTGGCCCTGGCACTCGCACTGGTGGCAGTTATCGGGTGCATGTGCTGTAGGACCACGGCTGTGAACGCCCCCCTCCCCCACAGGTCTGAGGGTCCAGGTTCAATCCCCGACACCACCCCACATTGCTGCCTGCAATCCTGTCTGATTTCTTGCCTCACCGTAAGTGCTGTGGCCAAGGGAGCGATGACTGGGTGACCACCACGAAGGGAGGGCGAAGGGGAAAGAAAAGATGGCAGCAATATAATTGCCACTGAAAAGGAGAACGCTACCCCAGCTCCCACAGTCACCACGGCTGCCATTTCCCAGGTGCTTCTGGGATAGACACTGTGCTAAACCCTTTCTCTTTGGGTGGGGAGGGAATACTGGGGAATGGGGTACTGGGCCATGTCTAGCAATTCCCTGGGGCTACACCTGGCTCTGTGTTCGGGGGTCACTCCTGGTAGTGCTCTGGGGAGATGTGGTTCAGGGGATCAGGCTGGCCCTAACCCCTGCACTCTCTCAGGTCCCTGTGCGAAGTCTTCACAGCACCCCCCAATGCAGCCCTCGGGGTCACTGGGGTCCACAGCAGAGACTGGCTGCATCCTTGTCAGAGGCTTTTCCTCTTCTGTGCCCGCTCGCGTGGTATCCGGCTGAGGCCCTGTGACTCTTTCTCACCAGCGGGAGGAGAACCCGAGAAACTTAGGGTCCAGGGCAGGGGAGGGAACAACCTCCTCTAACTCCTCCCTCGGGTTGTCAGCAGGCCGAGCCCTGAAGCCACATGTCTGCGGGGGCAGAACCTCAAAGACTCAGCTAAGGGCTCTGGCAGCCCTCACTGAAGAGGACTTCGTACTTCCTGCGGTAAGCAATGGATTCGTAGCAGACCCAGGGTACGAGGACTCAGTTGTCCTGGGTACAGACAGTAAGGGGATGAAAGTATTGAGAAAGGGAGGCTAGAGAGCTAGTATAGGAGTTTGGGAGCAGACCTCGTATGCCACCCCCCTGGCTGGTTCCCAGGTGCCTCCTTGTCTCCCGAACATTGCCAGTGTGGTCCTTCAAGCTACCAAGGACCAAGGCCCAGGTAGTCCCGAGTGTTGCAGGGATTATCATAGCAGCACCACATCCTCGGGCCCTCACACTGAACCATCAGCCTGGCTGAACTTAAAAATAGGACACGGAAGGGATGGGAGGTGGGAAGGAAACTGGGGACATTAGTGCTGGGAAATGTATACTGGTGAAGGGATGGGTGTTGGAATTTGTATAACTGAAGCCCTATCATGAACAGCTTTGTAATGTTCTGTCTCACGGTAAAAATTTAAAAATGATTAATTTTATTATTTTTAATAGGCCGGGAATGGGGCTAGAGCGATAGCACCATGGGTAGGGCCTTTGCTTTACATGCAGCCGACCCGGGTTCGATTCCCAGCATCCCATATGGTCCCCGAGGACTTCCAGGAGAAATTCCTGAGTGCATGAGCCAGGAATAACCCCTGTGCATTGCCAGGTGTGACCCCCCCCAAAAAAAAAGCAAAAAAAAAATAGGGCTGGGAAGATAACTCAAAGGGTTGGAGCACTGTAGGAACTCTGAGTTTGATCCCCAGCACTGCATGGGCCAGGCCCCCAGGTATCATACAGGCAGTGGCCCCCAGGCCCTTCAGGTGTTCTCCCCCAAAATCAAAAGTCAGATTTTATTTTCCACTTCCAGCAATGAACAGGCTTTATTCCTGTCACTGTGCTAAGGGATCACTCCTGACAGGCTTGGGGGACCATATGGAGTATCACGTACCGAACCCCGGTTGGTCGTGTGTGAAAGGCAAACACCCTATCTGCTATACTACCATCTCTCCAGCCACCCCCCACCAATTTTTTTCTTTTTGGGTCACACCCGGCGATGCACAGGGGTCACTCTTGGCTCTGCACTCAGGAACTAGCCCTGGCGGTGCTCAAAGGACCATATGAGATGCTGGAAATCGAACCCGGGTCGGCAGCGTGCAAGGCAAACTCCCTACCCTATGTGCTATCGCTCCAGCCCCACCCCCAATTTTTTTAAGTGATACTTGGAGCGATAGCACAGCGGTTGGGCGTTCGCCCTTCATGCAGCTGACCTGTGTTAGATTCCTCTGTTCCTCTTGGAGAGCCTGGCAAGCTACTGAGAGTATGGAGCCCGCACGGCAGAGCCTGGCAAGCTACCCGTGGCGTATTGGATATGCCAAAAACAGTAACAATAAGTCTCTCAATGAGAGACGTTACTGGTACCCACTCGAACAAATCGATGAGCAACGGGATGACAGTGACAGTGACTTATTAAAGTGGATTTGCTCTTTGTCATTACCATGTGCAGAAATTTCATGATAAAAAAGTCTTCCCTGAAAATATCTAAGCAATTACTGATATTACTTTTGAATTGGAATGATTTGTTTTGTACATATTTAAACACACACATATGTGTTTCATATGGGGTGTCTTCTAATGATCTTTTAATCAACATTGCATTCTGAGGCCAGATAAATAGTACAGGAGGTGAGGCACTGGCCTTGCACACGGCCTCTTTACCTGACCCTGGTTTGATCCTCAACACTACAAATGGTCACCTGAGCACAGAGCCAGCCCTCAGCACCACTGGGTGGTGTTTCCCCATCCCCCCACCACCAAAAGAAAGAAAATAACAAGGAAATAGAACATTCAATGTGGAAATTTATTTGGTTAAATCACAGTCATACAATAGACCCCAATATATGTGAACGCTGAAAAATATGGTTTTTCTTCTCTATTAAAAATATTTAAATTGAGGGCTGGAGTGATAGCACATCGGATAGGGAGTTTGCCTTGCACACGGCTGACCCGGGTTCAATTCCCAGCATCCCATATGGTCCTCTGAGAATTGCTAGGGGTAATTCCTGAGTGCAGAGCCAGGAGTGACCCCTGTGCATCATCGGGTGTGACCCCAAACAAAAGCCAAAACAATTTTTAATTATTTAAATTAAAAAGAATTTTTTTTTTGTCTTTGACCTACACATGGCTATGCTCACTCAGAGCTTCTCCTGGTTCTTGGACTCCTGGGCATTCTGATAAATGAGCTATCGTTTTGGGTCCCTAATTACAATTAAGCATAATCTTCTGTCCACTTGCCAGGCTGTCTTCACCAGGGGTCCCTGGGGGGGGTTGAGTTTCCCTCCCCACCCCAAGCAGAGCCCCGACAGCCAAAAAACTCCAGAACCCAGCTATAGCCATGTTCAAGGCCACTCTCCACATGGTTGGACAGCCTCACCCATGAAGGAACCAACAGAGGAACCCAGGTATGCAGGACCCATGGCTGTGATCTCCAAGCCTGCTTGGATCTGGACTGGGCCTCCTCCACCCAGATCCCCAGTTTTCCAGTTGCTTGGAATTCACACCCACAAACTGCCCCCAGGATCATGTAATCTCATCAATGGCTAAGATCCAGAGACTTTAAAACAAAGCTCCTGGAAGAGAGTGATGCAGAATCTCGCACGGCAGAGCCTGGCAATCTACCCATGGTGTATTTGATATGCCAAAAACAGTAACAATAATGGACCTCATTCCCCTGATCCTGAATGTGACAGGGATGAATGGAGATGTTACTGGTGCCCACTCAAGCATTTGAGCAACGGGATAACAGTGATACAGTGATACAGTGAATTACAATTATTTGGAAGGAAGGGTTGGGGGTCACATTTGGAGGTGCTCGAGGTTTACTTCTGACTCTGCACTCAGGGATCACTCTGGGTAGAGCTCAGAAGACCATCTATCGTACACGGCCAGAGCACCCAGGTTGCTTGCATGCAAGGCAAATGCCTTAATCCCTGTACTCTCTTCCAGCCCTTCTAATTTCAATTCTTAACCATTTATGTGGTTTGTACCTCCAACCCCTGGGGTCTTACAAGTTTTTATGTTTAAATAGTAGAGTTTCACTCGCCTTACAAGTGGATAACCCAGGTTCTATCTCTGGCACTGCCAAGTATTATCTCTGATCACAGAGCTAAGAGGAAGCCCTGAGCACCAGTGGGTATGGTGCCCAAACCAAAAAGATAAACACATAAATAAATACATGCATAAAGAAATAGACTCAAAATAACCCTGATAGAGCCATGGCAAGAGGTCTGAACTTGAGTTAGTTGGCTCCATTCTCTCTGATGACCCGGGAATTTCACCTATGTGAGGTTTGGGAAACTTTGGAAAAATATAATCATTCTTTCTCATCTCACTTCATTGACAGAAAAGGCAGCAGAACGAGGACTAGTGAAGACTTCCCCGAAAAGCTGCACAGACAGAAGATACAGCTTTTGAAGCGTGAACCTCAGCCTGTGAAGACCGTGTAATCCAAAGACTGAGCAGTGCAAGTTTGTTCTCTGCTGCCTGGAATGATCTTTTCATGATCAATCTTTTATGAAATGTGAAGTTCTTGGTGAGTTCGAATAGACACAAAATTGTTCGAATATGCTACAACCAGCCTCAATTATGCCACAGGAAAATCTTAGGCTTCAAACCTGCTTCTTGGCATACAAAAATTGTGGAGACTTTTGTTAATGATGGCACCAACTAATGGAAAGAAGTGGACGTTTGTGTGGAGAAAATAACCACATTTTGAAGAAAGCTAGCACAAACAGAAAATGATGGTCTTCTTCTGTATAAGAAACAAAAGGCAATATGTCTGCCTGCCTCAATCTTTCCGCCAAGAATTGGAGACTCAAAAGAATGGATCAAATATTGCCATGTTTTAGCCATTCTGTTTGTAGATTTTTTCCCCTCCTTTGTGGAGCCAGTTGAATTAATGCTACTTCCAAAGGAACTAGTTATGAGCAGATATTGTGATTCTTAGTGTGTGTGTGTGTGTGTGTGTGTGTGTGTGTGTGTGTGTGTGTGTTGGACCACATCTTGCGGTGCTCAGGGCTTATTTCTGAATCTGCACTTGGATATCACTCCTTGAAGGGCCCAGAGGACCACATGGGCTGTCAGGGATCGAACCTAGCAAGGGAAGCACCTTACCCATAGTACTATCGCTCCATGCCATCTTGGATTTGTTGTGAAAGAGGGTTCCTTATTAGTTTTTTCTAGATGTCCTTATTTCAACTTTTTCTGGTGGGCTCGGGAGACTATATGGGGTGCCAAGGTTGTGGTTTTCAAGGCAAATGCCCTGCCCTCTGTACTATTGTTTCAGCCACACCTGATGACACTTTCCATTAGACACAAACGTATAAATAATATAATGTATGATCAAGTCATGAGAAATTTACAGCAGTTAAGGCATGAAAACAGAAACTAAGAATATGCACTTTGTGACATATATACTATGTAGATATATCCCCTTTCTAAAATTATATAATGTAATTAAAAACAATTAATCTGTTGACCTTTTCTTTTTGTGCCCTATAACATTTTCTTTTTAGGTTTTTTTTTTCTTTTTGGGTCACACCCAGCAATGTACAGGGGTTACTCCTGGCTATGCACTCAGGAATCACCGCTGGCAGTGCTCAGGGGACCATATGAGATGCTGGGAATCGAACCCGGGTTGGCCGCATGCAAGGCAAACACCCTACCTGCTGTGCTATCACTCCAGCCCTTGTTTTGTTTTTGAGTAATATCCAGTGATGCTCAGGGGTTATTCCTGACTCTGCACTCAGGAATTACTCCTGGCATTGCTCTGGGGACCATATGGGACCCAGGATCGAACACAGATCAGTTTGTGCAAGACAAACATCCTACCCATTGTACTATCACTCCAGCACCTGCCCTATAATATTTTTTAAATGTCCTATTTTCTCTTAATTTCATTGCTGTTTCTGTTTTTTTTTCTCTGTGCCATTATTATCATTCACATCATTTTATAAATGTTTCTAAAACATCACTGTGTTCTACAGAAGAGAGGAATGTTCATTTTAAAAAAGGAAAAAACTTGTTCTGGGGTCAAGTGTCTGAGATAAGACACTGAGAAGGACACAAGCTGCCTTCCCAAAATGGACAGCCTGCTTCTGCCCATGAGGAAACATCAGACAAACTGAAATTGAAAGGAAGTTTACAAAATAACTTGCCTTCAAACTGTGAAGAGGGCTAGAGAGATAGTACAGGGATAAGGCACTTGCATAACATGCAGCAGTCCTGGGTTTGCTCTCCATCACCACACATGGTCTCTTGAGTCCCACTAGAAGTGATCCCTGAGCACAGAACCAGGAGTAAACTCTGAACACTGCCAGATGTGGCCCAAAACAAAACAAATAATAACAAAAACAAAATGTGAAGGTTAGGAAAGACATAACAAGGCTCAGAAAAAGGACTAAAGAGATGTGATAATTAAACATAGTGAGCCACCCTACATTGGCTCTCAAAGTTAGAGAAAATGATTATGAAGAACATCATTGGAATGAGTGACAAAACTTGAACATTAGAGAGCAGAATTATTTTGGCGCTAAGTTCCCATTTTCAATATTTGTTTTAAAATTGGTTTTTAACGCTATTTGGGTATCTCAAAGAGGAATCAAAAGAGCTATGCTTGGAGTATCACGTTTCACTCAAGTGAGAGAAGGAATCCGGAGTTCCAACCTCCGTCGACGGTCAAGAATCAGGGACCCTGTCTCATTTGCCAAGGTGTCAAAGATCAGATGGGCCAGACATGTAATTCGGTTTAGAGACGACTGCTGGACTAGAGCTGTTACCGACTGGATTCCACAGGACATCAAAAGACCACGTGGCTTCCCACCAACAAGATGGTCAGGCTTCTTTGTCAAAACCCTGAATGAACGGTTTGAGGCTCTTCCTGTTCCTGGAGCGAGCAGATATCATTGGGCTACACTAGCACGTGACAGGGACGAACAGAGACATTACTAAGAGCCCACTCAAGCAAATCGAAGATCAATGGGATGAAAAGTGATGACAAGTGATACAAGTGATTTTAGAAGATGACTCTTATTCCTTGGAAATATACTCTGAAATAATTAGTGAATGTCTTCATATGCCAGTATGAAGACATAGATGATGGATGGATGGATAGATGGATGGATGGATGGATAGATGGATTGATGGATGGATGGGTGGATAGATGGATTGATGGATGGATGGGTGGATAGATGGATAGTTAGAAGACAGATGAATGGGTGGATGGGTGGATGGGTCAATCGATGGATGGATGGATGAATAGATAGGTGGGTAGATAGGCAGATAGGTAAGTAGATCTTTAAAAAGAAAACAAAAGAGCACAATATAACAATTGGTGAACCTGAATAAAGGATATTTAAAAGTTACTTGAGTGATTCTTATAACTTCTATATGAAAACAAAATTACTACAAAATGCAAAACTACAAAACAAATTCCAAAAGCGATAGAGGTTAGGCCGACTCTGTGGGGGACGGGACGTGAAGGGAAAGGATGACATGGAGCCAACACGGTGAGTGACTGAAGAGAGAGAAAGAGGGAGAAAGGGGGAGAAAACATCTATCCAGCAAGAGGACTTTGGGGAGCAGTGATAGAGGGACAAGCTGACAGGTGGAAGGTGGAGTCCTACTCCTGAAGAAGTAAGTTTACAAGAAACCCCTCTGGTCCATGATCCTGAGGCTGGAGAGCTGGAGGGGAGAGGGAGGATGAATTAATCTTGTGCAAGTCCTGGGAGGGATGGAAGAAATTACACAGAGAAGAGAGTGCCAAGGAGGAACCCTGGGGAGACCGACATTTTTGAGCCGGCTGAGGAAGCTAAATGAGCCAAATACACAGAAAAGGAGTAGCCAGAGTGGCAAAAGGAGAGTTAAATGACACTGGCATAGCAACCAGGGAGGTGAGATTTTTCAAGCAGGAGGAAGTGGTCATAGGGGACAAATGCCAGGAAAGTCCAATAGGATAAGAATATCCTTGAAAACTGGCAAAGCAGTTAGTGACACACCCAGAACATACCTATGAAATCTCGGGGTAAGGGTGGAGGGGGTATATTCATTAACACAACAAAAACCTGGGTTGAAAAATCAATGAAGGACTCAAGAAGCTGCTGAACAGGATTTTGGAAAGAAAGAAAAAATAAGGTGTCCTTGTTTAAGAAGAAAGAAAGAAAAAAGAAAAAATAGGAAAAAGAAAAGAAAATCCAAGTCAGAATCAAAAATCAAGAAAATCCAAGTAGAATCCCCACTGATTAGAAGAAAGTGATGAAAGTAGTTTGAGAAGTGGAGTTAACAAGTTACCATTGACAGTGATAAGAAAGGGCAAAGCAGGGGTTGTACAGCCAGCAGGGCACTTGTCTTGTGCCAACCCAGGTTCGATCGCTGGCACTGTATATGGTCCCCAGAGCCCAGCCACAAAGGACCCCTGAGCCCAGACCCAGAAGTAAGCCCTGAGCACTGTTGGATGTAGCCCCACCCCACCCACCCGTCCCAAAAAAAGAAAAGACAAGGCATAAATAGCTCATCCTTCCCTCCCTCTCTGCCCCTGGGTCAGAAGCCTAAGATATGTTGCAAGCAGAAAAACAGCAGCTGTGTTTCAAGGCGGGGCCGTTTGTAGGGGGGGGGTGCGAGCCTTCCTTCACATCAGCACTTAAGGAGACAAAAAAAAAAACAGAATGAAACATAGTAGGGGAATAGCTAATACCCCAAGGCAAGAGAAAATAATAACATGAGAACTGGTCTTCAGCAGGGAGCCTGTCACTGGAGGCCAAGGAGGGGGAGGCAGGGTGGGGGATGGGAGGAGAACATTGGGGCAGTGGTGAAGGGAAGGGGTCACTCTGGAAGAGGAGGGGGTGCTGGGAGGGGGCAGTGGCATGCGTGAAACCACAACAGTGGCGTGCTGCTCACCAGTGTCTAAAAGAAATTTTAGAAAGGTGCCTGCCAAAAAAAAAAAAGAAAGGTGCCTGCCAGGGCTGGAGCGATAGCACAGCGGGTAGGGTGTTTGCCTTGCACATGGTTGACCCGGGTTCAATTTCCAGCCCGGGTTCAATCCCAGCATCTCATATGGTCTGCAAACACCACCAGGAGTGATGCCTGAGTGCAGAGTCAAGAGTAACCCCTGTGCATCGCTGGGTGTGACCCAAAAACAAAAACAAAAAAAAAGTAAGGTTCCTGGGGCTGGAGCAATAGCACAGCGGGTAGGGCGTTTGCCTTGCAGGCGGCCAACCCAGGTTCTAATCCCAGCATCCCATATGGTCCCCTAAGCACCGCCAGGGGTAATTCCTGAGTGAAGAGCCAGGAGTAACCCCTGTGCATCGCCGGGTGTGACCCAAAAACCAAAAAATAAATAAATAAATAAATAAATAAAATTTAAAAAAAAAGTAAGGTTCCTGACATTCAGGCAAGATGGGGGATGGGAAGGAAACTGGGGACGCTGGTGGGGGAAGGGGACATCAGTGAAGGGATTGGTTTTGGGACATTATATGCCTGAAACTCAATCAAGAGTAAGTTTGTAAATCACGGTGCCTCAACATAAAAAGAAAAGAAAAAAAAAACAAACACAGCCACCATGCAGTTCTTGAAAATGACTGAGCAGCAAAACCCCGGTGGGCATTCAGAATGCCCTGCACCCTGTATGGGGCCCAGGTTAATAGTTTTCTTTTTTTTAAAATTATGTACTAATTTTGCTCATGTATTGTAATAAGAAAAGGGATGCTCCTGGTAATTATGTCTGGGTATTGCCAGTGATCACATTTGGCTAAAATGCCTTTGTAAAAACACCTGATCCTGACTGCCCCCGCGTATAGCCCGGAAGAGTTTGTCCTTCTTTCTTAGACGTTCCTGTGTCTTCAAGTGTTTCTATCATGAACACACGCTGATTTTATAATGGAGAAGGAAGATGGGGATGTGTCCACGGATCTGGAGACGGGGCCAAGCCTGGTCAGTGAAGGGGCTGTGGTGTGTGGCGCGGCCGTGGGTGGGGGTCTCCCAGCCCCCACTGAGCCTGCGGCTGAGCGGGGAGGAGGGGCCGCAAGGGAATCCTTTCCAAGAAGACCCTCGTCCAGCCTCCTCCAGGTGGCACAGCTGAGGGTGCCAGCCCGGCCCCAGGAAGAAGTCAGTCCCCCCAGAGCACCGGCCAGGATCCTGGCACTCACTCCCCCTCATGCCCGCTGTGCGGGGGGGCCTTCAGGAAATCATCTCCATGTTACGGAGGAGAAAACTGGCACGGAGGGGTGATGGGCCTTGCCCAGTGTGGCACATATCAAGCTTCGTAGCTACTGCCACACCCCTGTATACCCGGTCTCAGCGAAGATGTTCCCCCCTCCTCCCAGACTCCCCAGCCCACCCTTCCCCCTGCCCTCCAGCCAATCCTCCCCCCACGGGTGCCCGGGTGGTCTGAGGTGTCTGCCCACCACCAGTACAGTGCAGAGCCCGGGGACTGTGGTGCTGTGGCCTCCTGGCCCGGGGAGCTCTGGGCTTCCCTTCCTGCAGCCCTCCAGCCTGGAAGCTTTGTCCACGCTGCCCCGTGTTTGTTTCCCTCTTCCTCCCCTCACTCTTGGGAAGAGGGGCGGGAGGGGTGGCCTTTCTGTTCTCAGAGAGTCTCACCTACCGTCCCAGACTTTGGGTTTTAAGTCTGAAGTGAGAGCGCGGGTGCTCAGGAGTCCCGACGGGGGGTGGGGGGTTGTTCCCTGGGTTACGCCGTCACCACAGCAGTGCTGTCACTAGCTGACTCTAGTTGTTTGGTGTTCGGTCCGTACTCACGGAGGGCAGGCTCTGCCAGGCACTCTTGGAGCCAGACAGGCTGCGGTGGGTGCAGGCAGGTGGGGGCAGGAGGTGAACCCCTCCACTGTCTCACCGGCCTTCAATGTAGAGGGAGACCGTGAGCATCACCGGGGAGGGGACGAGCACCGTGGAGGAGAGTCAGGCCCACTGCTCGCGTGCCCTCACACCACTGATGGCGCTCTCCAAGCTGTGGCGGCTTTGTAACCCGGCAGCCCCAGTGTGGGAGTGGGTGAGAGCTCCAGGGGCTTCAGGGGCCTGGGTGTGGGGGAGCCTCCCAGCTGTCAACACGGTTTTCTTTCTCTCAGGGTTTTCCTGTGTGACTGAAAACCTTCTCTCATCATGCTCAAGATTCCCGCCCTCAGTGCGGCTGACGGCCGGGCAGGAGGGCTGGCCCTCAGCGCTGTCAGCCCTCCAGTGACGGCTGGACAGACAGGACTGGTTGGCTGGCTGGCTCTGACGACCTTCAGGCAGAGACGAACTCACTTGGGGTTGAACGTGTGAAACCGAATCTCGCCTGGGACCCTCCACCGAATCCACCCACCATCTTGAGAACGGCAGGGACTGTCCTGAGTTCAGAGGTGGAAAGCGAATGCCTGCAGCACACCAGGGGTCTCACGCCTCGAAGGAAGCTGGAATGAATGTTTCAAGTGTCATGGGGGGTGGGGGCAGAGAGATGGTACAGTGGGAAGGGTGTTTGCCTTGCATGTAGCTGACCCAGATTCAAAGCTCAGCAATCCATATGGTCTCTTGAACACCACCAGGCCTGATTCCTGAGCACAGAGCCAGGAGCAAGCCCTGAGCATTGCTGGGCATGGCAACCCCTCAAAAAAAAAAAAAAAACCCACACCAAACAAAAGTGTCATTCCAAGTCCAGGTCCAGAATGCTGCCAGGAGGACCCCTGCTTGGCCTTGAGGCATGGCCGAGTGAAAGTGCTTTATTAGGGATGGAGTCTGGGGGGACATAGCCAGTGGTACTGGAAGGTACTCCTGGCTCTGTGCTTAGGTGTCCCTGGGGATGCGGGGGACAGGGGGATATATAGTGCTGGGATGGGACCAGTGTCAGTTCAAGTCAGCAGGCAAGGTAGGTGCCTTCTCCCCTGTACTGTCCCTGTGGCCCCGACATAGGAGCGCTTTTGGGTACAAGGACAGAAGCCTCTTAGGGTGGGTTGAAAGGTCAACCCTATCTACTGAAAGGGAAGTTAGGTTTGTGTCCTGACCACAGAACTCGAGAATGTGACCTTCTTTGGGAAGAGTCTTGGCAGACTGGACTAAGGATTTTGAGATGAGATCGCTCCAGAGTGTCCAGGTGGACTCTCAAGCCAATGACAAGTGACCTTGTAAGAAACAAAGAAGGTTCCCAGACAGGTGAGGATAAAGGCAGAGAGTAAGTGATGCCTGGAGCCTTCAACAGTGGGAGAGACACGCACTGACCTTATGAGGGAGGCCGAGGGCCAGAGGATGGCCCAGAGAGCTGCAGTGACGGCCTGACACGCATGAGGCTCTGACTTTGATCCCCTGCATCACAGGATGCTCCCTCACTGCAGTGCCACCAAGTGTGACGCAGCATCACCAGCCCCAGCACCAAGAGGAGCTGACCCTGGGCCAGAGGCTGGGGATGCCCCACACTAAGTAACTAAATAAACAGATAAGTAAAAATAAAAACAATATGCCCTACTCTCACTTGATGTGGGACATCTTGTCCATGAACTGTGAGAAAATTAATTTCTATGGGGTTGGAGTGATAACAGGGCGAGTAGGGTCCTTGCCCTGCATCTGGTCAACCTGGGTTCTATCTCTGGCACCCCATATGATTCCCAAGCACTGCCAGGAGTCATCCAGGAGTCATCCCTGAGCACTGCTGGCTGTGACCCCAAACCAACATAAATAAATAAAAAAATAAATGCAATTTCCATGGTCTTACAAATTACAAAAGCTCTGCTACGCTGAGGATCCAAGCGCACTTGATCAGCCCAATCTAGCGTCCCAGAGGGATTTTCAGCCAGGCCAGACTTGGGGATGACTAGCAAAGGCATTGAGGTGCTGCTGGGATGCTCACCTCTGGACCTGTTCCTCTGGCCAGGAGATTTCCTTCCTTTCAGCCCGATGGTTCCGTGATCTTATGGGCCCTGGGACCTCTGGTGTGTTTGTTTGGGGGCCACACCCAGTAGTACTCAGGGTT
This sequence comes from Sorex araneus, assembly GCF_027595985.1. Taxonomy (NCBI): domain Eukaryota; kingdom Metazoa; phylum Chordata; class Mammalia; order Eulipotyphla; family Soricidae; genus Sorex; species Sorex araneus. The sequence continues at coordinate 42,916,560 of NC_073306.1, read as the reverse complement.
TGCTCCTGGCTCTGTGCTCAGGGGATCACTCCTGGAGGTGCTCATGGGAACACATGGGGTGCCAGGGATTGAATCTGGGTCAGCTGCATGCAAAGCAAGTGCCCTACCCACTGTACTATCAGTCCAGCCCAGGACCTGGGAATTCTGACAGGCTTAGCTTGGGCATTGTAAGTACCTTCCAATCACCACTGGAACCACTGTGTTGGAAGGTGAAGTGCACGGCTTCCCTCCTTAGAATGGTACAAGATCTCTGGTATGATGAAAGGGCCTTGCAGGCAGCACCATATATTTTATTATCATTTATTTACATTTTTAAAAAACAACTCTCACAATGGAGACGTTACTGGTGCCCGCTTAAGCAAATCGATGAACAACATGATGGCAGTGCTACAAGTGCTACTTTTTTAGAGGAAGAGCAATACCCAGGGCTTACTCCTTTTATTTAAAAAAATATTGCTTTTTAAAAAATTTTTAAAAACGTTTACATTTTATTTTATTTTTATAAAGTTGTTTAAATTACTTTATTCACTGTTATTACTATATCACTGTTATCCCATTGCTCATTGATTTGCTCAAGCGGGCACCAGTAACGTCTCCATTGTGAGACTTGTTGTTACTGTTTTTGGCATATCGAATACGCCACGGGTAGCTTGTCAGGCTCTGCTGTGTGGGCGAGATATTCTCAGTAGCTTGCCGGGCTCTTCGAGAGGGGCAGAGGTATCGAACCCGGGTCAGCCGCATGTAAGGCAAATGTCCTACCCGCTGTGCTACAATACTTTATGACATTCAATATTCCTACAGCCTACATTCAATGTTCCAACACCAGCCCCACCACCATTATACCTTCCTACCACCATTATTTCAAAATTTCCCACCACCACCCAAGCCTGCTCTAAATAACTTATTTTGAACTGCTTGTTATAACTCATCTGCTGAAAATGATCCCAAAAAGTTTCCTTAGAGGAAAGTGTGTGAGGATAGTTGTATGTCACCCCGGAGGGCTTGCTCTTTGCTCATTGCTCAGAGAACCACATTTGACCTGGGGGATCAAACCCAAGTTGGCTTCAAGTGAGACAAGTGTCTTACCTGCTGTACTATCTCTTGGGCTCCCAAAGGGTGCTTTGCCCGGGCCCTGGAGATGCCTGACTGCTGTTGCTATCCATACTGGTTGTGTACAAAGGGGTGACAGGGTGGGTGCCACTCAGTAGCCAGGGCTCTGCTGGCTTCTGTCTAGCTCTTCCTGCCCCTCCCTGTAAGCAGGCTGCTTCTTGGTGACCTTCTTGCTCTGCTTTTCTGATGCTTCCCTTTCGCTCATCTACAGGCCAGGTACAGGGAATTTATTTGGGGAATGATTAGTTTCTGCCTCTTCCAGTCCTTGATCCTTTCCTTAGTTCCATTCACAGATAAGATAGACGCTGCCCCCGCCCTAGTGGCTGCAGCTGATTGGTTCAAGGATAGCCACCTGACTCCAGGATGGCCAATGAGAGCAGACGCCTTAGCGGCTGCAGCTCCACAGCAGTTTGGGTGACTGTTGAGGTCCCCGTTTCTTCCTCTCTAGAGAGAAGGGAGAGAAAGAATAAAACTGATACTTGAGGGGGAGGCGGAGAGCAGAGGAAGGAGGTCTCCAGTATCTTGACCCTTGCTTTTTCTCATTTCCTCTGCTTCTTTGGTTTTTGTTTGTTTGTTTGTTTGTTTGTTTTGATTTGGGGCCATCCCAGCTATGATCAGGGGTTAATGCTGCATTCAGGGACTCTGTGCAGCTCCAGGGATTAAACTAGGACAGCTAGGTACAAAGCAAGTGCTGCACAGCCTCTTCAATCTCTCCAGCCCTCAAACCTCCACTTCTTGCCTGTCTTGGCTATTCAACCCTGCTTGGATTTGGTGAGCTGGTAACTGCCTCCCAACCCTACCACAGACACACGACAAACACTCACACACACACACACACACACACACACACACACACACACACACACCATTCAATACTTATTTGCTTGCTGAGATGAGTTTTCATTCTTCGCAACTCAAAAGTGTGCAAAACAAAAAATTGTCCAATACTGTGTATGTTCCTAATAACTGCGGGAACAACAGTCTGATAGCCATCAGTTTTGGCCCCATCTCCATCTCATGACATATGGAAACGAAGACCAGAGAGAAAGCCGATCACCCCCAGTCATACAGCCTGTCTGCTGTGCCAAGTCACTTCAAGGACCATTCTTCCTGCATGTGTGCGGCTCTGAGTTCAAGCCCTGGTACTGAAGGAAAAAGAAAGAAAAGGACCATTCTCTGACTCCAGCTCCCTGATTTGCGGGTGCCTGTGGGAGACTGGCTGTATTCCTCTCTTTGCCTCAATTTCCCCATTCCATCCCTGTAGGCAGGCAATTTCTGGCAGAAGGGAGGGGAACCAGCTGTGGACTGCTTTGAGATCTGGGTCCTACGAAGGCTGTTATTATTTAATTACTGCAAATGGTAATTATAAGGAAAGGTAATTGTCTGCCCTTTCATTATGGCACTTTTGCCCTTTTCCTTGGGCAGCCCCGGGGCCAGTCATAAAGGAGCACAGATTGCAGGGAGCCACCAGGGAGAGCACAGAAAAGAGTGCCTACTTTCAGCTTCATCTCGGAAGAGTCTTTGTGGGTGATAAGGCCCTCCCAGACCAACCAACTCCTTAGATTCTAGAGGAAGAGGAGAATTAATGATACCCAAATCCTGATGCACTGGCCAGAGAAATAAAGATGATTGTCCTCATTTTGGAAACGGGAATGAAGACTTGAACAACGGTGTATGTGATTTCATAGCACTCATGCTTCCCACTGACAGGTCCCCACATACTTTTAGCCTATTTCATTGAGGCAGTTGGGGCCTGGAGCTGCAGTCTGCCTTGCTCAAGCTCAGGGAAGCATTTACTAGAGTCCATGTGTCTTTCCTCAGTCCATGTGTCTTTCCGAATCAAGCTGGTGCTCTGATTTTCTGCTGGCTTTGTCCTGCATCCTGTCTTTTCTTCTGCCACTTTCCTGCATCCCACCATCCCAGGTCACTATAAATACTGGACACAAAAGATGAATGAGACATATCTCAACTATCTTGATACGCAAAAAGTCAGCTGCACGGCGGAACTGGGAACTCCTGCAGTTGCCCCCTGTGACCTGCAGTCACTGTCAACTATAAATACTGTGAATCAAACACAACCTTCTTCCAGTTTAGAGCCCAGATTCCTGGTCCTTGGAGATTTAAAGGAAAATCAGCTGAGGTAGTCTACCTTTCATCATGTAGAAATTCAGTGATGTCCCCAAGGTCTATTCAAGTTCCAGTGAGTTGTGAAGTTCTGGTCCCTTCAAATTGTGACTTCCCCACACCTTTATGATGAACTTGCTTTTTCTCATCTTACTGTGCTACTCAATCCAACTAACCAGGGTCCACCTTGCCTTCATTATGAAGCTGGTTTTATTTTATCTTTTTTTTTTTTTTTTACATGCAGTGGTGCTCAGGGTTTACTCCTGACTTTGTTCTCAGAGATCACTCCTGGCAGAGTTCAGGGAACCATATTGGGTGCCAGGAACCAAACCTGAGTTAACCCATGCAAGGCAAGGGCCCTATCCACTATTGCAGCTGTTTTAATTAAAGGCTTATGGCAGAGGTGGGAACTCAATAGCTATGCAACCAGCAGAGAGCTGAAGAATAGTTTTCTCTGATTCTACATGATCCCATCGCCTTCTGTTCACTTGCCCTCTCTCTCCTCACACTCCCCTTGTTCATATCCCAGGCCAATGCTCACACATTTCCCTTCAAATATTCAATCCCCATCATTTTTTTTGTGTGTGAATAAACAAAATAAGAACTTGACTTACAGCTTGATGTTCAATGGTAGGACTAAAAAACTGAGTGCAAGATAACAGCAGGATGAAGTGTGCAAAAAAGAAGTTTGTAGTACTCATGGGCTGGAGCGATAGCACAGCGGGTAGGGCGTTTGCCTTGCACGCGGCCGACCCGGGTTCTGATCCCAGCATCCCATATGGTCCCCTGAGCACCGCCAGGGGTAATTCCTGAGTGAAGAGCCAGGAATAACCCCTGTGCATCGTCGGGTCCCCTGAGCACCGCCAGGGGTAATTCCTGAGTGAAGAGCCAGGAATAACCCCTGTGCATCGTCGGGTGTGACCCAAAAAAAACAAAAAAAAAAACCAAAAAAAAAAGAAGTTTGTAGTACTCAGAGAGTATCCTGGGATCCCTGTCTCCCAGCCTCCCAAACGCAGGATGTGATTGTGAGTCATGATATGTTGCGGTGAGTAGGAATTCACTAGGTAAAGGGGTAACATAGTGGGGTATGAACAGGTGGGAAGCATAGACCAACATGGAGGGACTGCAAAGCAATTCAGCTGGACTCCCCTCAACTCACAGGAAGTCTGGGTGGCCGGAGCACAGAGGCTGAGCTGGTCGAGCTGGGGATGGAGAGCACGGGCAGGAAGCAGGCCATTGAGAGACTACAGGGCACATCTGTTTATAAAAATTTATTTTATTTTGTTTTCTCTTTTTAAAGTGTATTTTTTAATTTCATTTTTTATTTAGTCACTGTGAAATGATAAAGTTATTTGCCGTTGGGTTTCAGGCACCAGATGTCTCAACACCAGTCCTTTCACCAGTGTGCACTGTCCTCCACCAGTTCTCTCAGCCCTCCCTCGGCCCCCCTGCCTCTATGAGACACGCTTTTTAAAAAATGAAGTTTTGGGGCTGGAGAGATAGCATAGTGGGTAGGGTGTTTGCTTTGCATGCTGCCAACCAGGGTTCAATTCCCAGCATCCCATATGGTCCCCCGAGCACCGCCAGGGGGTGCTCTGAGTGCAGAGCCAGGAGTAACCCCTGAGCATCGCCGGGTGTGACCCAAAAAGCAAAAAAAAAAAAAAAAAAAAGAATTTGCACTGTGGTTTACAGCACCGTCGCTGATAGAGTCTCATATACATAACATTTTCCCACCTTTCCGCACCACCTCCTTCTCCCTGTTGACGGCTTCCTACCACCACAGTCATTTCCCCTCCCTCTCTTATCCCCCAGGGGACCATCATTTTTATCCTGGAGGACAAGTTAGGTTTCCATTTCCAGCTCAGCTCCTGGACATTCTGAGAATATCCATAAATGTCTTTAATTTTTCTGCTTTAGGTCCTGGAGAGATAATATGGCGGCAGGTAGGGCATTTGACTTGATTGCCACTGATCTGGATTTGATCCCCGGATTTGCACAGGGTCCCCCAGCACTACCGGGAGTGATCCCTGAGCCCAGAGTCAGGATTATGCCCTGAGCACAGCCAGATGTGTCCCGCCCCCCCAAAAGAAAACTCCCAAAATATTGCTGCTTGGGTTGGAGTGATATTAACAGTGGGTAGGGGTGCTTGCCTTACACACAGCTGACCGGGGTTTGATCCCTAGAATCTCAGATGATCTTCAAAGTGGGAGTGATCCCTGAGCATAGAGACAGAAATAAGCCCTGACTGCCACAGACAATAAAATAAAAATTGTTTCACCAAGAGCCAAATGCTCTTTTCTCAGTGGAGCAGGTAGAGGTTTTTCCTGGCCTCCCTGGCCCCTACCCAGCCCCACCCAGCCAGCAAAGGGGCAAGGCGAGAGCAGGGGCGTGTAGTGGAGAGTTCTGCCACCTCCCATGAAGGCGCAGCGCCAGTGTGGGGCGGAAGCATCACTTTTTTCCGCATGCCAACTGGAAGGGACACAGGAGAAGGCCTCAGGTCGCTGGAGATCCAGGCAGTGGGAGCTGGAGTTCTCAGGGAGGAATTTTTAGGAGAGGAGAGCTGGGACGGGTGATCTGAGAAGTCTGTAGTCACATGGTCCTGGCCTCCAGCCTGCAGGACCTCACAAAATCCTTGCTTCACGCAGTAGGTCTTATCATGCTCCGTTTGCACAAGAGAAAACTGAGGTCGGGGAAAGGTACGTGCCAAGAATCCGCATCCTTGTCAAAGTGCACTGACTCAGTGCACCCTTAACTCCAAACTCTAAATCCCACAGCCTTCTTGAGGAAGACAAAATGAGCAGAAGAAAAGAGAGTAATAAGCAGAGCACTCACCTACGTGTTCACTCACTCATTCATTCATTCACTCCGCTAAGGCCACAGACCATCCCCCACAGACATACAGTGCTCCCTCCCGCTGGGGAAGAGCTCTGGGCCAGGAATCCCAGAGGTGGAGGCCGGGCCCAAGACTTTCCTGCTCCGGGTTTTATGAAAGAGATGTGGGATCCTGTGCCACCCAGCCTTCCTCCCAGGGCTCCTGGGAATGTCTGGTTAGAAAGTTCCTGGTAGGTCTTTGAGGCTGATTTCACGTCCATGTGGAAATGCACTCCAGCTGGAGGGCTGAGGAAGTGGTAGCTGATGCAGGGGGCAAGGAGGGGCAGATGAAATCCTTGCCTGCTGCTCCCTGCAGGGGACACAGCCTGCTGCTCTCACCCCACACCTGGCAGGCCCCACATCCTGGCGCCTTCCTGCATCCCAGAGGCTCACCACCTTCCACCTCTAGGTAGAGGTGCTCTATCTTCGGCATCACCCTCTCCCAGCTGGAAGACTTTGAAAGCCTCCCTGCTTGTCCATTTTGCCCCGTGCCTAGCCATGATCTTGCCAGCAGCTGTGTGGACCTTTTGAATAGAAATCTGATCACTTTAATTATCTGCCTTAGCACCTGCTTTGCTGTAACTTCCTACTGCTCTCGAGCTAAAATCCTAAACCCTTGCTGGGTCCCACCTGGGACATCTGGCCCTAAGTGCTATTTTACATACCCATCTCCCATTCTGCTTCTACTCCATTGTCCCTTCTGGCCCTTCCATGTGGCAGGAGCCTCCTGGCCTCGGAAATATCACACACTCCCCTCTTGGCTCTAAGTCCCTTCTCTGTTCTCTCATCCTCACCCCTCCTGAGGGTTCAGCCTTATAGGTCTCTTCTGGGAAGTTCTTGACTGTCTCCTATCCATTCTCCTGACTCCTCAACCTCTCCTGTGTAGATCTTACAAGACTAATTAACGATTCGGGCAATTATGCGTTAAACAGTGTTAAATGACAGACGGAGGAACGCTTGCTGCTGTCCACTTCTCTAGTCCTTCCAGAGAGGCCCAGCGTTCCCCAGCCTTCTTTGTGCCAGGCAGGACCATCTGATTCATCTGACAAAAGACAGTGGGCAGCGGTGCCCCTGCCTGGCTCAGGCTGTGTGACTCCAGCTCTCCTCTCTGTTTACTTTTGTCTTGTTTGGGAGCCACGCCCAGCAATGCTCAGGGATTATTCCTGGTGGTGCTCGAATATCTACAGGGGATGCTGGGGATTGAACCTGGGTTTGCCGCTTTCAAGGCAAAAAAATAGAACACCTGCTGTACTCTCGCTCCAAAGCCAGGAGGGCACATATTTTAGTGGTTGCAGCTTCAAGTCATCAGGCATCCCCCAGTTCAGAACTACGAATGTCAAGATCAGGGGACCCACAATGGGCACGTGGTCCTGCTGAGAACCACGTCACTAGACTGTCCCTCATGCAGGCTCTTGGCGACCACATGATCTAGTCTATCCTAGTGAACGCTCCTGTTCACTGCCTCTCCCAAGACTAGGGTCTGGGAACTGGAGCAATAGCACAGCGGGTAGGGCGTTTGCCTTGAGGCGGCCGACCCGGGTTTGAGTCCCAGCATCCCATATGGTCCCCTGAGCACCACCAGGGGTGATTCTTGAGTGCAGAGCCAGGAGTAACCCCTGTGAATTGCCAGGTGTGACCCAAAAAGAAAAAAAAAGATAAAAAAGACGGGTCTGACATGTAACACGAATTAAGTGCTGTATATGTTTTTGTTGAACAAGTAAACGAGTGAAAAACAAAACAATAGAACACATCGCCCAAGGCCCTCCAAAATTTTTTTCTACTCCAAGGGACAGGTACACTCGAAAGTAACGGCTCTAATCAGAGGCCGAATTGTGAAAGTTACTGGAAAGGGAGGGGTGGAGGACTGCTTGGAGGAGGTGAGGGGTGGAGAGGATGACAACTCGCTCTTTGTGCATGTGCCACACGTGGTCCAGACCTTGCACAGGTACTTTGCCAGCAGCGTGGCTGGAGAATGTCCACTCGCTGGGCACGCAGAGGAGATTGCCTCTTCCTGTGCGAGGGACTTGAAAATGGCTTCCCAGGGGAGGTAATGTTTGAGCTGAGCCATGGTAGGTGTTTGTGGAGATCAGAGTGGGGAGGAAGGACCAAGAAACACCGGCAGAGGGATGAGCATGCGCAGAGGCTGGGGGCCACGGAGGGACACGGCGTGCTCAGGGAAAGAGCGGCAGACAGTGTGGCTGGAGTTTAGGGGAGCTGAGTGAGGGGGTACCAGTGACAAAGAGGGGAGTGCAGCCTATATATCTGGCTTGGTGCACCTCAGCCCATACTGGCTCCGTCCAGACCCTATTAACATGGATGTCCCAGAAGACCTCGTGGGGAATGTCCAAGCCAAGACTAGAAGGAAGAGTTGTAGGGGACCAGGAAAGGTGGAATGAAAGGACACGGGAACGTGCTATAGACCAGGGTACTGCGTGCCAAGATCTCAGAAGGAGAAGGCGGGGGCCCAGGCGGCAGTGTGCTGTGGTTGGAGCACAGCCCTGCAGGTGGTTAGACAGGAGGCGGGTGAGGCAGAGAGGGGCCAGGCCTGTCACTCTCCCCTGAAATTCCCTACAAGGGCACAGCTCATGGCAACAAAGCCGGACTCAATCTTCCACTCCCCCTCCCCCCCATTCACAGTGCCTTTGCACGACCAGGAATGACAGTGACAACAGTAATATTACAGCAACATTTGTTGGCCTATCGAGGGAGGTAACAAAAGAAACATGAGTGGTTTTTTTTTTTTTGCTTTTTTTTTGGGGGGGTCACACCCAGCGATGCACAGGGGTCACTCCTGGCTCTGCACTCAGGAATTACCCCTGGCGGTGCTCAGGGGACCATAAGGGATGCTGGGAATCGAACCTGGGTCGGCTGCGTGAAAGGCAAACGCCCTACCCGCTGTGCTATCACTCCAGCCCCAAAACATGAGTGTTTTTGAACAACAATGACATCAACCATAACAGTTTGGTGGGCTTTTTTTTATATATATAACTTATTTTTTTTTGGTACTGGTAGACTGTTTTCCAGAATATTTGTAAATTTACAGAAAATCTGAAAAGTTATTACAGAATTCCCCTATACCCCTCACCTCATTTCTCTCTTTAGTACTGTAAGTAAAATAAATTTACATATTGCAATTACTGAAGAATACTTTTATGATGAAATATTACTATTTTATTCTCCTTTTTGTCCCTGCACTGGTTCCCCCCACCCCGCCCCGTGCTTGTCTGTGGTATAAGTAGACCCCACATTTTGGTGTAGGGCTGAGCAGAATCCCAAATGACAGGGCTGCCAGGCTTGTGCTAAGCACACAGGTAGGCAGTGCTGGGACTGAGCCTGCAGCCCCACATTCAGGAAAGGGCTTTGCCATGGTGCCATCCAAGGCCTCAGGTACATTATCATTAACTAGAGTCTTTAGCTTCGTGAGGCCGCCTTAAGGTTTTCAGGATTCCACATTATATTTACCTGCTGTGCTTCTTTATGTTCCTATAGGGCTGTTGGTTTCCCAGACGGCCCTTGTTTCTGGTCACCTTGAATGCTCAGAGGGGTTGGCTTTTAGGAGACCCCACTGATGGGGTTGGTCCAGTGTTTTTCTCAGGAGGGCTGCAGGTCACAGGAAGCCCAAAGAAGTAGAACACCCTTCCCATCACACGCTATCAAGCATGCCTACTATCAGCATCATCTGTGACTGTGGACCCCTGGGTCTTCAGAGAGTCACTTCTGCCCCCCACCCCTTTCAGAGCCTGCACTTTGAAGGAAGCGCCCCTGAGGCCCCATCTCCTTGTCATATCCCCCATCTATATTAATAGAGATTTTCCCCATTTCTCTATTTACTATCCCATTGGACTTCCCAGCAACTGGGACGGTGCTTTCGTCACCCCCATTTTCCTGGAACTGCAAAGTCTTCCAGCCTTCCCCACCCAGCTCCCCCTCCAGTTCTCTCCCTGCCTGGGGAGAAAAAGGGTGTCCGCGTTCTCTCTCCCCTGGAGCTCTACAGCCCCACACTCAGACTGCGCCCTGCTCCTAGGGGCACCCGGCTGGGGGCTTGGCGCTTGAGAACAAACCACCCCAAAGTGTCGGCAGCGCTGACCCTCTGCGCTAGACCAGAAGCTCCATGAGGGCAGGGCCTTTGTCCAGCTGTCTGCTCCAGTGGCCGCGGCGGCGAGCAGGGCAGCGGGTCCCCTGTTGGCCGCATCATTAGAGGGTCCCCTGTCCCTGTCGGCTGCAATGGGTACTGCTTTCCTGGGTGGGGGGGCTTCCTGCGGGCAGGGCCAGCGTGGACTGTCACTGCCTACAGGTTTCGGGGCAGGGGGTGACACAGGAATTCCGAGCCAGGAGGACTGGTGGCCTCCCCGGGTGGGTCGCAGTGAAGTTTGGAAGCGGACCCAGCCCGGAGGCCGAATCCGGAGGCCGTTGGTGACTGATTGGCCGGGGAGGGCGAGGCGGGAGGAGGAGTCACCCACCGAGGGCTCCGCGGTCTGGAGCCGGAGGACCGCGGGTGCCACCTCGGACCCGCCGCGCTGACACGGCCGCCTTTGGGGGCGTGGGCCTCGGTCCAGGGCCTAGCGCGCGAGGGGGTAGCCTGGCCTGGCCAAACTTCTGCTCCGTCCCCTGCCCTCGTCTTAAAACAAAACAAAAAAGAAAAAAGAAAAAAAGAAAACACCCCCGCCCCCCACCCCGGCGGCCGGGACCGAGAGCCCGACGGCCGGCGGTCAGGTGTGGGGGCCCCTCCCGGCCGAGGCAGGAGGCGCGCGGGGGCAGCGGGCCGCGCCGGGACAGCCGCCCGCCAGGCCCCGGTGGGCAGCGCGCGGTCCCCGCGGAGGGGGCGGCCGGGCGGCCCGGCCCGGCCCGGCCTGGGCGGGACAATGGCCTCGGCCTCCGGGGCCCCGGGAGCCCCCGCGCTGGGGAAGGGGCAGGCCTAGGGCCGCCGAGTTCCTTTGTGGCTCTGCCTCCGGCGCGGCGCGGGCGGGGGGCGCCGCGCAACTTTGCCAGGCGGCGGCGGCGGCGGCGAGACGAGGCCCCGGGGCCCGAGCGGGGCCCCCAGCGCGCGGCCCGCCCCCGCCCCCCGCGCGGCCCCCTCCCCGCGCGCGCCGCCGCCGCCGCCCGCGCCCGCCGCTGCCCACTCGCCGGAGCCCCCGGGGCCGGACGGGGCTGCGCAGCCGGAGAGGCGGGGGCCCGACGCGGCCCCCCCCGGAGCCGGGCGCACGGGGGGCCGCGCGGCGCTGCAGACCCACCTCCCGCCGCCGCCGCCTCGGCGCTGGCGGAACCCAGAAGTGAACAGCGGGCGACCCGGAAGGTTTGCGCGCCGCTCGGCTGCCCGCCGGAGCCGGAGCCCCAGCCCGGCCCTGCACGGGCCGCCGGGCGCGGGGCTGCGGCCGCGTCCCGGAGTCGCCGCCACCTCCAGCCAGGTCCGTGCGGGCCCGGGGCGCGCGGGGAGAGTGGGCCCGGCGGCGGCGGGAAAGTTGCCGCGAGTTGCGGGCGGGGGCCGGGCCGCGCGGGCGCTGACAGCCCGGCCGGGGCGCGCCGAGGGGCCGGGGCCGCCCGCGCGCAGGGCCCGGGCCGAGCGGCCGCCGCGCCCGCCGGGGAAGCGGCTCCGCGGCGTGTCTGGGTCTGGTCGCCGGTGTGTGCGTGCGTGTGTGTGTGTGTGTGTGTGTGTGTGTGCGTGTGCGTCTGTGTGTGTGTGTGTGTGTTTTCTTAAGCCGGGCTATTCAAACCTGCTGCAATTCTCCGGTAAACAATGATTCATGGGGCTTAATGCAAATAAACGGATGGCGAACGGCGCGGTTCGCGCACTTTGCAGCCGGCCGGGTGGAGCGGCCAGTGCCGGATTTCTCCCTTTTTTTGCAGATCTGCAGAATATGGCGTCCCTGTCCTGTTTTAAAAATAAGCCAGGCTGCCATTTTTGTTTTTCTTTTGTCTGAAAATTTTAATAAAACTGTCTGAGAATGTGGGAGAGGCGGCTGGAAGCAGAGGGGGCACCCGAAGGGTTGGCTTTTTTTCCTTTTCTTTGGCGAGAGCCGCAAGCCTTTCGGGAGGTGAGACACAATGCAATTGCACTTTAAAAAAAAAAAAGGGAAGCCGCTGGGCGATGGAGGAGGGGGGGGGCGGCTGGGAATTTAAAGTTAACTCCGAAAGTTTGCTTTCTTTTCTTTTTTTCTTTCTTTTTTTTCTTTTAAAGTCCTCTCTCTCCCCCTCCCCCCCTTTTTTTGGGAAGGCGGTGAAATGCCGCGAAAGATCCTGGGGCCCATTTCTGTCCCCGCAGCAATCAGTCCCCTTTGGAAGGTTTTGGGGGAAAAGTTAAGGGCTGGTTTCCTCCGAGCTGGGAAGCGGGTGTGGAGGGTCCGGTAGGAGGGTTTGGGGAGACCAGGAAGGTCTAATGGAAGAGGCGCTATAAAATGGCATTGTAAAGAAGCGGGGAGCCGGCTGCGTGGACCCAGTCCCCAGCTTCAACCTCCGGCTGGAGGAAATAATCCCCAGTTCCTGACTTGCCATCTGCAGTATAGACCCTCCTGGCTGTGACCTGTGAGGGGTGGGCCTGTCTCCTTCTTGGGTGGCCTGGGGGCTCCTGTGGGCGGGAATCTTGTTCTGGGAGCTGCCCTGGTTGTGGAGAATCGGCAGCCCCGGGGGTTCAGGCTCCGGTGCGGTGTTGGGCGGCCCACGGGGTCCCTTCTCACTCTTGGGGGCCCTCTTGGCCCAGGTGGTGGCATCTGGTGGTGGCTGCCCCTGGCCTCCCCCTCCCTGGGCTTTGCACCGAGCTCAGCAGCAGCCCCAGCGGCCCCATAGAGGGAGGGGCCGGAGAGTTTGGCTTGTGGGTGGGGAGGTGGCCGGTGTGTCTGGGGTGGCCAGAGCCTCTCTCCTGGGCAGCCCAGGGAGCCGAGGCTCCTGTGGGGGAGCTGTTTGCACCAGGGTGAACTTCCCCAGATGTCTGGTGGGCAGTCAAGCCTCTGCCTTTGCCGGCCGTGGCAGTGAGGAGTGTTCACGCCAGGCCGCCAGGGGCTGGCTGCGGTGCCCAGTGCCGTCCAAGGCGCGCTGGTCCTTTGGGCCCGGCCTTTGCTCTCCCAGAGTCTGTCCCGGGAGCACCCCGAGTCGGGCTTGCTCCTGGCTCCCAGTCTCCCGGAAGGCAGCCACCCCGCTAGACCTGGCTCTTGCCCCAGCATGGGGTGTGCCCCCGGAGGGCAGAGACAGGGCTCGGAGGTGGGGCGTTAGGGGTCAGGGCTCAGCACTTGGCCTGCCTTGGCCAGAGGGTACCAGCCCAGGCGTTTTCCAGACAGAGCCGCTGCGGTGGCGAGGGGAGGTGAGTGCCCAAAGTCACACTGCAGCTAGGAGGGCAGAGGCCGGGCAGCAGGGGGGCAGGCCCGCTGTTTGTGCAGGGGACCCTGGCTCCTGCAGGCGGCCACTTTGGACAGACCAGCAGTGGAAGACGACAGCACGCCCCCTTGCCCTCCCCACCGGCCCCCTCTGGAGCGAGCTTCTTGTTTGGACAGTGTAGTCAGGGCCTTTGCATATCTGGCTCGCCCAGAAACTCACTCGGGGTGAAGTTGTCTAGGCGGTAATATTTCATCCCATTTTTAACATTTTGTGGGGGGCACCCCCCTACTATAGGGTTCGAGGGACCAAGCTGTGCAAGGGATGGAACCTGGGTCTCTGGCGTGCAAAACCTGCCTTCCAGCTCCTTCTGTACCCGCCCTGAGCTCTGTTCTCAGTGTCGGAAAGGGAGGCCTGGGGAGGTTGATTTGGGGGAGAGGGGGCAGTGTACCCTCAGGCTGCCCAGTGCTGGGCCGGGCGAACCCTGCTGGTGATGGACTGGGTGCTTCCCCGTCTTCTGGTGTTTGGCCTCTCCAGTTCTTTTGCTGACCCAGGGACTGTGTGAAAGTCACCAGAGAGATCGGAAAGTCGTTAGAGAGAGTCTCTCCAAATGAATGGCAGAGCTGGAAAGACCCCACGAGGCCCTGAAGCCCAGAGAGGTTGGAGGCCGCTGCCCACTGGGCTTCCAGCCTGGGCCTAGGCATTCCTGTCTCCCTGCGCTTGAGAGAGACTCAGGTGCGCGCGGCCCACTCGACCCGGCCTGGGCTCCACTTGGAGAGCAGTAGTTGTGGCTGGCGTGGAGTGGCAGGGGCACCCAGCTAGTATGGGGCAGAGACAGGGCAGGGTTTTGTCCTTGGGGAAGGGAGGCAGGAAGGCCCCAGCGGGGAGACTGAAGCTGGCGTGGGTGAAACACAGACTGGGTCTGCGGCTGGCCTGGCCCCTGCCCTTCCACAGGGGACCCTGCTTCCCTGCAGAGTGCCTCCCTCCCCGCTTCCCTTTCTCTCCTTTCTTCCTCTGCCAGCTATCGGTTCATTCATTCATTCATTCATCGCTTTGCTCGGGCCCACCCTTATTCTTTCCATTGTACGTTCATTAGTTGATTGGTTACAGATCACATCCATTCTTCCTTTCATCTTCCGTGCATGCACGCCTCTGTCTATCCATTCACCCATCCATCCAATCCCGGGCTCAGGTCGGACAACCACGTGAGCTTCAAGTGCCTTCCCCCGAGGCTCCAAGGCCAATAGGAAAGAAGGGGTGAGAGAGGCTGGAAGCGAGGGCCGTGTTCCTGGGTGCTAACCTGGATCCCGAGGGAAGAGGTGAAGAGGTGGCTTAAGAATGCCCAGGGCAGCGCTGGGGATGCAGCTCAGTGGTGGAGCACTTGCCTTGCACTTGGGAGGCGCTGGGTTCCAACCCCGGCAGCACAGAGAAGCAAACAGGGAAAAAAAAAATAGCACAGAGGCAAGCCAGACTGTCCCGATGGTGGCTCTGGCTCCTGGGACTGAGTGCCGTTCGTGAGTTGGGTCTTAGGTTTGCGCGGTGTGGTTCGTGGCATGTGTGATTTGGGGTGCCTTCCTCCTGTCGCTCAGCCTTACTTGTGGAGCTTGAGGCCGGGGCCCTCCTGGCTGGCTGGGAGCGTTGACCAGTGTGTCTGTGATGTGTCCCCCGCCCAGGCTGGGTCTGGTGGAGAAGAGGCGCTCAGCAGACGGCCATGGAGGAACTCCTCACTGTTTTCAGAACAAGCCCGGCGCTCTGGGGACTCAGAACGCCCTGCTGTGTCTTGTTGCTCCCCTACTGAAATGAATGTTCTCCAGGCGTTTAAAACAAAACCCCAAAGTTTGTGGGCCCGAGTTCCCTTTACGGCCTGCGCCTGCCCACCCCTCCGCCTCAGCCCCTGCCTCCTAGCCCTGCCTGCCCACCTTCCTGGAAACCGCAGTGCCTGTGGGCAGAGCAGGATGGCGCACTTGCCATCAGCATCTGCGTGGTGGCCTTGTAGCTCCGTCCCAGGTCCCCTCCTCAGCGGACTTCCTGGTGTTTCAAGTCACAACAGCCCCTTTGATTTATATTCGTAGTTATTTTTTTTAATTGTTTGTTTTTTGTTTTGTATTGTGTGGGGGCCACCCCCGGCAGTGCTCAGGGGTTACTCCTGCCTCTACACTCAGGAGTCACTCCTGGCGGTGCTGGGGATTGACCCCGGGGAGGCTGCATGCAAGGCCAGAGCCTTCCCTGCTGTACTACCGCTCCAGCCGCACGTTCCTGGTTCTTCCTGGTGTCCACACTCACTCATTTGTTTGCGCATCTCGCTGTTTGTGCTGGTGATCCCGTGCAGATCCCACGCGGGCGGCCAGCGTGCAGGTAGCTCCGGCCCCGGGGCTGCGGAGAGTCAGCCAGGTGTGGGGCAGTGCCCAAGGTGGCGGGTGGCGGGAGCTGAGCCGGCCTCTTGTCCCCTGGGAGGTTCAGGCTGTTGGGAGAAAACCACGAGACGATGGAATGGTGGGCTGCAAGAGTCAGAGTCTCTTTCCCACCCGAGGGCCTTCGACAGCGGGAGTCTTGGCATGACCCCACCTGCAATCAGAGTCTCCGTGGGGACTCGCGCTGCCCTCTGATTTAGAGACACAGGGCACCGAGCCTTTTCTAACTCTTCGGCTGTTTACTTCTCATTCCCTTACCCCATGTTCAGATGGGGAAACCAAGGCACAAAGCAATTGAGAGCACTTGCGGTGGTTATGGAACTGTAGGGCTTTATGGGACCCAGGCTTGGAACTCGGGGACGCCTCATGAGCACCCCACATCATGGAGGGGGTGCAGCCTCACTGGACCCCTGAGCAGGGCTGGATCCCCCCCGTCCCATATTCTGGGTCAAAGGGCCTTGGATCTCTGCTGCCTGAAGGGGAGTGCCTGCCCTCCCCAGGGCCCCCCATGAGACCGTTGTCATTGCTAGAAAGATCCTTAGGAAGTGTCCAGTGCTGCGCCTCCCCTGTGGCTAGCCTGGCGGGCGTGTGCTTTCATGACTTCAGTGGCCTCTTTCTCCCCACTGGCTCACGAGCTCCCTGGGGACAGGCAACCTTGGCATGGAATGAATGAGAGGATGAGTGAAGCACCTCCCCTCCCCCCCAAGTGCCTCTGCGCTGTGTGACTGGGCCTCGTCAGGGTGTTAGATGGGTCTGGCATGCTTGGGGGACGCAGATAGGTAACTGCAGCCCCGGGAGAGTTGGTATCCGATATCGTTTGCATGTGCAAGTCTTGGGACCCGAAGTCATGTGCTACTGGGAGAGGGGGGAGGGGCATCTGGCCCGAAATTCCAGGGAGCCGATGATGGAAGTGCCGTAAACGGGAGGCCACGGCATAAGACGAGTGGGCTAAGCTGCAGAGCGGGGGAATCACTGGAAGGAACCGTGGCGGGCAGAGGGCTGAGGGCCACAAGATTGGGAGGCTCCGTGGTGGGCCACTGACTGAGAAGCACTGCCCGCCTCATCTCTGCCCCGCGGGAGGGGGGAGGAGGAGCGGGTTGAACTACATGCAGGCCCCTGCCGGACACCTTACCTCAGGGCTTTCTGCCCCTCGGGTGCCACCGGCCACCGCAGGTCTTGTCATCTCCCAGTGCAGGTAACATTCCTGGAGGCACAGGCCTGTGGAGAGGTGACGAGAGGCCAGATGAGGGGCCAGTGCTGCCCCTGGCACTCCGGTTGGACTCAAGGAAGTGAGAGTGGTTGAAACGGACTGGGGGGGTGGGGGGTTGGGGGGGCTTCTTGGATCAAAGCAGGGGCAGCCTTGGAGCGGGGAGGATGGGTTTGGCCCAGCCTCACTATGTACCACAGGGTGTCCTCAGGGGGCGGGCAGGATGTTCCTGCACTCTGGGCCCTTCGCTGAGATTTGGGCAGCGGCGGCAGGTTCCTGGAAGGGGCAGTGTAGGGGTTGAGGGGCTCTAAGGAGCGACCACCCAGTGGGGCTGAGCCCCCTCATACGCATACTCGCACATACCCAGACACAGCCCCACCACGAGCACCTTCCACTCCACCCCTCCCTCTGCCGACCGCTGCTCTTAGGGACACCCCTAGAAATGCCCCAAACTGGGTCTGCAGAAGCTCAGCAGGACCGTCTGCTGGAGTGTGTCCTACACGGCTCACACTGCACGCAGGTGTGTGGTTTCATACCTGGTGCACACCCCATCTCCCCCCCCCCCACACACACACATACACAGGCAGGCATGTGTGCTTGCATGAGCACACGTACGTACACACACACATACACAGGCAGGCATGTGTGCTTGCATGAGCACACGTACGTGTACACACACACACACACACACACACACACACACACACACACAGAGGCCGCAGCATGCACACAGCTGGGGCTCCCCGGTGGGGCCGGGCTGAGGAAAATTGGCCGAGTCCCTGTCGTACTGGGGACCCGAAGTCCTGCCTGAAACGCGCCCCTGACGGCCTGACCCAGATTCCCGCGCCCTGGGAGCCGCTGCCTCTCTCGGAGAAGCTCCAGCTCCATGCACGGCGTGCACAACAGTGTGACCCAGCCGTGTGTGGAGGGGAGGAGGGGAGAACCGCAGCCTGGATGTGCCAGGTGAGGGCGATCCGGCAGAGAGAGCGGCCTGGGCAGAGGCCTGTGGGGGGAGCGCTGGGGGCACAGAGAAGGGGGCAGTCCCCAGATGTGGTCACACGAGGCGGGCAGGGCCCTGGCCTGGGAGCCGCGTCTCTGCGGCCCTTCACTCTCGCTCTGCCCGGCCCCAGTGGTTCTTCGCCCAGGACTCCAAGGACTGGCTCGAGAGTTTCTGGGGCAGAGCAGTCATCTCTCCTGAGCTAGTCCCAGACTCGGTTTCCCGCTGCAGCCCCCGCGTGTCCCGAGAGGCACCCCCCTCCCAGTCAGGCTCTGGCCAGCGGCATTTCCAGGTAGGGCTTTGGGATGTTCCTTGATGCCGTACGAAGCCTCAAAGCCAAGCCCTCAGCGGCAGCTTGCTCCCTGCGGGTGCAGCGCTTGGCCTGTAGCCTTGGCTCCAAACCCTGAGCTGCTCCCTCCTTGTCCCTTCGTGGCCCAGGGGCCCAGACCGGTGCTGAAGTTTCCGTGGTTCTGCAGAGAAAGGACAAAGGCCCCAGAGGCCGGGGGCTTGCCAGAGCTGCCACGGCCAGCCCCAGGAGGCGGCTCAGCTGCCCTTCCTTCTTAGCCCGCCCCTCCGTCCCGTACCCACACCCGGCAGGACCTCGGAGGGCAGGGCTACGGGACGGTGATGAGGGGCCTCTGGGGGACTGGGTAGGTGGGGAAGCCGCTGGGCCCGGCTGCGTGCCGTGCAGTAGGTCAGCTCTTGCGCACGCTCTCGGCTTGCCCTGAATCCGTGTTCCAGTTCGAAGTGTCCCCAGCACCTTCCTGACTGGGTCGTTGGGAGGCGAGTGAGCCATGCTTGTGAAGTGTAGAGCAGTGCCCGACGCTGCCATTGTACCCATTCCACGCCGGCGAGGGCATGGGAGCCGGCGCCCCGGGCATTGACACTTGAGGAGGGCTTGTGTTTTCTCAGCCCCCAGTAGGGCCACTGCTCTGGGGAGTTGTGTGTGGGGGGAGGGGTGCAGGGTGGGGGAACGGGCGACACCCCAGCCTTTCCCATGGCCCCCTCCTCTGTGCAGGCAGCGCGCTCCAGCCCCGCAGGGCTGCGGAAACCCAGCCTAATTGGATCCAGGGCCCTCGGGAGCCTGGCTGCTCACAGGAAGTTCCCAGGAGCCAGTTTCCAAGCCTGGCCTGGGGCTTGGGGGGTGGTGGTGGGGGTGTGCAGGGGCCGGGGCTGAGGGCTCTGGCTGCAGGGAGGGGGCCACAGGGAGGACAGGGGGGTCGTGGGAAGCAAACTTGGAGCACTCGGGGGTCCCAAGGAGGCAGGAAAAGGGGAGACCGCAATCCCCTTCCTAGACTGGCTCCTGCATGTGGCTCCCCGGCCTCTCCCTGGCCCCGTGATGACCTCATGGCCTGTCCTTTGGGAACATCGCTGCCTCTATTCAGGGATCCCCCAGGCCTTGTTTGTGTGTTGGAGGGGTGGGGCGGGGGCGGGGGGGGGGGGGTTGCCG
This sequence comes from Sorex araneus, assembly GCF_027595985.1. Lineage (NCBI taxonomy): Eukaryota > Metazoa > Chordata > Mammalia > Eulipotyphla > Soricidae > Sorex > Sorex araneus. The sequence continues at coordinate 42,897,088 of NC_073306.1, read as the reverse complement.
GGGATCAGACCCAGGTCCTCATGCATGCCAGGCTGGCACGCTGTCACCAGGCCACTCCCTGCCCGCCCTCTGGACATGGTCATTCATCCCTCCACCCTCTACCAACAGCCTGGCCCCTGTGCTGGCCTGCCCTAGGCACCCCTGCTCTCTGCCATGTAGGCGGGCAGGATGCTGGGTACTTCCCTGCCTCCCTTAGGGGGAGGAGCTCAGCTTCCCCGAAACACCCCCCATCAGCCCAGCATGCCTGGGGCTGCTCCCTGGGACAGGGACTCTCTCCTAAGAGCTGGCAGTGTCTCCGTCCTAGCACAGGTGAGCTGGCACCCTCCCTCTGCTGCCAGCTGCTCTCTCTCTGCCTCTGCCTCTGCCTCTGCCTCTGTGTCTGTCTGTCTGTCTGTCTGTCTGTCTCTCCCCCTGCCTGTATATGTGTATTCTAAGCCCTCTGCATTGGTTCTCTGGGAAGTTCTGAACTGGCAGGAGTGGGCGCAGGAGCACCTACATGTGGCCCGCACTGCCTCAGGGGCAGCTGGAGGTGGAAGCCAGAGGTGGCACCTTGGGCGTGCCTGCTGGTGTGGCCTGGTCTTTGCTGGCGAGAGGACCAGAAAGTGGCTTCTCTGGGGCCAGGAGCTGTGGGGCTCACAGGGCGTGTGGGACCTTGCCTAGGAGCCAGGTGTCCACTGCAGGAGGTCTGGGTGGACAGGCCAGCAGGCAGCGTAGGGCACAGCTCATTAGGAGGTCTAGGAAGCTGTAGGTGCTCAGAGAGACGGTTCCCCGGGGCAGTGGGTGGTGGACGGGAACCCCACAGGATTCCTGCAGCGTGTTCCCGTCAGGAGGGAATGTTTTCTATATGTTACTATGGTACTTCAGGAGTGTCTTTATTCCTCAGCGCCGAGGGTGGGCTCAGTCGTCAAGTACATGCTTTGCTGTGTGAGGCTCTGGTTTGATCCCTAGCAATGCCCCCCACTGCTGCCAATACTCCCTCCCTCCCTCCCTCCCTCCCTCCCTCCCTCCCTCCCTCCTTTCCTTCCTTCCTTCCTTCCTTCCTTCCTTCCTTCCTTCCTTCCTTCCTTCCTTCCTTCCTTCCTTCCTTCCTTCCTTCCTTCCTTCCTTCCTTTCTATTCTTTCTTTCTTGCTTGCTTTTTTTTTGGGGGGTCACACCTGGCGATGCTCTTACTCATGCACTGGGGAATTACCCCTGGCGGTGCTCAGAGGACCATATGGGATGCTGGGAATCGAACTCGGGTTGGCCGTGTGCAAGGCAAATGCCCTACCCCCTGTGTTATTGCTCCAACTCCATACTTCTTCTTCTTTTTTTTTTTTTTAAAGTCATGGAACTACCTTGAGGAAAAGTTGGAGACTTGGGGAATTAAACCCAGCCTGGCCCCCTTTCCGCCCTCACCCAGCCCTGAAACCACCACTATTAGCCACTGGTGCTTCTTTCCACTCTGGCCCAGTGCCCGCCCAGCGCCCGGCATTTGTACAGACGTTCCTGCTCTGACTGCAAGAGCCTAAGACCTCCCCGTGGAAGCTGCACACACCTCGGGTGTGTTCTGAGTAGACACAGGGTGGTCACTGTCCCCTTCCTGTGCGTCTGTGTAGAAGACAGGGGTGGACCCCAGAGTCTCCCGGGCTCCAGGTTATTCATGGACCGCTTAATCTGGGCCAAGCCTCCTCCGAACTAGTCAAGCCTACAACTGTAGCCCCCTTGAGAATGATTTACAGGGCCATCCCCCCTCAGTGCTTCAAACTTTGGCTGTTCCAGGTTCTACTGTTGTCAAAGAACTGACGCAAACAGCTTTGCACGCAAAATTCTGTGTGCATCAGAGTCCCCATGCCCATTGTTTTTGGTGGGTATTTTTCTAGGGATGGAAGACAAAAAAAAACGAGACCAGAAGGAGCACAAAATCATAAATGTTTAGAACTTGTGACACACCTTTGCCCGATTGTTTTCAGAAACGATAGTTCCAGTTCATACCTCTGTCTTCGTGGGGGTGCCGGTCTTACCCCACCTTGCCAGCGCTGGGTACCAGCATCTTCTTAGCCGGTAAAGCTCATTTAATTGTCCGTGCCGGGGAAACATTATTGTGTGTGTTTCTAGCCACTCATATCGTTCTGGCCTGCTAGTCTTTATAGAGCCTACACCGTCTCTTCTTAGATCGACTAGGAAGGTAGGACTTTGCTCTTGAACCAAGGGGTGATATGTAGAAATAATTCAGAGGCGGGAAAGCAGACATCTGTTTAAGCCTAGGCATGTTCATTCCCTCCGCTGAGAGTATTCACTTACTCATTCAAAGCCCTGAGAGGGCCAGGAGGTCGTACTGGAGGTAAAGCACTTGCCTCGCATGCCGCCTCCACCAGATCAATCCCTGACACCAACATGCTCCCCTAAGCTCCGCAGGGGTCACTCCTGAGCACACAACCAGGTATAACCCCTGAGCCTTGCCAGGTGTGGCTCAAAACCCCTCGAATATTATATGCTGGGCTTAAAGGTTAACTACTCAGGTCCCATTTGATTCCAACGGCACCTGTCCACCAGCACTGGTGCACGAGCCGATAGAAGATAGTGACATGTGCTCTGATCACTGAAACACGGGGCATGGGGGGGGGGGCACCCAGTCCAGCTTCAGGGTAGAGGTGGACAGTTCAGGAAGGTTTCAGGGCACATGTGTATTGCCGCCATGTATGTGGTGCCTGAGTCCATGGTGCATCTCCCTATTTATTTTTTGGTTTTGGGGCCACACCTGACAGTGCTCAGCGTATAGCCTGGCTCTGCACTTGGGGATCACTCCTGGCAGGCTCGGGGAACCATATGGGGTGCTGGGGATGAACCCGGGTCAGCAGCGTGCAAGGCAGGTGCCCTAGCCCTGTATTACTGCTCTCTGCTCCAGCCCCTGATGTGTCTGGGCTCCCTCCACGCTGGAGAAGCCCTTTTTTTTTTTTTTTTTTTTGCTTTTTGGGTCACACCCGGCATTGCACAGGGGTTACTCCTGGCTCTGCACTCAGGAATTACTCTTGGCGGTACTCAGGGGACCATATGGGATGCTGGGAATCGAACTCAGGTCAGCCGCGTGCAAGGCAAACGCCCTACCAGCTGTGCTATCGCTCCAGCCCCAAGAAGCCCTTTCTTAAGTCTCTTTCTCTGTCTCCATCTCTGTCTCCGTCTTTGTCTCTGTCTCTGTCTCTCTGTCTCTCCACCGCCCGCCCAATAAAACCTTTTTTTTTTTTTTTAAGGGAGCTGTCAGGAGGAAGCGGCCTGTAAACGGGGCCTATGGGATGGGATTGACCAGTGCAGCCTCAGTCTAACTGAAGGTGAGGGAAACTGGCCAAGCAGAGTGTAAAGTGGGAACAAGCAGGGAGGCCAGTGAGGTCAGCAGGGGCCGGACATGTGAGGCCCGAGGGAGGAGCATAAGCTTTGTCCCGAGGGGAGTGGGGTGCTGTGGGAGGTGCCGAGGGCGGGGAGTGTTGGGATCGGATGGGTCCACAGCGACTGCAGCGAGAGAACAGAATGAGGGTGTGGGCAGGGGTGCGGGGGCTGGGGGGCTCTCGCCAAGGCTGAGGGAGGCCTGGGCCAGTAGTGCTGACCCTGTCTCCCCGCCCTGCGGAATCCTAAGCCGCGTCCCAGTGTCCCCGTGCTGGCTGACGCCTGCCCCTGGGCAGCCGGGTCCTCCGTGCCCTGAGTGTGGGGGGGGGCCGGCTGGCAGGACCAGCTCCATGTCCGCCCCCCATCAGCTGCCCCTGCCCCCTGCCCCTGTGCACACAGGCTGTCCCCTCCCCTGCTACTAACCACTTCCTTTCGTTCCTGTTTTAAAGAATAAATTTATTGTTTTCATTATAAAAGCAACTGAAGGACATTCTGGAGAATCTGGAAATCAGGGAAACAAAGAGAGAGAGCCAGACCAGCGCCAGGCGCCCCCGGCCGCCCCTGGGCGTGGCTCGAGCTGCTTGCTTTTCTGACGCAGGTTTTTATTTTTGCCTCCTTGTAATCACAGTGTTCGGACAGTTTTGGGTCTCGCTCTCTTTCCCGTTTGCGTTGTTGGGAGCCAGTTCCTCTGTGGCCTAGGGGTCTGGGCAGATCCTCATTTTTAAAAACCGTCTCTGGGGTAGGCAGGGAATAGGGGTGCGGCACCCCCCCCCCCCGCCACCGCCCCCGGCTCCCCGCCCTGCCGTGGACAGGGCTGCCTCGGCTTGCCTCTCTGTGTGTTTGTCCCCGCTGGAGCTCCCCAGACAGCCGGGCTGGCCCCGGGTCTGCCCCTTCCTCTGTGGCCCCTGCCTTCTGCCTCTCAGAGGAGCTTCCGGGTCGCCTTTGAGGCCACCCTTCTGCGACAGGGGGATGGACAGACCTGCTTTCAGCTCCACACTCTGCTCTGTGACCTTAGGCAAGTGACTTAATCTCTCTGGACGTCTGCTGCCGTGTCTGTCCAGTGGGTCTACTGTAACAGTAGAGTGCTTGTCGTGTGCCCCGACACTGCTCCTGGCCCTTCCTCAGCACTCAGGAAAAGACAGTGGCTTTCAGAGCCCACCTCTGAGGGTGGCTGGGATGGCCCAGGTGAGGAGCACCAACTCTGTCTGGGAAGAGCTCACCATCTGCTGGGGATACCCCCCCCCCCCCCGGGAAGCCAATCACTGCACCATGTTGGGACTGGACCAGCTCGGGGGAGTGTCCAGACACCAGCCCTGGCGAGCTGTGTGACTTTGGGCAAGTGGACCAACCTCTCTGGGCTCAGCTCTCCTCGTCTGTGAAATGCACATGCCACAGGGGAAGTCTCAGTGATACGGTGCTGATGATGAATCCGGCACGTAGTGGGTGTTGAAACTGATAGTGGCTGCAATTGTATTATTATTATTATTATTATTGTTATTGTTATTCCCATATACAAGGTGCTGTTGGGAACACAGAGGAAGTGACTGACTGGGGGTTCAGGGAAAGCTCCGTAGAAGAGGGAACACTTGAGCTGGGTCTTGAAGGATGAGTAGAAGTTCACCAAGTGGGAAAGGACACTCTAGGTAAGCCTGGGCTCCAGGGGGACTCTGTCATTGAGGGGTCTGTTCTTTGGGGGACGGAGGCCCCGTGTTCACCCCAGCCTCCCCGAGTGCCCTCCGCTGCCTCCCTCTGGGTCTGCCCCGGGGCCCCGCGTGCCTGCCCTCCCGTCCCAGTGTCCGCCCGGTGCCTGTGGGGTCCCCACCTGCCCCGGTTCGGGGCCACCTGTCCGTGTCTGTCTCGTGTGTCCGAGTCTGGTGCTGTCTGCATGTCCCCGTGGTCGTGCTTGTCCGCGTTTGTGCCTCGAGGCCCCGGGCCCTTCCCCAGGAGCTGGGCTGTGGGCGCCCCTGCCGCTCCCCCCTTCCCTGGGCCACAGCCTCAGGCCCCGCCTGCACTCCTGGTCAGAGGGGTCTGTCTCCACCACAGATTCTGTCCCTCCCCCTTGGCTTCCAGGGCTTAGGCGTGCACTGGTCCTACCCCATTCCCAACTCCTACTCTCCTGCTCCGTAGTGGGTGCTTGACACCCCCTCCCCAACACCCACCCTTCCCTTTCTAGCTTCTCCCTTCTGGGCCTCGACAGGCCGCTGGGCTGGCTTCCCCCCATTCCTGAAGCATCCCTGCCTCCCCGGGACCTTCAGCCACACCTCCCTGGGGACCCCTCACCCACGCCTCCCTGGGGACCTCTCTCTCAAGCCTCCCTGACACCCCCTCACCCATGCCTTCTCGGGGACCCTCACCCATCCCTCCCTAAACATCCCTCACCCACGCCTAACCAAGACCCCCCACCCACGCCTCCCTAAGACCCCTCACCTACACCTCCCCGGGACCCTCACCCACGCCTCCCCAAGACCCCTCAGTTACACCTCCCCAAGACCCCTCACCTACACCTCCCCGGGACCCTCACCCACGCCTCCCCAGGGTCCTCACCCACACCTCCTGGGGTCACCCATGCCTCCTGGGAGAACCCCCACACCATGCACGCTTTCCATCTCTCTCATGCCCAAGGCTCTGGGCTGCTTGTCCCTTCCCTTACCTCAGGGACAGGAGGGTCTCACCTGCCCATGACCCCCCGGCAGGCGAAGGCGGAGCCAAGCTGTGACCCGGGAGTCCTGGGCCCGGCAGGGGGGAGGGAGGCCGTGACGCGTGGGGCACAGCGGGGATCCCCAGACGCTGGCTGGTGGCACACCTGAGCCGGGAGGAGAGAGGGGACGTGCTGTGCATTGGGGGTTTCTGGGGTGCTCTGTCAGAGGTGGGCTGGCCAGGGGAGGTGCCTGTCTCGGGATGACAGGCCCAGCCTCGGCCTGTGGACTCTGAGCAGGTCGCACGTGGCTGCCGGAGGGCCGAGACTGGGGATCAGGGGTGCACTGGGTGGACGCTGGGACCTCGGAGGTGGCTGATATTGACCATCCCCCCACCCCAGGGACCAGGGGCTCCATGGGAAGATGAGGCATCTGGCGGGGCCACAAACCTGGGGGGCCAGAGGCGTGAGGGGACTGGACAGGGCCTGTCACTTGGCTGCTGGGGGCTTCTGGGGGCGCCAAGTAGAGCTCAGAGCAGGTGCTCTTTCCCGCAGCCACTGGCACTCCAGCTCCGTGGCCTCCCTAGCCAAGGCAGCCCCCAGCCCCTCATGGCCGCAGGGTCCAGCACTGGCCCTTACTGTGGCACAGAGGCTGGATCCAGAGTGGATGAGGGGTGGTGACGGGCCTCAGGCTGCTGCCTTCAGGGGCCTGCAGTCATCCCCCATCCCGCTTCCCTGCCTGGCTGCTGTCAGCCCGTGTGCCCGGGCTCTGATCTGGGGCCTGAGGACTAGCTCGCCCTCTCCACCCTCCCGCGCCCCTGCCTCGCCCCCCTCTGTCCTCGGGCTCCTCCCTCTCACCTTCCACCCTCAGGGTCAGTGCTCCCCCAGCAGCACCCTTGATACCTTCTCACCGCCCCTGCACCCTCACACTATGCACCATGCCTGCTGCCACCTCCCCACTCTCCAGCCTGCTCCCGGGGGGGCTGCTCACCCTTCCAGTGCTGGGAAGGCCCTGTGAACCCCTGAGATTCTCCTTTCTGCACACCTCTCGCCTTGTCCCCCGTGTCTTGTGGGTGTCGGGTTTGCACAGTTTTCTTGGGGCTCCTGTGAGACACTCCCAGTATACCCCGGCAGTGTGCCTGACACACACTAGGATGCAACAGATGTCCCCCCCGCACACACACACACCCCAGACTTCCCTGCCTCGGAAACACGGAGGGTATACATACATTCAGCCCCATCCCCCACTAACGCATGACATTAGTTAGACGAGCCAGAGAGAAGGGCCGGGAGATGGCACAGCGTGAGGAACTCGCCTGGAGGTGGGAGGCCCTGGGTTCCATCCCAGCACTGAGGAAATACAGGGAAGACCGGCTAGAGCAGAGTGGTCAGACCTGGTTCCCTTGACACCCTGGGGTGGTGTCAAGGGAACCAGGGCAGAACCAGAGTGAGGGCACTGTCCCAGCACTGAGAACCCCAGGGACACCACTTCGCCCTAGCGCCCGAGCCAGGTGGGGCTTGGAGAAGCCTGAACTCAGCATTGAACCGGAGCAGAGAACAGCTCGCCCCAGTGCGAGGATTGGCTGGAGCGGGGAGAGGCAGAGTGGCCTATTTCACCCTGTTTTACAAAGCAGGGAAACTGAGACTCAGAGAGCTAGGCCCCGCCCCTATTCTCCCCCCCACCCCCATTGCAGCACAGCTTTCCTTCCTGTTTCACCCACGTGACCCCGTCCATACCTTCTTTCTGGTGGGCACAGCAGTGGGGCAGGAGGGTCAGCGCTGTGTGGGGGTGTCTTTAAAACAATTCCAATGGTCATTCCATCACACGTCCCTTCTGGCATGGAGTCCGTGCTGTCCATCACCTTTGGGGCTGGTGCAGGAATACCGAGATGAATGAGACAGGTGTAGCCAGGTCCCAGGCTGCTCCGAGGAGCGCCTCAGCTTCCCTGCTGGCCCCAAGTCTGGAGACCTCGCCCCCTGGCTTTAGAACTAGCCCCCCCCCCCCCGTCCCTAGTGGACATCAGCAGGCTGGGGACAGGTCCCAAGGCTACTGGGTGAGCAGGTGCCCATCAGTGGCCAGGCCGTCCTAAGGCAGGGCAGGGCATTCCTGGCCTCATTCTGTACAGGGGACTGAGGAGCTGGACTCTCAAGACAGGCAGACTCAAGTGGGCGTCTCCCCTTGCGTCCTGTGGAACCCTGACTAAGGCACTTCACCTCTCTGAACTTCAGACTTTTAGTAGCCTTGTGCCTGACAGAGGGCAGGACTCACTGCTCACTTTATATTAGGGTTTTTCCAAGAAGAGAGAAGCCCCAGGGGTCTGGAGCAGTCCCTAGAAGTCCTGGCAGGAAGTGCTGCTGGTGCGGGGTTCGAGAGTAGGAGTGTGGGCAGAAGCAGGCTGGGTAGAGGAAGGCTGCGTGGCCACAGAGGGGATACTCTGACACCCAGGCCACCCCCACGGGGCATGAGAGGCGGGGACTTTGTGTGAAGGAGCCAGTCCATTTGCACATGGATATCTGTTCAGCGAAGAACTGAGGTGCACTAAACAGATTCCCCAGAGGAACCCCAATGGCGCCAGTCGAATGGCAGTCTCTCTCCTGGCACCCTAGCCCAGGTCTTCCCCAAGCTCTCCACACAAATAGGGTGAGACGACCCCCCTGTGCGTGCCTGTCTATCCGTAGGGATGACTCATATATAAAGTGTCCTAAGATGTGGAGATGAGGCTATATTTATTTGAGGGTCTTTCCTGAGACCCTCTGCCTGTAATTTAAGTGGGGGCTTCTCAGATCTGGAGGGTCAGAGCGAGCGGCTGAAGGTACCTAATTTTAGCCTTGCCCGCCAGCATGCGCGATTTCATTTCGGCAACAGTACCGGTCAAGTGGCTGGTTGGTAATTTCCCGAAGAGAGAGACGGCAGACTTGGGAGGGAGCGAGGCTCCATATACCGCAGCCTGGCAGAGCAGGGTGTGAGTTGCCTCTTGACTTACTCTAGTGTCACAGGAAGCCTGGAACCAGCAGGAAGACCAAACGAAATTGCTCTGAATGCCCGGCCTTCACCGGGCCCTGATTGAAAAGCCCTTCTACCCACTCAGGCCTGCCGTGGACTGTGCCAGGAGTGAGGGCTCTGGAGAAACTGATGCACAGGACAACTTGAGCCCCCAGCTGCTCCAGGACCTGCCAGCCTCACCCCGCCCCGGCCCCACCCCCCCTCTCTAATACTTGTCCTTGTAGGTAACACTTGGATTCACTTTGTTCTGGGATAACTTCCAGAGGCAGGGGCCTTGGGTCTCTGAGAGTCGTCCTGCCGGGAGCCCTTGGGAAAGGCTGAACCTGGTGACCAGGCTGCCCCGGGTTTGATGGGGATGCTGGCACAAGGAGGAGGTGGGGTCAGAGATGGGCTTTGGCTCTGTGCCACTTTCAGAGTCGGCCCAGGACCCCTCGGTCTGTCTTAGGTCTGGAGTTGGGCTTTGGAACTTGTGTGTGGAACCCATGAGTGTATGGGGTGGGTTGCAGCTTCAGGTCCGGCTAGGAGTGAGGATTGCAGAAGTCAAGGGGATGGGGCTGGCCTGGAGACTGTAGGTGACCTTTGCCCTCTGGAGCCCCCTGAGGGAATAGGTGAATTCCAGACTTTTCCATCTGGAGAAGTGGTGGTTCCTGGGCCTGGGAGGAGGCCAGCGTTGCTGGGGTGAGGGTCCCCTCCCCAGGGCAGGGACCCGGGACACTGACTCAGACCAGAGTGGAGCGGCTATCTGGCACTCACCCGCTAGCCAGTGGGGAGAACCCCCTTCCCTGTGACAGTCGCTCTCTCCCCGCAGGATGGCCGAGCCTCGATTTAACAACCCCTACTTCTGGCCCCCTCCTCCCACCATGCCCAGCCAGGTAAGACTTGCGCAGTCTTGCTTTGTTTCCCCCCATGTCCCTAGCTTGGACTCGGGGTTGCGGGTGAGTGGGCTGGGGGTCCGTAAAGGAGCTTGGCGCCCCGCCCCAGCCCTCTCCATCCTTGTGTCACTCTGGCAGCTAGACAACCTGGTTCTGATTAACAAGATCAAGGAGCAGCTGATGGCGGAGAAGATACGGCCGCCTCACCTGCCGCCCACGTCGGCCTCCTCTCAGCAGCCACTGCTGGTGCCGCCAGCGCCGGCCGAAAGCAGCCAAGCCGTCATGTCTCTGCCCAAACTGCAGCAGGTGCCAGGGCTGCACCCGCAGGCCGTGCCGCAGCCCGATGTGGCGCTACACGCACGACCAGCCACCAGCACCGTCGCAGGTAGGCCGGGGGGCGGGGCCCGGGGCGGGGTCAAGAGCGGTCCAGGGGCGTGGCCAGGAGGGCGGATCGGGGCGGAGTTATAAGGGCGGATCCGGGGGCGGAGTCAGGAACGGTCCGAGAGCGTGGCCATGAAGGCGGCTCTAAGGCGGGGTTAGGGGCGAGGCGGGGTCATAAGGGCGGTTCCGGGGGCGGAGTCAGGGGCGGCCCGAGAGCTTGACCATGAGGGCGGCTCTAAGGCGGGGTTAGGGGCGGAGCCGGGGCGGGGCGGGCTCATAAGAGCGGTTCTGGGGGCGGAGTCAGGAGCAGTCCGGGGCGGAGTCAGGAGGGTGGATGGAGCGGGGTCAGGAGGACGGGGCCGGGGCCGGGGCGGGACTTGCAAGAGCCAAGGTCCCCCTGTACTGGGAGGATCCACTTCCTAATCGCGACGGGAGTGGGCGTCTGACGGCCTCCGTGTCTGGGGCTGGCGAGGTGGGTGCGGTGGGTGGGGGTCTGCCCCTGCTGGTTGGGGCGGGACCGGCGCGTGCAGAAAGCGGGAGCAGCACCGCGTGTGCGGGGAGCGGCAGGGGGCGCGAGGATGAGAACCCCGCGGCCGCGGGCTCCCGCGGGACACTGTGTGTGCCCCGCAGGGTCCACTCGCAGGCCGTCTCGGCAGGCAGGAGCAGTGGGTCCAGCCAGGCGGAGTCTCCGGTCAGGCCGAGGCGGAGGGGGCAAGGGCCCCGGCGCCTGTGCGCCCCTTCTGCTGAGGCCTGAGGAGGCAGATGGGGAAGGATCCTGCGGACCACATTTCCCTCCAAACACGGAGCACTGGGAAGCCCTGGGAGGTTCTTCGGGTGGGATGAAAAATGCTCCGATTTGGGCCTAGCTGCCAGGTGGAGACTGGCCCCCGGGGGGCGAGCCCCGCGGAGCAGTGTGTCTGCGGGAGGGCACGCTGGCACTGCAGGACACGCAGTGGGAAAGAAGAGTGGCCAAGTGCGCAGGGCTGGGGTAAGGAGTGGCAAGGGGGAGATCTCCACGTGCTGGCAGAGAGTTGGAGTCAGAGGAGGAGGTGCAGGGTGAGACGCGAGCTCGTCTTGGGTAGGTTGAGGTGAGCTGGCACGTCCTGGGCCCGGGCTCTCAGTGCCCTCTGTGGAGTCTGGCAGACAGGCTTTCTCTGGAAGCTTCTGCACCTGGGCCTTTGTTCACCAGCCCAGCCTCCAGCATGGTCTCTCTGCCTCTCCCCCTCCCAGCGAGCCAAGAATTACAGGGCCCAGAGAGCCTCCCCCAGGCCCTAGCCACACTGCACAATCCCCCATTATGATTTTATTAAATTTATTTTTTCATTATGGAAGTAATATTTAAAAAAGCAATATAAGCATATTATGGGAAATTTGGAAAGAAAGAGAAACTGAGAAAAATTGCGTGTAATCCTTAGCTCCTAACCCAGCACTGAGAGAGCCTTTTGGCTCATTTCCTTCCCTTTCTGTGTTTTTTGTTTGGTTTTTAATATGTGTGTATATTTTGCTGAGCTTGTGGTAGTACAGTATCTATGACTTTAACTTGCTTTTCATACTTGCCATTTGGTCATAAATGTATTTAGAGCATTTTTTTTTTATTGCAAAGGTGGTACATAGTCATTATAGTCACTTAGCAACTGCACACAAGCTGAAAGGAGGAAAAAGTATCCTAGTCCTACTGTTCTTTACATTTCTGTTTTTTTCTATATTTTATTTATTTATTTTTGTATATGAGCCATACCCAGGTGGTGCTCAGGGCTTACTCCTGGCTCTGCGCTCAGGGATCACTCCCAGCAGTGCTCAAGGGACCGTATGTGTTATCAGGGACAGAGCTGCAGTCGGCTGAATGCAAGACAAGCACCTTACCCACTGTACTCTCCCGCCCCTATATAGGTATTTATTCATTTATTTAATCTTAATCACAGATTAAAAAATTCAAATATTATAGAAGCAGATAAACAAGGTATGAAACAATCTCTCTTTTTTTTTTTTGCTCCCTCCCCAAAACAATCACCTTTTGTCAATAGTTTCTCTTCCTCAGGAAAGGGAACTGCAGGTTAGTTTGGGATGTCCCTTCTCAGATCCTGCCAGCGTCCACACACATACTGCCCACAGGTGCCTAAGTGGGTAAATGGCTTAAAGAGATGGGTTCATGCCAGGCGTGATGACTGCTTTTTGGCCAACACTGTATTTTGCCATTCTGCTGATACCACTGCACCACATTTGTTTGTGCGACATCTTTGCATAACCCTCTGAGGACGGCCAGTCATGTCGTTTTCTCTTGCCTGGAGCTTCTACGGAAGGTCATGTACACACAGCGTTGGTGCAACATGTCTTTAAGGGCAGTGTCTAGAAGCAGACTGACCCGATGGGAAATTGGGTGCATTTAAAACTGTAATGGGTCTTGGCAGCCAGCCTTCCACTAGGCTGATGAATGTCTACACGGCAGGCTGCGCGGCTCTGCACATTGTCGATCTCAGGGCAGAGTTTTGGCTTCTCTTTTTAGGAAAAAACGGAATTCAGCCACATGAGAGAGATGCCATTTTTATCTTTTGGCTAACCTAACCCCAAGTTGAAAATATTTCTGGTCCTCCCTCCACCCTTTTTCCCTTGGAGCAGGGCACACCCAAGCATAGGTTTCTTCTACCTCTGCGCTTGGGGGTCATTTGGTGGTGCGTGGGGGACCACTGGGTGGTGCTGGCTGGGAAACGCACCCTGATCTCCTACATGTAAAGCAGGAGCTCATTCCGTGGAGTGCGCTCTCTCTCTCTCTCTCTCTCTCTCTCTCTCTCTCTCTCTCTCGTTCTCTCTCTCTCTCTCTCTCTCTCTCTCTCTCTCTCTCTCTCTCTCTTTCTCTCTCTGTCTCCTTGTTTTCGGAAGAGTAACTTTCATGACAGATGTAAAAGAAAAATTTCAAAGAATCAGAAAGTATAGGTAAGCCCCATTAAGAGTAGTTTTAGTTACTCTCAATTTTGCCATCAGTATCACATTTTGATACATCTACTTTTTTTTTTTAAGCAAACATGAACTTTTCAACGGACAGGTCATGCTCAGGAAATTGATGACAATATTGCCTGTGCCAATTGCATCTGCCGGTGGGAGGCACTCAGCAGGGAACATCCTTGCTGCCTTGGTTCCTGTTTGGGGGTTTGAGTGGCTTCCACAGTGGCTCTGGGAGCCAACTCAGCGTAGCCCTGGGACAGCTAGACCTTCGTAGGCCGTCTTACATGTTCTCCAGTCCCTCGCTCAGTGACTGCTCCTGGGGTAGAGGTGGTGCGGGAAGACAGGGCAGTGGGTCAGAGTTCCCCACTGGGAGGCTGGGCCCCTCTGTGGCTGCCCCTCACCCTGCTCCCACCCCGTGTCTTCACAGGTCTGGGGCTGTCCTCCCGGACGCCTGCAGTGAGCACGTCCGAGTCGAGCACGGGCACGGGCACCAGCACCCCGTCCACACCCACCACCACCAGCCAGAGCCGCCTCATCGCCTCGTCCCCCACCCTCATCTCAGGGATCACCAGCCCCCCCCTCCTGGACTCCATCAAGACAATCCAGGGCCACGGCCTGCTTGGCCCCCCCAAGTCCGAGCGCGGCCGCAAAAAGATCAAGGCGGAAAACCCCGGGGGCCCGCCTGTCCTCGTAGTCCCCTACCCCATCCTGGCCTCGGGTGAAACTGCCAAGGAGGGCAAGACATACAGGTGAGGGTCTCGGCCAGCCAAAGGGGATCTGGGTGGCGCTGACTGGCTGCTCTGGGTGTCGGAGCGGGAGAGAGGGGCCTGGGGAATGAGGGAGCATGGGAACCCCCACCCCATCCCCCATCAGAGTTGGGGTGCTGAGGGCCGTCCCCTTCCCAGCCTGGGCTGGCAGGAGCCTGCTCTCTTCAAGTCATGTTCTCAGCCCTCAACATTGAAATCATCCGGAGAACCTCCCCGCCCCGCCCCCCCCCATGCCAGCCCCAGGGCTGCCCACTCTAGACACTCCCATTGAATTTGCTGAGGGCAGGGGTGTGTGTGCGCTGGGAGTCAGTTCCGGGCCTTTCTTGAAAGCCATCCTGCTCCCCCACACTGGACCGTGCAGAGGGTGGGTGTGGGCGCCCCTCTCCTGAGCCCTGGCTGTGCCCTGGGCAAACCCTCCCCAGAGGAGAGGCGTGACTCTCCCAGGGGTGCCATGCCCTCTGCCATCTCCCAGGAAAATGCTGGCCCAGGGTAGGGCCCGTGGGGTTGGTGTCCCCCTCCCCCAAGGTATGCCGGCAGGAAGTGGGGGTTCCTGGCTGTGACCTGCCTCTTGCCCGCAGGTGTAAGGTCTGCCCGCTGACCTTCTTCACCAAGTCCGAGATGCAGATCCACTCCAAGTCGCACACAGAGGCCAAGCCCCACAAGTGCCCGCACTGCTCCAAGTCCTTTGCCAACGCCTCCTACCTGGCCCAGCACCTGCGCATCCACCTGGGCGTCAAGCCCTACCACTGCTCCTACTGTGATAAGTCCTTCCGACAGCTCTCCCACCTCCAGCAGCACACCAGGTGAGTGCCCCACGCCCGCCCAAGACGGGTGAGCGCCTCAGCTCAGTGCTCTCGGCCCACAGGGTCCAGACCAGATGCCTCTTCTGGGGCCTCCAGGGCCTTTTTCGATCTGACCTCTGTGGATCCTCTGTCCACTGCTCTCACATCTGTCCACTCTTCCTCTGGACAGGTCTCCTTCCTCTGCCCAGTCCTTCACCCCGTTTCTCAGCCCTTCTGTCCAGCTCCTGGCCAGCTTCCTCCAGGAAGCCCTCCTTGGCCCCTGAGCGTGTTCTCCAGCCACCCCGAGAGTCCCCGTCACAGCTCCTGAGGCCTTCCTGAGCTTGCCCGGCCATCCCCCGGGCCAAAAGCCACCCGTCTTCCCCCTGTACGGGGAGCTCTGGAAGGCTGTGCTGGTCTCCACGCCCATAGCCCTCCCACTCCCCGTGTGTGGCACATAATAAGCACTTGGGCACTGGCTTTATGTTTGTGGAATAAATAGAAATAGCTTCTAGCGGCTCGATGAGTCATCCATGCAGCAGATATTGGCAGCGTCCCTGCTGGGGAGCAGATGGGGCGCGGTTGGCACAGCAGACGCCAGTGCCTGCCCGCACGGGGCCCGCAGTCTAGCCGCGGGCGAGAGGCAGAGATACGCTACCAGAACTTCACTCCAGGGAAAGACGAGGTTTTGCAGGGACTACAGGCGTCCAAAGGACTAAGCTCACCAAACGGGAAGACACAGGCATTGTATGTCTGGAAGACAAACCAGAGGGCACCACGATTGTGAGTATCTCTTTAGAGGGGAGAAATGGGGCGGTTTTCTCTGCAGACAGTTCTCTTATCTCGAGGCTTCGCTGTCTGAAGGCCGCTTGCAGCACTGTCAGCGTCAGGGACAACGTTGTTTGCTGTGGTGTTTGTCACTTACAGAAGGCACAGAAGTTTCGTCCCTCTGGGGACTCACACCAGACAGAGGGGCCCTATTTCTCTCTAAGGCCTTGTGTTCTTTTTTTCTCTTGTCACCCCCCTGCCCTCCAGGGCACACTGCCTGTGCTGTCTGGCTCCCTGCCGCAGGCCTGGGTAGCAGCAGGTTGGCGGGTGGGAATACGGCCGTCTCGCCTTGGCCCGGCCGCTGAAGGCCCAGGCCTGACTCCAGAAGCCTGACTCAGCGATTTCCCGATTTTGTCTCGCCTTTGATTTCCATGGCCAGTTTTACATACGGACGTGGATAACTTGGTGTCGATGCGTGTGCAGTGTCTTTTTAGCTGTGTGATTAATAAAACTAGAGCACATGAGGGCCACGGGGAGATTGTACAGTGGGTAGGGTGTTTGCCATGCACATGGCTGACCCGAGCTCGATCCCTGGCACCTCATATGGTCCCCTAAGCCTGCCAGGAGTGACCTCTGAGTGCAGAGCCAGGAGTAAGCCCTGAGCATCACCAGGTACGGTTCCAAAACAAAAACAAACACCCCGCCCCCACCCCCAAACAGCAACAAAACTGGAATACAAGATGCTAAGACTTGAGACTTAACTTTGTAAGGAAACGTTTGAAAGTTCCTGGGTCATTGTGTTAAGTGTGCATGTTATCACATTATCTATCATCAAGAATGGAGACACATCCCCACTGCTGCTGCCCCTTCTCGTGTCAGGTTTGCCGTGTAGCTGGACCAGCCGGGGTGCCTGTGTCCACCCCAGAGGAGGCTGCGCGCCCACGGAGCAGGCCAGAAAGGCCTCATCCCCAGATCAGTACTGCCCTTGCGTCTTACCATCAGGCTCTCCATGCCTCGTTAGGCAAAACACGTCTTTAAATGTGACATTTCTGGCATGGTCATGGTTACAAATTTGATTTGCCCATTTGTATCCTATTAGGAATGAGGACAGATTCTTCATGAGCCTATGTTTCGCCTTCGTGGTGATGAAAAGACAGGGTCTTAGTGAAAGCCCTACAGTGTTTTGGTTTGTGGGTGTATAAGTGTGTTTATTTCTGGGCCCAACAGTGCTCAGGGATTACTCCTGGCGCTGTGCTCAGGAGTCACTCCTGGCGGGGCTCGAGGAGTCATATGGGGGTGCTTCAGACCTGGGCCAGCTTCATGCGGGCAAGCACACATCTCTCTGGCCACCTAGAATGTATTTTAGCAATTGTTCTGAGTAGCCAAGACCAATTACATGTACTCTCTTTCTTTTTTTCAATGAAACTAGTATTTTTTTTTTCTTTTTGGGTCACACCCGGCGATGCACAGGGGTCACTCCTGGCTCTGCACTCAGGAATTACCCCTGGCAGTGCTCGGGGGACCATACGGGATGCTGGGAATCGAACCTGGGTCGGCCTCGTGCAAGGCAAACGCCCTACCCGCTGTGCTATTGCTCCAGCCCCTGAAACTAGTATTTTTAAAATTCACTGGATTATGTCTGTTTAGCTTGCATAGTAATCTTCCCCCAGATTTTGAGGGGCTAATAGGAGCCAAGCACCATTTAAGGGATATTTTATTTCAGTGTGTCAAATATAACCTCCTAAATTGCGGATTAGAGATCAAGGAAAAATAGGTTTCCCCCCACTTGCTTTTTTAGTGTCTCTGGGCCATATCCAGCAGTGCTCAAGGACCGTGCGATGCCGGGGGGTTGAACCCAGGGCTCCCACACTGCAAAGCTCCAGCCCTTTGAGCTCTCTTTCCAGCCCCTCATCAACCTCTTAGAAGATAGAATGTCAACCGCAGATAAATCCTTTATCCAGTCACAGATGACAATTCCTGTTTTGGAAATCTTGGGCTAATCAACTTTGCAAAGTTCCCTACTTCTCCTTCTTCTTCTTCTTCTTCTTCCTTTTTTAAATTCCATTTTCATAAAGTTCTTCACAATAATAGATTACATTCAGTATTCCAATCCCAATCCCCCCACTATTACACCTTCCCACCATTATTTCGAATTATCCCACCACCACTCAAGCCTGCCCAACGAGCAGATGCTAGATAATCTATTTTGTATTCCTCGTTACGAATAGCATGAGATATTGCGCGGCTGTGAAAGCAGCTGTGCGCTCCTGGAATTCTAAAATTTTAAATAATTAGGGTCCGGAAAAATCTCTGCCGTGAGCAGCTCGGTTCTGAGATTCATTTGAGAGTCTCTGGATCATGGCCGTTTACACACTTAGATGGCACCCAGGGGCATTTGGGTGCCATTTAAGTTGCCTGACTTTTTTTTTTTTTTCCTCACTTTCCTGACAATGCACAGGGGTCACTCCTAGCTCTGCATTCAGGAATTACCCCTGGCGGTGCTCAGGGGACCATATGGGATGCAGGGAATTGAACCACGGTCGGCCGCATGCAAGGCAAACGCCCTACCCGCTGTGCTATCACTCTAGCCCCTGCCTGACTTCTTGACTCAGACTTTTTGTCCGCTTTGTATTTTGGGCCACGCCTGGCAGTGCTCAGGGGCTCTTTCCAGTTTGGTGGGGTGGGGGTGACTCCCCGCAGTGCTCGGGGGACTCCATGGTGCCAGGGACTGGAGGGCCTCTGGCATGCAGAGCCTGTGCTGTCTGCCTTTGTCCGTCTCCCCGGCCGTGCCCGAGGGCAGCATTGGCCGTGGTGATGGCTTCCCCCGAAGCCAGTTCCCTCTCGTCCATTCTCCAGTGTAAGGAACCAAGTGCTGTGGCTCGAGAGCTATGGGCTCTCGAAGTGTGTCCAGGAGACTTGAGTCCTGCCCTGCGGCTGGAAGCAGAGGCCTCCGGGCAGGTGTGAGGGGACTCGGCCCTCCTGGTAACGCAGGTAGCTCTGAATTGACACACGGTTCTCACCGCCTGTGTCAGGTTGCAGTGCTGTGCACGGTCTGTTTTTTGGCCCGGGAATACGCTCTGGGCCCACCCGTCTTCTGATTTCTTTCTCAGAGGGTGAGTCATGATCGTCACTAATCAGAACAGCTCCACTAGGAAAAAAAAAAAAAACATCTTGAAGGTGTTTCTTTGTTGGGTATTATTGTGCTACTCTTTGACATGAAATAAGTTATTGGGTTTTTTCCCCTCTATGTTAAAAATACATGCATAGATATTTATAATATATATAATTATATGTGGTATAATTATATATGATATCACTATATATTTATATACATTGTATATAATTACGCATATAAAATTAACTCAGGGAGATGAGCTTCTCTTTCGATTTGCCAGCTTTCTTTGTGTTTTGTTTGTTTCTGTTTTGGAACCACACCTAGTGATGCTTAGGGGCTACTCCTGGCTCTGTGCTCAGGGGTCATTTTTGCCAACTTTCTTTCTATTGTTTTGTTTTGTTTTGTTTTTTGTTTCTGGATCACACTGACTGTGATCAGAGTTTACTCCTGGCTCTGTGCTCAGGGAACCTTTTGGCCGACCCCTGTGTTCCGGCAGCCAGGTGGACAGTTGCCCTGGCACCCTGCTGTTCCGCAGGGCGGGAAGAAGGGCCAGCCCTGTGCGGGGCAGCAGGCAGGGTGGAGAAGGCACAAGGCAGGTCAGTGTGCTGGTGAGTCTGGACCCCTTGGCACACCTGGCTCAGGTAGAGGTGGCTCTGGGCATGGCCAGCAGAGTGGTCAGAATCCAGACCCGGAAGGTCCCCCTGGTCAGTGAGAAGGGCCACGGCTGGTAAGGAAAGCCCTGGAGAGTGGGCCCTTCCATGGCAGCCCAGCAGCTGCCTTCAGTGGGTAGGGCCGGGCTCTGTGGGGTGGCTAGGGCCAGGGCCGGGCTCTGTGGGGTGGCTAGGGCCAGGGCCGGGCTCTGTGGGGTGGCTAGGGCCAGGGCCGGGCTCTGTGGGGTGGCTAGGGCCAGGGCCGGCCGGGCTCCATGTGGTCTCGGGCTCTCTCACAGGACAGAGCAGTTGGGGTTTGCCTGTTGAGCTGTGTGGTGCATGTTCTGCATGTGCCTTTCTTCTCCTGGTGTGTATCAGGGTGTGTGTGTGTGTGTGTGCTGCTCCTGAGGGCGCACCCTGAGGGGACAGGGGATCGTGTCTGGGTTTCTCCCATCTGGTGATAGAGGTAACGTCAAAGACTGACCCCAGAGCCAGAGAGGAGGTACGCTTGCCTTGTACACGGCAGTGGAAGTGAGACCAGAGCCCAGAGCATCCAGGAGCACCTCGCGCCTCAGAGGGAGCATGGGGCTGGGGATCTCAGGCTGCAGGAAAGCACAAGTCTTTGCTGTATGTGTGTACCTGTGTGTGCATGAATGTTTGTGTGTGAATGCGTGTGCGTGTGTGTGTATCTGTGTGTGCTTCCACATAGATGACAAATAACAGTATGCTGCGTGCATGCGCTTGTGTATTGCATTGTGTGCTTGTGTTTGTACACTGCTTAGACGGCATGTGCTTGTTTGTGCTTACTTGTACTTGTGGGTGTGCTTGTGTGTGCAGTGTGTTTTGTGCTTTTGTGTGTACTTAAGTGTGCTTATGTGTGCGTGCTTGTGTCCATGCTTATGTGTGCTTATGTGTGCGTATGTCTACATGCTTGTATGTGGGCTTGTGTGTACTTACGTGTGCTTGTGTGTGTGTGCTTATGTGTACTTATGCATGCTTGTATATGTGCTTGTGGGTGTGTACTTATGTGTGCTTATGTGTGAGTGCTTGTGTGTGTGCTTGTGTGTGTTTACGTGTTACTTGTGTGTGCATGTGCAAATGCTCTTCAGGTAGAAGTGGGTCATGGGGTAAGGTAGGGGATGGCACTCATTTTCGGTATGATACCCCCATGCCAGCAGATGTGTCCCGAGTGGGGATAGCCCCTTGCTGGGGCGGAAGGCTTGCCCTTGCCTTGCCCTCATCCTTGTGAAACTCAGTGACCGACGCCCTTTGGGGCTGGGTGTCTGTGGGAACAGGCAACTGGTGCCTTGTGGACCCTCCTGGCTCCCTGAGGCCAGTCCCCTGCCTGGTGCTGTGTGCAGGGACGGGTCTGTGGCAGAGGCAGATGGACCCAGAGGCACCTGTTCTGTGACCTGGGGGGTTGACAGGGTCAGACCTAACCCAGAGGGACATTGTGGGTGAGGGTGGAGCCTCTGGGTGATCTGTCCCCACCCCCCGGCTGTGAAAGGGACAGTGGGAGCCAAGGCTCAGCCTTGCTGGGAGCTGCAGCCCTGGAGGTGCTGTGGAGGCCCGGCGGTTGGGAATGGAATCGGTGGACTTTGGCCTCTGTGGTGGGCATGAGGGAGGTGCCCGCTGCTGGGCAGAGCCAGGGCCAGTCTGAGGCCCCAGATGCTGTTGTGGAAGTCCAGGGAGGCCGGTAACCAAGGGCAGTGGCTGGCCCCCAGGACTGGCTGGGTTCTAGGAAGGAGCCCCGGGGTCAGCCCGTTGCCCTTTGGCAAGCTCGTGCCGGAGGTGTGGGTGCTGGGGCCGCACTGAGGAGTTGCTGGTCTGTGTCCGCCCGTGGGGTGGCTGTCGTCCCTCCGTGTGGCTCGTCTGCGCCCTATGGAGTGGCGGGCGGCACTGGGGAAGGAGGCCCTGGCCCTGCCCTCGCTGAGCCAGGCGCCTGGCGAGGGGCCAGGGAAGCGCCTCCTCCCGGGACGTACGTCTGAGAATGGGGGTCCTCACAGTCACGAGCTGCCTGGGCTGTCATGGCCTGTGGGGAAAGTGGGCCTGGCGCAGGGCCCGGACTAGCAGGACGGGAGCTGGGGTCGGAGAGAAGACTCTGGGGGCGGCTGGGTGCCAGCGGATAGGCCCTGCACTCCAGGGGGCTCACCCGCCAAATGCACAGGGCTCTTCGAACCGGGCCGGACAGTGCCACTGGCCAGGTGTCCATGCAGCCCGGGGACGGGACCCTGTCCTGAGTGTGGGACCCCCCTCTAGTAGAGGAGAGCATGGTACCTTAGGCGGAGGCTGCAGGCGGGTCAGTGGGGGGTGGGGGGTGGGGTGGGCCTCAGTGGGAAGCCCCCTACCTCTCAAGTGCCTTTGCCTCAGTGGCAGTATCCCACTCATCCAGGTCGCCTGCCCCCACCAACCCCACCCTGTGCTGGAAGGCGGGATTGGAGGCAGGGCTGAGCTCAGGCTGCAGTTCCACCTCTCACCACTGTGTGTCCTCGTGTGTCGTTCCTGCTGTGATGCCGAGGATGCCAAGGGATTGAGGCTCTGGGTTCCATCCCAGGGTCGCATGCACCACCGCCCCCCCCCCCCCCCGTCCGCGCAAGATAACCAGAAACACACCATCAGGCAGCGTATTGCCCAAAGCCGCCTCCTCTCGAGAAACCCTGCCCACTAGGGCACCCTGCCCCTGCACTGCGACCCCCAGCCCCGACCCCACTGTGACCCGTGCACTTTCCTTCTGCTCACTTTCACTTCCCCGCAGCAGTGGTTTGGGCCTATTTTGCTTGCTGACGAATTCCAGTCACCCCCCTCCTGGTGCCTGGTTTACTAAAATGTCAGTGACACTGGGTGACTTTGGGCCAGTGCAGGCTGAGCCCCTCACGCACATCACCTTCTGCTGAAGTCCAGCATTTTTACACCCATTTTGCAGGTGAGGAAACGGAGGCCTCGATGATTTGCCAGTGGTCACCCTTGATCAGTAATTGGAGGAGTCAGGATGGGCGCTTGGGAAGGGGGCACGGAGGGCCCTGGGGAAGGGCAGGGAGGGGCTGCCGCATCCTCTCGGGAGCCGCTGGGGCCAGACCCCTGCCCAGCCGTGAGCCTGCTGTGCAGAGAAGCCGAGCAGGGACAGGCAGATGTGCCCCGAGGGAGGGCAGTGAGGGCGGGATTCCCGGCCAGCCTGGGACCCCCTGCTCGCTCCAGTGGGCAGTCTGCAGGTGGGTGTGTCGCAAGGCCGGCATGCGTCCCAGACAGCCCCGATTTGCTCAGCGCTCTGGCCAGGCTTCTGTGAGCTGGGGGTCGCCGGAGGTGGCCGGACAGCAGTGGCGGTGCTGGAGAAGGAAGGCTCGCCCTGGCCGGGGGGACACAGGCGTACGGGCGCACGCCGCACCTCACTGGGCTGTCCCTTGCAGAATCCACACAGGCGACAGACCGTACAAGTGCCCACATCCTGGCTGCGAAAAGGCTTTCACTCAGCTCTCCAACCTCCAGGTGAGTGCCGGGCAGTGCCCAGCCCGGGGCACGGGGGGAGGGGGCGTGGCTGGGGGAGCCTTGCCTGCCCCCTGACGCCCCTGCGATGTGCCCCCCCCTCTAGTCTCACCAGCGCCAGCACAACAAGGACAAGCCCTACAAGTGTCCCAACTGCTACCGCGCCTACTCGGACTCGGCCTCGCTGCAGATCCACCTCTCGGCGCACGCCATCAAGCACGCCAAGGCCTACTGCTGCAGCATGTGCGGGCGGGCCTACACCTCGGTGAGTGCCGCAGGCAGAGCCGGGGAGCCCGCCCAGCTAGGCCCAGTCACCAGGGCTCTGTGGTTGGGGGTCCGGGAGGGAGAAGGACCTTCCTCCACCAGGGCTTTGGCCGCTCCCACGCAGGCCACCAGGTGGTGCAGTGCCTCAGCCCGGAGCCGCGCGAGGCCCCCCCCCCCCCCCCCCCCCCGCCCCGCTTGGGGGCGAGGCTTGAGTGCGGGAAGGGGCCGCCTCCACCCCGGGATGGGGATGGGGGCCTCTCTAAATAAGCGCCTTTCAGCACTCAGGAAGTCCCAGACACCCTGGGGTGTGAGCTTCTGTATCCAGGGGAGGGGGTGGGCACACCAGTGGTGCTCAGGGGTGACTCCTGGCTGTGCTCCGGGGACCATCGGGGATGGAAGGGATCCAACCCAGGTCAGTCGTGTGCGAGGCAAGCGCCCCGCCCTATACCGTTGCTCTGCCCCCCCCCCCTTCTGACCGTCAGGTCTTCTTGGTGAACGGTCCCCGTGTGTCCCCATAGACATCACTGGGCCTCGGTTTCCTCGTCTGCAGAATAAGGCTGGGGTGATGGTGCTGCCGGGCAGAGGCGCCCATAGGGCCCCAGGTACTGCTCATTGGGTGCTCACACCTGCCCTCAGGACCAGCCGGGTGGGCTTGGCCCCGACCGCGGTGGGGGCCCCGGGGCTGTGCATCAAACCACCATGCCAAAGAAGACCTCATGACAGATTGTGGCCGGGGCTTGCTCCTGTGGCCCGCGTGGACACTGGGCTGGACTTGTGTGCTGGAGGGCTGCCCGAGGGGTCGTAGGGCCAGCAGCCCACGACTCTGCCGACTCTCACATCCTCCACCCCCCAAGTTGGGACCATCAGAAGTGTCCCGGGGGCTGCTGGGGACCAGTGGAAAGATGGAGCAGCGGGGACGGAGGGACAGGGCAGAGGCCCAGGGTGCCGTCTGAGGGAAGGAATATCCCGGGGCACTGTTACAGACTGTGGGCAGGGGAGGAGGTCCCTGGGGAGTGGCTGTCCCATCCCCGGTGCCCCAAGGAGGAGCGGCTGCTGATGGGGGTGGGGGGAGGCTGAGTCACAGCGGGGAGGGGCAGGTGGGGCCGTGAGAGGCTGCTCTGAATGGAGGAGGTGCTTTGATTGCGGGTGGGGGACATTGTTGTAGCCAACCCTAGTCCATTTATCTTTCTGTTTTTTAATTTTTTTTATTTTATAAAGTAGTTCACAATATTTGATTACACTTAATATTCAAACACCAATTCCACCACCATTACACCTTCCCACCGCTATATTTCCATCCCGAATCCCAGTCCCTGTTCCAGAGCAGAACTGAAATAATATATTTTGTACTGTTTGTTATGAAAAACTGCTGAAAATGCTACAAAAAAAGTATCCTTAGAAGATAGAATGTGGGGCTGGAGCCATAGCACAGCGGGTAGGGCGTTTGCCTTGCACATGGCCAACCCAGGTTCGATTCCCAGCATCCCGTATGGTCCCCTGAGCACCACCAGGGGTAGTTCCTGAGTGCAAAGCCAGGAGTAACCCCTGTGCATCGCCAGGTGTGACCCAAAAAGAAAAAAAAAAAAAAGATAGAATGTGAGGATAGTTCTATTTCAACAGGGGTCATTAAGACCTTCTATAAGAGATCACTAACATGTTGTTAAAGGTTGAGCCTTGTGTGCTTATATATATGTGTATATAACATATATATATTTTTTCACCTCTAAGATTGGCCAACCCTAGTTTAAATCCCCAGCACCACATATGGTGCCCTAAGCTTCACCAGGACCGATTCCCAATTACAATTACAGAACCAGGAGTCAGCCCTGAGCATTGCTGACTGTGGCCCAAAAACACAAAACAAAACAAATTACAAAAAAAAATTTTATCTCACCAAAATCCCCAAAACCAAGTATGCCACAGAATGGTGAGATCCTATCAGCACCCAGACCAGTGCTGACTCACCTGTATCCTTATTATTATTATTATTATTATTATTATGCTTTTTGGGTCACACCCGGCGATGCAGAGGGGTTGTTCCTGGCTCTGCACTCAGGAATTACTCCTGGTGGTGCTCAGGGGACCTTATGGGATGCTGGGAATCGAACCCAGGTTGGCCACATGCAAGGCAAACACCCTACCTGATGTGCTTATTGTCCCAGCGCCCTGTACCCTTATTTTGACTGGGCTGGTGGCGGTGTGCCTGAGCAGCAGGGAACCCAGGGGCTCACAAATTTGTGTGAAGTAAAACCAGTGAAATATGGTTTCATCTGAAAATTTTCACTTTGTCCTTTGAACAGAGGAACTCCTACACCTGCCTCACCTTTATAAAACCTAGCAGTCACCAGGAGTTCTGATTCCCGATTCCCATCAATACCCCATCGACATTCTTTTTTTTTTCCCTTATTTTTTATTTATTTAATATTTTGGGGTGGGGGGGCTTTTAGGGCCACACCTGGTGATGCTCAGGGCCGACTCTCAAGGCTGGCTCTGCACTCAGGAATTACTCCTGGTGGTGCTTGGGTCCCTAGCACTATGAGCACTGAGTTGGGAGTAGCCCCAGAGCACTTGCCAGGTGTGGCCTCCAAATCAAACCAAACATAAAGGAGAGTATCTGCTTGGGCGTTGCTGGCCGCCTCCGTCCAGCCCGTGTTGGAGGTTCCCCTCTGCGGGCGTCTGAGCAAACTGAGGTGGAAGGCCACAGAGTGAAGATGCGGCCCCAAATCCTCCCCGCGGCTCCGTGGGGCTCTCGTGGGCCTGTAAGTGGCCTCGGCTCTCCCCACCCAGTTGTGGTGGCCCCTCAGACTCAGCAGAGCCTCTGGGAAAACCTGCCCAGATCAGCTTCTCCCCGAGAGAGAGAGAGAGAGAGAGAGAGAGAGAGAGAGAGAGAGAAGAGAGAGAGAGAGAGAGAGTGTGTGTGTGTGTGTGTGTGTTTTGTGTGTGAACGTGTATGAGCGTGTGTGGTGTGAGCATGTGTGTGATGAATGTGTGAGCGTGTAGGGGGGAGGGTAGGCAAGGGACGCCCCCTGCATCTTCCCCAGAGCAACCCCAGAAGGCTCATTCTTCCCGTCCCCGCTTGCCGAGGAGACTGAGTCAGCCCACACCTGCAGGCCTGCGGCCTCGCCCTTCCTGGGAGCAGCTGCAGCAGCTGCGTGGGGCCTGGGGCAGGAGCCCGCCCTCTCCGGCGGGCCGGAGGCCTGGCCCGCACGTGGTTCCTGGCAGCCGGTCTACACTTGAGAGTTCCCGGTGGCCTGCTGCCTGCCAGCTGTGGGCCCAGCCCCGGAGAGGGAGCCGTTCCTCTCCCTGGTGCCCGCAGCTGAGGGACGACGAGTGCTGGCTGCTGAGGCTGCTGACCACTCGCTGGCCCGCTGGCCCTGGCGCCCTCCAGTGGTCGCTGCGGAAACCGCAGCCTCTTCTGGATCCCTTGTCCCTTGCAGAGGATGCAATTAATGTTCCGCCTCTCCGCCCTGCCCACAGGAGACCTACCTGATGAAGCACATGTCCAAACACACAGTAGTGGAGCACCTGGTGAGCCATCACTCGCCCCAGAGGACGGAGTCCCCCGGTATCCCGGTGCGAATTTCCCTCATCTGAGCCCACCCCAGACACCACCCCACCCTGCCCACCGGCAGACGCAGACCCAGGCAGCACCAGGCCCCACCTCCCTCCAGGGGCCGTCCAGGGACAGCCGAGCTCTCTCATGACCTTCCTGACCTTCCAGAAAGCCTAGGCCGCAGGCACCGGCCAGTCCAGCTGTGGCTCCGGGGCGGCTAGGCCACCTGCAAGATTCTGGACAGTTTTGGTGGCATCCAAAGACATCTCCGAGCACTTTGAACCTCTCTGTTGGGTTTTCTTTTTGTTCCCTGCCCTTCACTTGCTTCACTGTTTTTTTTTTTTAAGTTTTTGTTTTGGAAATAACAAAAAAAAAAAAAGATATTTATTGGCCAAGAAGTTGGTGCTGCTAAGACCGAGAAATGGAAAGAATCGGACAGATGGACACAGAGAACCAGAGGGCAGCGGGGACCTTCTCTTGCCACAGCCTCAGGTCTCCAGGGAAGGCTCAGGCCTGGCCTGGGTCTCGGGACTGCAGATGGACGGAGAGGCCCCATAGGAAGGGCTGGAAGCAGCTGGTGTGAGGCACTCGCCCGGGTGCCCTGCTGGACCCTCTGGCGTCCTGCCCTGGGCACCACTGAACAGAGGATGTGTCCGCAGCCAGGACTGTCCAGGCTCCAGGCAGCCAAAGGAGAGAGGGCCGGGAGGTGGGCAGGACCAAAGGGGGCCGTGTGGGGCTGGGCTAGTGTAGGCCCAGGGAAATGGGTGGCAGTGGGCTGGGTCAGACCCGGTCCCTGAGCCCTGAACACCACCCCCGTCTACCTCGGTGCTGGCCAGGGTCCCGGTCGGCTGCTTCTCCCCTCACCCCAAGCCACGGGCAGGGAGATGGGGAGGGAGTAGATCTGGGGCTAAGACACCCGCCTAGAATCTCCTCCAGACGGTGCAATGCCCAGGGAGGGGCTGTCTGTCTTCCCTACATGGAGTGGAGTGTCCAGCCCAGCCCTAGGTCCCCCGGCAGGAAAGGGACTCTTGGGAGGAGGGTCCCAGGAGCAGACCCTGCCCTCCGCCTCCACAGACACATACACACACACACCCCAATCTGAAAGCCATGCGTGTCCATGTATATAGGAACCATGTACAGAGCCCAGAGAAGCCCCCCAGCCCTCGGGAAAGAAAAAAAGAAAACTAGACAGAAGCTCATCTATATATTCTGTATCTGGAGTTCCGTTTTGAATATTAACTGTGTTATTTTTATACACTTTTTAAGCCTTAACTCGCCATTGATTTACCAGTTTAACGTTTCCTGGGGTTTCTTTTCCCGTGGGGTCTCTGCCCCCACCCCACCCCCTTTGTTTGACTTGCGTCGTCTGATACTCAGTATTGTAGCTTTTCGTCCGCATGTTAACTACCCTGTAAATACGCTGTTATACATACTGTTAACACCCCTTTGCTTTTTTCTATGGGACCTCCAAGCCACCGTATTTAGAACTAGTTACCTTATTAAAAAAGAGAAAACAGTCTATGGGCTCCTGAGTCTGCGCGGCGGTGGCGGGAGTGGCAGCCCTCCGTGCGGCCGGAAAGCAGCCTCATTCCCATTGGGAGGGTTGGGGGACCAATGTGAAAGTCAAACGGGGGCCGGGGGACAGGACAGGAGGCGAGAAACAAAGGCGTTCCCCGCCCTCTGCCTCCCTGTTTCTCTGTGTAAAGAATGAACTGTACCTGCACCGGGTGGGCTGTGCCCCTGAGCCTCCGATGGGCAGGGCTGGGCGCTCGCCACACTCCCTGTGCCCAGAGGCCAGCTGGCGAGCTGGGTGTGAACCTCACAGCCGCAGGGCAGTGGGCAACAAAGCAAGAATTTTTTTTTAGGGGGGCTGGAGCGATAGCACAGCGGGTAGGGCGTTTGCCTTGCATGCGGCCGACCCGGGTTCGATCCCCGGCACCCCATATGGTCCCCTGAGCACCGCCAGGAGTAACTCCTGAGTGCAAAGCCAGGAGTAACCCCTGTGCATCGCCGGGTGAGACCCAAAAAGCAAAAAAAAAAAAAGAATTTTTTTTTAATGTGTCTTTTTCGGGGGGGGAGGGGCAAGAGTTCAGTCACAATCAGGTGGCAGGGACATCAGTTCCACCCAGGTTTGTCCAGCCCCTGAGAGGAAGGGGGCCCTGCTGTGGTCCCCTGTGCCTGCTCCCAGGGGGTTGGCCCCTCAGCTCCCCTAACCCCCCTGGAGCTCCGTCATGAGTACCCTGGTTGGTGGAAACTGTAGACAGGACCCAGAAGTCCCCTTCACATACGTTGTCCCCCACTGGGGGGTCCGCGATTTGCCCAAGAGCAACGTGCAGGAGTTGAGTCCCCAAGCTTGGTGGAGGGTAACAAGGAGGAGAGCGCGACAAGGGCCAGTGTCGCGGAGACTATCCGCCCCCGGGGCTGCGGGTCAGTAGCTCCGGTGAGTGGGGCTTCGTACTGGCCGATGGCGCCCGTCAGTGTGGGGTCGCGACAGGGCGCCCAGCCTCCACGTGGGCTCTGTTCCCGCGGCCCTTTCCCAGACACCAGCAAAAGTCTAACTGGGCCTTTACTTCCCGGCCCGGCTGGACGGTCCTTGGGCCCCTCAAGGGACAGAATCTCTGCACCTGACAGGCTTGCGACACGAATTAACCCTCGAGCAGGGGTGGACCTGGGGTGTCATGGAAGGTAGGAAACGTGCCGAGGGGCCACGCCGCTGGGGGCCGTCTCTCTGAAATGGACCAGGAGGGGCCTATGCCCGAGCAGCTTGGGCTTTAGCAACCGGGTTGCATCACGTGGTTCCGTCTCGGCCACAGCTGATTGGCCAGTAGTGGACACCTGACTCCGCAGCTGCAACCTTGGCTCCTGGGGTGCTCGTGGTAGTGCTGTGGTCTTGGCGCCCGAGTCACGCCTCTTCCTGGCTCCCCATTCAGTGGGTGCTGTGGTTTGAAACTAGCCGTGTTGGCTAGTTGACACCAGGGCAGCTGGCGGCAGCTTTTCCTTTCCTTCCGAGAGCCAGTTGCTAAGCGCTAGGATCCAACAGGCAGGCTCCGACCAGGTCCTTCAACTTCATGAATTCAAAACAGGCTAGGAGATGGTGGGCACTGACCTGGGGGTCGGGGTAGCTGTGCGCGGCCAGACACAGGTGGGATAAACGGGGCAGAGAAGCAGAGGGAGAACCAGTGGCAGCCTGAGATCCTGGTCTCACCTCTGTCTTCTGCCTAAGCTTAACTTCATTCTTGTTCTCCTATTATTGTATTTAAGCTGCTGAGTTGTGTATTGTTTGGTAAGTGTCCTCCCACCCTCCCTTCCTCCTTACTTTTCTTTCTTCCTTTCCTTCCTTTCCTTCCTTCCTTCCTTCCTTCCTTCCTTCCTTCCTTCCTTCCTTCCTTCCTTCCTTCCTTCCTTCCTTTCCTTCCTTCCTTCCTTCCTTCCTTCCTTCCTTCCTTCCTTCCTTCCTTCCTTCCTTCCTTCCTTTCCTTTCTCCCTCCCCCCCCCCCCTCTCTCTCTCTCTCTCTCTCTCTCTCTCTCTCTCGGGCTGTACCTGGAGGTACTAGGCTCTGCACTCAGGAATCACTCCTGGCAGGCTCAGGGAAACATATGGGGTGCTGGGGATCAAATCCTGTTAAGCCGTGTGCAAAGCAAGCACTTTAGCTGCTGTACTACTGCTCCAGCCCTGTTATCTGGTACATTTCTTAATCTCTCTGTGCCTGATTTTATCACGTAAAATAAGGGAAATGGTAAAGAGTTTTATCAGGGCAGATACGAGAATTAAGTGAATGGGTATGTGTTGAATCTCAGTTAAGTGTCTAACGGTGCACAAATCCATGGGCCTTTTTTTTTTTTTTGTCTTTTTTTTTTTTTTTTTTTTTGGTGTGTGGATTTGAGGATCAGGCCCAGGGTCTCAAGCAAGTGAAGCATGCAGCCTACCCCTGAGCCACATTCCTGGCCTACAGTGACCCCTGACTCGACAGCTGGAAATGTTTGGGGATGCCTGGCAGCAGCACTTGCACCCACTGTCCAGGTGGAGCTGATGGGACAGGTGGAGATTTTGCATGCAGCAGTAACACTTGCCCGTCTGGGAGTTTGCTGCCACCTGTTTCCCTGGATGCTCAGGATTTCCACAGACCCTGAGGACGCCAGAAGTGTTGAGAACTGTGTCAACCGTGAACTGTCTCGATGGTCAGGGAGGAAGGTGCAGAAGGAATTAATCTCCCTCAAAATTTCTGCTTCAGCCCCAAGCCCCTCAGGAAGGCCCACCCAGCTCCTTCCTAAGAGGCCCCGCTGCAGCTTCCATGACTCACTCCCCAGGAAGGGCTCCACCCACTAGGCTTCCCTTTCCTCCTTAAGGCGGCAATTAGCTTGGTACTGATGAACCTTTGCACTCCAAGAACTTGCTGGAGAAGGGACAGGCAAGCAGAGAAGGTAGGTGGCACTTCCTAGAGCACCGGAGCCAGCCCGCCAGGAGGGAGCCTGGTGCCCCTGTGTTATAGGGGAGCCAGCAAAGGGAAGACACTCACTTGTCTGGAGCCAGGCAGAGTTAGAAGAGAAACGGATTCCCAGGCAGATCCTATCTCCTTGCACCCAGGTGTGTGGCGGCCCAGGGCTCACGAGGAGTCCGCATGGCCCTCGGGGTCAGGGTTGCCACTGCAGAGTAAGAGGACAAACATTTCCCCACGTGGGAAGGGACAGGCCATCGCAGGGTCATCACAGCGCTCAGTGCTCAGGCTCACCTGCCCCAGACCAAAGTCCAGGAGTTCTTCTGGTTTGGCTGCTCAGGGTGGAACAAGCTGGGGCACTCCGAACTGCTTTGGAAAGGAAAGCTGTGTCTTATTTAACACAGCACCCAACCTGGCAAACGGCTGGAAAATGACATCAGACGACACAATATATGAGGGTTGGGCCAGGCCAATAGAGGGAATGGCTGCCGGTCCCTGGGATGGTGGAAGTTATTACAAACTCAGGTTCTGGGAGAAGATTCCAGAAGGATCTGACTTTGAGTGCAGCCCACTCTCTCAGGGCAGACAGGACCGCAGGGGCTCCCATGGCGACTGTCCTTATCTCCTGGGCTCTGGACACTTCTCTGGAGGGGCAGGACTCCTTCACACTCACACTCAGAGCCTGTCTTTCCCCCTGCCCTGGAGTTCAGACAGCAACCCTGAACCAGGAAACCCACCACCCAGGCTCTAGGCTAAACAAAGGGTCCCCTCCAAGAAACAGGGCTCCCTCGGGACATTTCACAAACGTGTAAAACATCAAAGGTATTTTATTACAGTGATCACTTAAATACAAATTTGACACAACCGTGGGGAAGGTGATGGGGCCAGGGGTGAAGGCATTTGCTTGGCATGCAGCCCACCCTGGTTTGATTCCTGGCCCCGCATATGGTCCCCTGAGGACCGTCAGGAGTGACCAGGGTGGCCTCAAAGCCGTGGAGGTGAAAGGCCAAGTGACTGGACGTCACACCTCCTCCTACCCAGAGGCAGCTCCATGTGGCCGGAGAGCCAGTTCTGCCCCAGACCCTCAGTGGTCATAACTACTGCACTCCCTTCCTGCCTGTGAAAAAAATAAATAAATAAATAAATTAAAGAAATAAGTATAGTCCTTGAGCATCGCTGGGGATGACCCCGGGTAACAAAACGAAGTGTGTGCAGGAATGCGTGGAGTGCAGGTGCACAGGGGCTTCCCTGCAGGCATTAACACAGGCCGAATTAGGGCCATGGCAGCTGAGCACCCAGCCCCACCCGGCTCCTCGGGGCGGAGTTATTACAAACTCAGGCCCCACCCCAGGGCTGGGCAGGTGCGGGAGGCCTCGGGGCTCTTGCTCGAGATCCTCCCAAGTGCCCTGTTGCTTCCAAACGAAGCCGCCCCCCGCGGTTCCGGGGACCCCTCTCGCGGCCCAGGAGAGCCGGCGTGGCCCGGGAGGCCGCTAGTCGCGCAGCCGGGCATAGTCCTTGGGCGCCCAGAGCAGCCGCGGGCGGCGGATCTCGGCCCGCGGGCCGATGTCGAGGCTCCAGCAGAACTCGGGCGACAGCACCTTGGCGGGCTTGTGCAGCCAGAAGAACTTGTTGAGGTGGCTCTCGTCGTGCCAGCGCGCCTCCAGGCCGCGCGCGCGGTCCCGCAGCATGCCCCGCGCGCAGTGCTCGGTGAGCCGCCGCAGCGCCTCCACGCTGCCCCCGAACACGGCCGCGTGGTAGTAGAAGTCGCCCTCGGCGGCGCCCAGCGCGGCGGCCGAGCGCGCGTCGCGCTCGAAGGGCAGTACCCTGAGCGGCCAGTGGTAGTGCCACGCGTGCAGCTGCGCCACCGTGTCGCCGAGCACCTCGGGCCCGTACGCGCCGCTGAAGAACTGGTCCACGTCCATGCAGAGCACGAAGTGCACCTCGGCGCCCAGCCGGCCGCTCAGCGCCTCGTGCAGCGTGTGCATGCGCCCCATGGACACGTCCTGCCAGCGCCCCGCGCGCGCCACGCGCTCGACGCGCAGCTGCCGCCCGGGGCCCAGCGGCACGGTGGGCACCGCGGCCGGCCGCTCAGTGAACACGTAGTACACCACGCGCTGGCCCACCATAAAGTGCTGCTCCGCCGACTCCAGGAAGCGCGGCAGGTATTTCTCCAGGTACCTGCCGGAAGGCCCGTGAGGTCAGCCCCCAAGACCCTGGCCGCCCTCTTCTCCCCAGCCCCTGCGCCCCGACTTGGCAGAACCACCTGGAAACTGCTCAAGGCTCCTCCACCGCCTTCTTCCCCTCCACCGAGAGAAAGCCAGGAGGACCTCCAGGGGGCACCGAGCAAGTGTGACACGGGGCGGGGTACTGTGATAGGAACAAAGTGGGGGTCCTTCTCGTGCGCTCTGCCTCCAGTGGGGATGGGGTTGGAGGAACCCCCAACCTTGGCCAAATTCTGCCCCCACCCCCGACTTCCAGATCTCTCCTCCCCATGTGGATGCATCCTTAAGAGAAACTCCTCCCTCTGGAGCCCAGCCCCCTCCCCCTGCTACGGGGGCTCAGAGGCTCCCTCCGTGGCTCTCAGCCAGGAGACCCCATTGCTTCACTTCTGAAAAGCAGATTCGAGGCTTGGCCACCTGGATCATCCGTGGCCAGTGCCCTTGGGATTTCTTGATACCCGGGGCAGTGCCTCCTTTCCTGCAGACTCCCTCCCTCAGTCCCCTGCCCCCGATGTCCCCCCCAGGGGCAGCCCACAGGCCCTACCCCTGCTGTATGCCCCCACGCCAGTGGCCACCACTTGACCATTTCCTCTGCTTACCTGACCGTGCTCACCATCTGCAAGACCATCCCCAAGGCCGCCACCTGCCTCACCCCAACCCAGAGCTTCCTGTGGGACAGGCCCCGGCTTCCAGAGGGGTCAGACACAGTTCTGAGCCCCTGGTTCCCTGTGCCTCGTGTCCGGGGAAGAGAGGGAGGAAAGGATGGCTGTGCCCCCACCTGGGCCTGGGAGTGGGGAACAGTGCTCCCCTGGCCCCCATCACCTGCCTAGCGTCCCCCGGGGCCCCCCCAACAGCCAGGCCTTACCTGCCCACAGCAAACACAGTCAGCCCAATGGTGAGGTTCTGCTGCAGGGCCTCTCGCCGAGCCACATCTGGATCGAACGTGCCGTCCCAAATGATGGGGGCGCCCCAGGGGGTACAGGTCAGAACTTCCGGCCGGGCCCTGGGCAGGGCAGAGATGGGGAGACAGATCCTCTCACACACAACCCCCACGCCAGCTGAGACCCCCTGCCGTGGCGGCGGCTCCTTACCAGGGGCGCAGGGGGCCCGAGAAGTTGTCTCTCAGCAGGGGCATGATGGAGGCAGGGCAAGTTCCCAGGGGCAGGAGCGCTTCCAGCTGCCTGTGGGGAAGGGCAGCAGCGAGTGCTCCCACCAGCCCCGCCCCTCCCCCGCTGCAGCCCCCTCAGTGCAGGGACGGGAGGTACCTGACCACAGGGACCGCGTACTGGAACACTCCCAACAGGCCGAGGGCCAGGACGATCAGCCGCCAGAAGGTTCTCTTCCAGGCCCTGGGGGGTGGGGAGGGACGTCGGCAGTAAGGCGCAGGCGGGCAGGCGGACGGACGGACGGACAGAGGCACACCCGCACGCGCCCGAGAGAAGACGCGGCGCTGGTGGGCTCTGAACGCGGCGGATCTGTTCGGTCCATGCAAGAAGCCAGGCCGCACGGCTGCTCCCCGCGGAGGCCTGTGTCACCAGCTGCTGGCCCCTGCCCGTGCCCCCAGCCTCAGTGTCTGCACGAGCGCGCCCTGGCAATGTCACGTCCACGCAAGCGCGCCACGCCACGACGTCCACACAACCGCGCCCAAGTCAGACGTCCACACAAGCGTGCCACGCCATGACGTCCACACAACCGCGCCCAAGTCAGACGTCCACACAAGCATTCCACGTCATGACGTCCGCACAAACGCCCCCACGTCATGACATCCAGAAGCGCGCCCACCTCATGACGTCCAAACCCGCCCATGTCATGACGTCCACGCAAGCGACCCACGTGATGACGCCCACGCCTCCCGCACGCCCGTCCCTCCTCCCACGGGTGGCTGGGAGTGCAGCAGGATGTGGTTCTTCGCCTTGCCCCGAGGCTGTTCCATCTCGGTTCGGAGGGCGTCCATTCACTCTTCTTCCCTAGCCTCTCAGCAGCACTGGTTGGGGGTGGCACGCTTTGCCCGGCCTGCCCCTTCTGAGCAGATCAGCCTATAATCCTTGCCTTTCCCCGGGCATCCTGGGGGCACGACCTTGGGCAGCTTTGGGCCAGGTCACAGTCAGGTACGTGGCCCAGCAGGGGACCAGACCTTAGCCAGGGAGAGATCCGGCCCCAGCATGCAGGGAGGTTGTGGGTTGGGGGCTGGACGCTGCGGTCAGCCTGGGGCCTAGAGGTGAGCTTCTAAGGTTCGGGAGGGCCAGCTATGGTCAGGGACCACGTGTCTATACAGACTGAAGTCCCCAGTCCTTCCACAGAGCTTAGCAGCCCCCTTCCTGGCTCAGAGCAGGGGGACTCTGGGATTTTTCCATGGTTGGTTGTTTGCCAGGGAGGCCCCCCAAAATTGAGCCATAAGTCTCTCCCAGAAATCTTATCCAGCAGTCCCCATGGACGACCTCATTACCCCCGCCTCCCTGGCCCCTGGCCCCCACCGCTTCTCAGTTATCTGATCTTGGACACGCTGGTTTTTTTGTTTTGTTTTGTTTTTCTTAGACCTTTAAAGACCAGAGTTATTTGGAAAAAAAAAAAAACCCGCAAAAGATGGGATTTTACATCTCAAGACATCACCCCGGTAGTCTACAGATCATGAATCATTCTCATAGAATATACTTTTGTATAAAATTTATATAAAATTTGTACAAAATTTAGACATGACAAGGGCAAAACTCCATCTTACCATCATTTCCAGCAAATGTATTTAGACCCAAAAAAGAAAAAAAAATACCACATCCCTTTCAACCTTGGTTTCTGTCTAAAAGCCACTTCCTAGCTACTAACCAATCTAAGCCAATTTTCTCACGTTGTGTCTTTTATGTCCATTCGACAAAATGATCAAGCCTGCTGCTGCGGCACTCAGAAACCAAGGTCCCTGAGTGTCTGGAGACAGGGTGTGGCCTGGTGCTGATGTGAAAAGGGCTTGCAGATAGAACAAGTTGTCATTCCTCAAGGCTGTGAATCTTGAACTTCAACCTCCTCATCTATAAAACGTGGAAAATTAAAACCTTTGCCCAGGACCTGTTCCGGATGTTGAGTGGATTCCCGTCAAGGGATTAGAACAAGGTCTTGCACAGAATAAAAGCTCCAAGAGCTTCAGTCGTTGTTGGTTGATTCTTTTGTTAATTGCTAAGCAGACTCTCACCAAACTGGGCAACAACCTCCCTATCGACTTTGTGTTTGGAAAAATATAATCCTCCCGATCTGGCTTCCCTAGTCTCTTTCAAGAAGGCTGCCTGCTCCCTGCACCTGCCTTTTCCCCTTCTTCCACAGTCCTGTTCCTCAGCAGGTATATCCAGTCTGTGGCTGTAAAGGGGGGGCGTGTGTGTGCTTGTGTACACCTGCATCCTAATTCATTGTACAGCACCTCTTATTTATAGCCAGGGAAGAACCTTGGGTGCACCCCAGTTCCACCCTTTATTGTCCGGCTCAAGGTTGGGTTGACAACGTCCTTGATCTCCCCACTGTTTGCTTTTCCTGCCCTGCAGGGATCCTGGCTGGCAGGACTCTCACTGCTCCCTTTCCACACAGGTGCCCGTGGTCACATGACAATAACAAATACTCCAGACTGTTTGCATGTCACTGGGGTGTAGGTAAATCCCAGAGGAGGAATATACGCAGTCGGTGTCCATATGGAAAACAGCCCCCCTCAGCCTCGCTTTGATTATTGTCAAAGACAAATTGGAGCAACGAGTTGTTTTGCCTATGAAATGAGCGTTTTGTAAAAAGAAACGGGCTAGGGAAGATAACTCAAGTGGTCAAGCACATACCCATGTTTAATCCCTGGCACCAGCTGGTCCTCCTGAGCACCGCTGGGAGTGGACCCAGGTTCCCTGAACACCACTGGGTGTACCCCACCCACGCCTCAAAAATAACCTAACAGCGAAATGAGTGAGCCGGGTGCTCCTCTGTCTGCTCGCAGAAGTGTAGACACTTCGCTGCAGCTCTTTCGAAACCCACTTAGCTAAGGGAGGTGACGTGCTCGGTGTGGAAAAGTTCACGGATAATAGGTTCACGTGGCTCTGGCCCTTCATGCATCTGAATTCTATCAAGCACAAGGGCAGAATTCATTTCAGATGATCAATCCAGCCCGAGCCCTCCAGGGGCCCTCCCCTAAATTATCCCCTGAGCGCCAACAGCTGTGAGAGGGGCTCATCGTGGATAATAAACGGCAGCTCCACTCGGACAGGCTCAGGCCCCGGAGTTTCAGGAACTTGGAGGACCAAATGCTTTTCCTTTATGCAGCGCTCTCTCTCCGGCTTCCCTTCTGGAGTGGGCTGGGGTCCAGAGCCCCAGAAGAGTCCGGAACAGATCCCACCTGCGGACTCCTGCCCTGTGGTCTAAGGCGGCTGCCCGACACCCAGCGCCTCCCCACG
This sequence comes from Sorex araneus, assembly GCF_027595985.1. Classification (NCBI taxonomy): domain Eukaryota; kingdom Metazoa; phylum Chordata; class Mammalia; order Eulipotyphla; family Soricidae; genus Sorex; species Sorex araneus. The sequence continues at coordinate 42,859,455 of NC_073306.1, read as the reverse complement.
GCCTTGCTGCAGTTCTCTGCAGCCTCTAGCCTGAGTCCCTTCTCATCACCCGTGCCAGGTGCTGGGCTGTGGTACTGGGCTTCCCCTCAGGGTCTTCCTGCCTCCCCAGGACCCCAGGACCTCGCTCAGCAGTCACCCCATGGCACCACTTGGCTGTCCTGCCCCACCTCTACCTAGACTCTAAGACTGTGCTCTGAGACCCAGGCCCCAGTTCTGTGTGTGTGTGTGTGTGTGTGTGTGTGTGTGTGTGTGTGTGTGTGTGTGTATGTGTGTGTGTATTCAGTGGGTGACTACGGCAGGATCATGTTCATTCCTTGTCTTCATGATCTTTCTCAAAGTTTTATTTCTGTGTGTGTGTGCATGTGTGTGTGTGTGTGTGTGTGTGTGTGTGTGAGTGTGTATTCAGTGGGTGACTGCGGCAGGATCATGTTCATTCCTTGTCTTCATGATCTTTCTCAAAGTTTTACTTCTGTGCTTAAAAATTCCATTTTCTGGGCCCGGAGAGTGTTCAAGGGGCTGATGCATGTCAAGAATACAGGAGGCTGGGATTGGATCCCCAACATTGTATAGCCCCCTCCTGAGCACTGGGCTGGGAGTAGTTCCCAAGCAATTCCAGAATGGAACCCTTACACCCCCTCCCCCCCAGACAATTCTATCTTCCTCAGGGTAAATCTACTCGCCCTCGCCCTTGCCCCAGCCTCTCTTCTAGACATTTATGAAGCCAGACAATCTACTAGGGTGTTTTTGTTGTTATTTTAGTGGGTTACAGGCAGGGTGCTTGGGGAAGGCCACGCCAAGCCAAGGACTGAACCTGGGGGCTCCAATCTGCCTGCTTCCTGTCTGCGGATCCACTTTGGCCCTGTTCCCTGAGGTCTGAGAGGCCACGAAGGGTCAACCCAGGAAGGGTCGATCTTTACTCAGCTCACATTATCTGGCAGGGGGTGGGGCCTACCAGAACCTCAGGCCCGAGCCAGACAGAACCTCTTACCTGGGCTCTGAAGACCTGGCCCCATCACAGCTTCAAGCGTTGTCTCCGGGGGTCCCACCCTGCTTCTTGTGTCAGTGTTTTTCTGGGCCACCCCCCACAGCCTCCATCTTTTCTCTCCAGCCCAAAGAGCCTTTCTCCCTTCCTGCTGCCCTGCTGGGTGCTGAGCTTGGCACTAGGTGAAAGTCACTTTCTGTGCAGGGCAGGAAGAAGCTGTTGTGAGCTCAGCCTCTCCCCTGCACCAGTCTTCCTCCCTTCTCCCAGCCTGTCCAGGGGACTGTTATTTTGGCACTGTCTCGCCTCAGGAGATGCAGGTGAGGATGAGCTGTTAAGTCAGGAAGGGGCTGGGGGTGGATGCTGGGTGTGCCCCAGTTCCGGAGCCCTGTGTCCACTGAGCGCCCTCTCTGAGCCTTCCTCTACTTTCCTTGCTCAAGAAGTTTCAGAAGGACCCTGTTTCCCTCAACTCCCTCATCACATCTCCACCGAAAGAGGTGGCCCCTTGCCTGTAGGATAACATAGTCTCAGGTAGTTTTGGTTTATTGGGTTACTCCCATCACAGTGCTCCCATTCCTCTGTTTATTTGTAGCCTCTTTCTTAGTGTTCTGTTGACTTGTAAATATTGTTTTTCCTCTTCTCCTTGAGTCCTTTGCATAGTTTATTCAGAGCAATGTCCTTTTTGTATGGACACAGGAAGACTTAGCAAATGCTATGCTTTTGTAACCTGGGAGTCATTTGACTCTACATGATATTTTCCTCCTGGGCATCTGTTCTCTCAACCTAAGCCTTAGCTGCCCTTACTTCCTAGCATCCCCCAAAGCAGGGTCCCGACGAGGGACGAGATGAACCCAGGGCAAGCGGTGAGTTGTGTGCTACCCTGGCATCGAGATGGGCCTGGCCAAAGTGCCTAATGCTTAACTGTAAGTTAAGAGCTTGGTCATGACAAATGCTGTCATGATCCAAATAGTAATAACTAGATTCAGACCCTACTAGGGTTAGGAATGATTAATCTGGCCTGAGTGCTGTAGTCTGAGTCTGTGGCAAGATGTTCCCAGGAGAGCTGTCTTGCAAGCCTCAATGTATCTCCTGCTATGTCCATACAAAAATAACTAGTATTAAGATGTTAATGAGTGTTTGGACTAAGGAAAGGAGAAAAACACCTTAAGAGTCAGGAAGGGCTTTGGAATGCCCAGCCCTCAGGAAGGGCTTTCTTATGATGATTTTGCTACCTGGCTGTGTAGCAAAATGTGGGGCAAGGGGGAGAGAGAAAGAGGGAGGAGAGAGAGGCTGCGGTAGATCCAGAGAGGACAGAGCTAGGAGTGCAGGAGATGAGAAAGATGGAAGATTGAATAAACGGTAACTAATTAGCAACCAGCTTGGTCCTCGTTCTTCCTTCGCCTGTCCTTGGCCAACAGCCGCCCCGATCCAGCCCATACACAACGGTTCCAGAGCACTGAATGCGGGCGGTGAGACAGAGCCACCCGGAGAGCCCGAGAGTGTATACGCCCGTTGGTGTGTTTTAGTTTTTTACACTTGCCCACCCCGTGCCCTGCTCCCTGACCCTGCTTAGTCTCCAAGGAGTCTGCCGTCAGTTATTTATTCCTACATGGTCACACATTCCTACTCACTCCCAGTGGGACTAGAGTGTGGTTAGGGGGGCTGTCCCCTTGATCTTCCTTCTCAGGCTCACCCAACTTGAGGGACACTAGGAATCACCCAGGTCTTCCCTGGCCCCAGATTCTCCCCTACCCCCCTGTCCAAGCCAAGGATCAACTCTGCATCTTCTTCAAGTCCCTTTGATGCAGGCAGGCAGGTAACCAGGGAAGGGCTCCCCCATGGCAATGGAATTCCTGGGAAATAATAGCCCAGAGGTCACAAAAAGCCCACCTTGTGAGTACAGGAACTAAGGCTTCATAAGACTTCACCTGGTGCTGAGACCCAGAGAAGGCTGGACACAGCCCCTCCCAGAGAGCAGGAACAAAGGCCAGGAAAAGAACTTCAAAGAGGACCACTGGCCACTCCCCTCTTGGCAAACACCTTAGCAATGAACTTTTACCTTGGTAGAAGGCCCACATGGGGAAAGCTTGGAAAGACCTATAAAAGCCACCTTGAACAGAGGAAAGGCGCTTATATGCTGCCTGAGCCCAAGTGCTGCTGGTGTCCAAGTGGCCGAGCAGATGTGATGCCTGAGCACATGTGTCACCTGCATCCCCCCTTTTGAGATGTGTTGGCGTCTCTCAATCTCTAGAGAAGCCTGTGTTCTCCCTGAGCACATTACTCTCCACCCTTCCCCTTCCCCAACCCCTCCAAATAAAATCTGTTTTTACTTCACTGCTGTCTACTCCTGAAATCCCTTTCTGCAAGAAGATATGGACCCAGCAACCCTGGGTAAGGCCTAGGACTGACTCTCCTTTTCTGCAAAGAGCAATTCCTTACTCCAGCCTGACTCTGAGGCCTCCCGACATATCTGGTGGTGGGAATCAAGTCCTATGCTAACAAGACCAAGCGGACGTCAATTGTGGCTTGATAGCCACCTGGTGGGGCTAGCAGGACTTGAGGTCTGTGCTGTGCAGGGGCTCACTGCAGCCTTTTTCAGTCCGAGCCTTCCCAGCCGATCCCCGGGTGGCAGAGGCGGATGGGGAGAAAGTGACCATCTCCCTCCTCCCACCTCACATAAGCCACTCCTGGGGGCCCACCAACTTCATTCTTGGCGAGCCAGCCAGACAGTGCAGTGAAGAACCCCACGCCGAAGGAGATAATTCATAGACATCTGTGGTGGAGGTCTGCTCCCTGGGAAATCTCTAAGGAGGCGCTGGAGGGAGGAATGTAATAACCTCTCTCTTAATGTGTGTGTGCATGAGCACCCCATTAGGTCCTCCCATCAGATGTGATTCTATGGCTCCATGACCTGGTACCCTTAAGGTTCCATGGATAGGTTATGGAGTATGTGTGGGCTGCTTGTGAAAATTCCACGGAGGATACACGTATGGTCTAGGGTGGTGCTGAGATAGAGACTGAACCACTAAGGCTAAATCCTCCACTGGCCAGCAGCACCTGAATAGTCTCTGTGAAAGCCACCCCTCCTTTGTCTGTCTCACATCACCAATCACTATGGGAGGGATAGGAGGAAAACCCACTAATGAAAAGATCCTGAGATATTAAAAGCAGGAGATCAACTCCCAAGCAGAAATCCTTTCCCCTTACTTCAAGAGAACTAGCTAGACTAGCTAGGAGGTCGGCTGAAATGTAATGAGTGAAGGAAGCAAGCAGGTTTAGCTTAGGTGATTTAAGGCAGAAAAGAAAAGAGGGGCTGGAGCTATAGCACAGCAGGTAGGGCGTTAAGACAATTGGAAATCAACTGCACACAGCCGATCCAAGTTCAATTCCCAGCATCCCTTATGGCCCCCTGAGCACCGCCAGGAGTAATTCCTAAGTGCATGAGCCAGGAGTAATCCCTGTGCATCGCTGAGTATTACCCAAAAAGCAAAAAAAGAAAAAAAAGAGAGAGAGAAAAGGCAGGTAAAACACAACACAAAACAAAATAGCAAAAGATACAGCAAAGCTAAGAAAGGTAGAACTTTTTCCAAGTAGCGAGATTTCTTGAAAGTCACAGCAGGGTTAGCCTCGAGCACGTAACTGTGGGTCTGTCTGATACCAGACCCACCCAGAGATGCCAGGTGGAAGTGGAGGCCATTGATGATGTCCAAATTTCATGGACCAGAGGCCAATATAGGGGGGGGGGGTTACAGTCCCCTCAAGAGAGGCCCCTCAGAAGAAAATAAAGAGAAAAAGTTTGCCAAAGAACTGTCCTGTTTTAGGTTTTTTTCTTTCCCATTGGGTTGCATACTAAGACGTTGGAAAAACTTCCAGTTAGTTGGGCTAAAACAGAAGAGTCTTAACGACCTTTGTAATAAATACCTTGTGGTATAATATTAACTAAAGCATCATAAAGATGGTCAGTCAATGACAGACTGTATTATTATATCATCTCGCAGCTAGACCTTTTTTGAAAGAAGCAAAAGAAATGGAATTATCAAAGCAGTGGAGGCAGAAAAATGCGAGATTATGTGATTAACTGTTTAACTGGGATGAAGAAGTGTGTCAGCGAGTCTGTTAATTATGATGAGCTGAAAGTCCTTTAAACAGTGCTCAGCACGAGAAGAAATTGAAATTCTCAATGTAAATGTTACTGTGAGAGGTTAAGGGATTCCTGATCCCTGAGATTCTCTCAGCTCCAGAACCTGTACTGTTTAGATGGGGAGGGGAACTAGAGTTCTAGATAAGGGCTTTGTGAGACAGTGCAGAGCTATTTTAATGAGAAATTAGACTGTTTTACAAATAACAGAAGTACAGAAGCCATCAAAGTTGAAGAAAGTTTTCTCATGTTTTCATAAACATTGGCAGTTCAAGTGTTTTCTTATACTGATATCTAAAAGTTTGATAAGATACAATGGCCTTTTTCTGTGTCTGAAAGCATAGTTTTTTTTTTTCCTATGTGGAATTGGTAAAAAAAAAAAAATCTGGCCTAGAAAACGCATAATTTGAAATAACTGAGGTAAGAAAAAAACTGGTTCAAAAAATAATAATTTAGGGTGGTGGGGATAGTGGGAACATTGGTGGAGGAGAATGGGCACTGGTGGAGGGATTGGTAAATGATCACTGTATGACTGAAATGCAAACACGAAAGTTCATAAGTCTGTAAATACCTCACAGTGATTCACTAACTCTTTTTGGGTCACACCCAGCAATGCACAGAGGTTAGTTACTCCTGTGTCATGCACTCAGGAATAACTCCTGGTGGTGCTCGGGGGACCATATGGGATGCTGGAAATCGAACCTGGGTCGGCCTCGTGCAAGACAAACACCCTACCCGTGTGCTATCGCTCCAGCCTCTCTAATAAACATTTTTTAAAAAATAATAATTTGGTTTAAGACAGATTCCTAAAGGTTATAAAATTGGAGGAATCCAAACAATTGGACAAAACTCTATTATCTCACTCCTCCCTTCCAGGAGGAATCCAGGAAAATATACTGATAAGAGACTGCAGGGAAAAACGGGCAGTTTTGGGGCTGGAGCAATAGCACAGCGGGTAGGGCGTTTGCCTTGCACGCGGCCGACCCGGGTTCGATTCCCAGCATCCCATATGGTCCCCTGAACACCGCCAGGGGTGGTTCCTGAGTGTAGAGCCAGGAGTAACCCCTGTGCATCGCCGGGTGTGACCCAAAAAGGAAAAGAAAAAAAAAGAAAAACGGGCAGTTTTAAGTGCAGCTACAAAGAGTTTGACTTTAGGGCTTATTAAAAGATAACTTATTAAAAGATAACTTCTCATGTGAACTTTTGTCACTAGGTATCAACCTAGTCTTGACCTTAAGAGAGCTTTATTCACAAGTGTGAAACCCTTACTGTTTCATGGTAATATTTTTGGGTGTTTTAACCCTTTTACTTCTGTGTTTTCCTAGAAATTGGAATTCTAAAGATGAAACTTTTAAATCTATTTTCTGGTTAATTCCAGAAAATAATGCTAGTTAATTTTAATGAATTTCTGGTTAAAAATTCTGGTTAATTTTAATGAAATGAACTTTTGCCAAGAGTAATATATGTTATAAGATCTTTAATTGTGAGCATCTTGAAGTCTTTTGAATATTTCTGAAATGAATTTGATGTTTTTGAAGAATACTGCAGAGTATAGTTTTTGTCATGCTAAATGAGATAATGATTAGCAACTTGCTTCTAAATATTCTGGAATATGTTTGTATGAAGTTCAGTAAAATAGGGATGTTAAAACCTGAGATTATAAGGAGTAAAGATGTGTATATATATATATATGTATATATATATATATTTTTTTATCACAGATATCTCATGGAAACTTTATTTTTAAAATTTTACCAGTGTCCATTCTCTACCATAAAGATGTATATTTTAAATAAGAAAGATAATAGATGGAGATATCAGGGGGGGAAAAAAAAGAGAGGAATCCAGTTGAAGTGAAACTGGTTTTGAAACAAAATGAAGAAAAGTTACAGGACAGAATGAATGTAAATGAACGTGTAGAAAGCTTGAAGTTGTTTTTTAAGGAAAGAAATTATGATCACACTGTATTTTTATAAGAAACTCTTTAAATAATATCCCCAGGATTGTTCTAATACTTTTTTGGTGAGGTCTATGGAAAAAGATATTAAATGGAGGGTCTGGACTCCTGTTACAGTGCCCTTAAGACAATTGGAAACCAAGGTTTTCAACATGAAATTAAATGAATTAGACATGATATTAAACTGCATGCTCTTTCTCTACAGATCTTTAACTTTTGACTAGGAGCCACCGCAGATGAGTATATTGCACCTCATTGTGAGTAAAGTGAAATATTTGCTTTTCTCTCTTTGCATCTTCAGTACATTTTTGATGCTTCATGGCACGATGTTGGTTTGCATGAATCCAGACAGGGTGTGGCAACGGACTTTTACTTAGGTAGAAGCCTGCCCTGCTGTAGGGCAGGCTGGAGCAACCACAAAAGCCGCCCTGAACAAAGGAAGGGCGCATATCCACTGCCTGAGCCCATGCACTGCTTGTGCCCACGTAGCCAAGCACAGGTAGTGCCCGAGCACGTGTTGCCCACATCTCCCCTCCCGAGATGTGTAATGGGGCTCTCTCCACCTTTGGAGAAGCCCTCGCTCTCCCGTCAGCATGTTAGTCTCTCGCTTTCTCTCCCTCCTTCCCCTTCCTAAAAGCCTCCAAATGAAATGCTTCTACTTCCTTGCTGTCGACTCCTGAAATCCCTTTCAGCAAGAAAAGACACGGACCCGAAACCCTGGGGAAGGCCTACGGCTGGCTTTCCACTCCTACAGAGCAATTCCTTGCTCCAGCCTGAGTTTGTGGCCCCCCGAAATATCTGGTGGTGGGGATCAACTCCCATGCCAAGAAGACCAAGTGGTAAAATACTGGCAGCCACCTGCTGGGGCAGGCGGGTGGGGGGGCGTCTGGCTCGTGCCGTGCAGGGACTCACCGCAGACTTGATCAGTCCTAGCCTTCCCAGCCAGTCCGGGGGTGGCAGAGGCAAGCCCGGAGGAAGTGACCATTCTCTCTGCTCTCTGCCCCACGGAAGCCCCTCATGGGGGGCCCACTGACTTCATCCTCTCAGCCACTGTCTCCCAGAACTAATACCAAAACTGACCCCAAACAAATTAGGAGCTGAAATCAGAAAAAAAATGCCAGCAAGTTCTTCTGTACAGACCGGGAAGTTGGAAAGATGGAAAAATGTCCTGATAAGGCCTGGGCTAAGCCCACAGGGACTGTGCCTCCGGGCCAGCCCTTCTGAACTGTGCTTCCTAGTTCTTTGTCTATAAAAATGGCTTCTTGGCGCTGGAGAGATAGTAAAATGGGCGGCAGGCGCTTGCCTCGCACACATGGCTGATCTGGGTTTGATCCTCGGCATCCCATACGGGTCCCTGAGCACTACCAGGAGTAATTCTTGAGCACAGAGCCAGGAGTGACCCTTGAGCATCAGCGCATGTGGGACCCCAAAGCAAAATGGTTCCTTGGCAGACAGTGAGCTCAGGGCCACGCACATGCTCGCGTGCAGGAGGCCTGGTTCCACTGCCCGTACCACAGTCCCCCCAGCATCGACCCCAGAGTACTGAGTTGAAAATGTTCCAAGTACTGCGGGGATGGCCCAGAAGAACCAATGAAAAACCTCACTTCTGGGGGCTGTGGCATCAGGACCCAGCTCCCAGCCCGTGGGTGAGCGGCCAGTGAAAGCGTCCCTTCAGCACCGTGTCCCTGGCAGCCATGGATGGGATCCTGGGGGCCACGGTCCGGCCCAGATGTAAGTACTCAGCTGTCCTGTCCCTCCAGCCGCCCCCGCCCCCACCCTTGGGAGTACATCCCCGCTCAACACTCACCTGAGTCCTTCTTTGAGAGGCATGTGGGAAAACCCCCTCGATTCACCACCCGGGAGAAACGACCCGCTCCAAGTGACTCAGAGATCCTCAGCGGATCAGAAACCCACAGGAACCGGCGGGAGCAGCTGGCCCTGGGACCTTGGGAGGCTGTGGCTGCCCGAGGGTACCTGCCGTACCTGCCGGAGGGAGGTGGGTCGGGGTGGGGCAGCAGGCCTGGGCCAATCATGCGAAGAGGGCGGAGCGGAGGAAGCAGCTCCGTTGGCCAGCCGGCCGCTGAGCCACCTTGAACGGACTCCACTTCCATTTCAGGGGTCCTGGAAACCCCTCTTTGGCGGCACCCTGTCCGGGATCAGGGGACAGGCACTGTCACCAGCCAGATCACCCCATCAAGGGGCACAGCTCTACTCTCAGAGCCTCTTTGCTGCAGTCGATGGGGTACATTAGTCACTTGCAGTGGTGAGGGCGTGGGGCCAAGGCAGTTCCGCAAGTCCTGCTGGACGCTGACCCTCGGGGGGCCGCCTATCAGTCATCAGAGTTTTGTGGATTAAACAATAGAATAAGAAGTATTATTAAAAATGGTATGAATGAGCGGAGAATGAATAGGATCAGAATGAATGGTAAGGGCAGGTGTGATTTCCTAAGAGCTTTGTCTATTATCTGCAAATATCTTGTTATACTTGTATCTGAGGGTAGGGAACATTTCTTAAAGCTGTAGAACTTGATCTTCTGAAAGGGGCTGCAGAGGAGCTGGAGAGATAGTACAGTGAGGAGGGCGCTTACCTTGCACGCAGCCAAGCCGGGTTAGATCCTGGGCATCCCATATGGTTCCCCAGCACTGCCAGGAGTAATTCCTGAGCACAGCCCCCTACCCCCTAAAAGGCTGTAGAAATCCGTGCAGGAACTACCCAATCAAGAGGCACCTTCAAACTACAAGGTTTCTCTTTGTTGAAAGTAAAGAAATAGCTCCAGTACTTATCCGTTAAGATGCCCGAGTCACAATTCTTTTAGGTCTAGCTCTCGCTTTCTCCTCTTCCTCCCACCACACTCTTAAACTCAGATGGGGCTTGGGCACGGTCTGGCTTTTTGCATGCAGGAGATCCAGACTCCATCCTCAGCACCAAATAATCCCTTGAGCACCGCCAGGTGTGTCCCGAAATACAAAAGAAGAAAAAACGTGCAGACTGGCTGAGGGGGTCTGCAGGCCACCTGCCCGTGTGGCTAGAGCAGCGGGGGGCTCTGCAGGCCCTTCCCCAGGTCCTTCCTGCTCCCTTCAGGCGGCTTGGGAAACCAGATCGCCACTGGCTGCAACTAATTAGCTTCTCTCTGGTGAGTTACATTTTAACTGGTTTTCCTGAAACGCATTATCAAGACATGGTATCAGCTTGGAAAATAAGCAAACTTTCTGTTCCTGACCCTACCCTTGGAGTTCCAGTTTTGCCACAAACACACCACCCCTGGAACCAGTGCCCGACGGTAACATCTAGAGCCATGTCCTCCTTCCTACCCTTGCCCGTGGCACGCCCTCGCTCTGCTCAGCCATTTCCCCGCTCCTGCAGCCAGCGCCAGGGTGGACTAGCGGCTGGAGAGCTCTATTCTGGACAGGGCGCGGGAGCCCAGCGACCCGCCTCTTCCCTTCCGCACAGACGGATGCAGGGCCACACGCAGGGCGCAGGAGCTACTGTTCCCAGGCACACACTCGGCCCGGCCCCCGGCTGCACCTGGCCGGCCTAGCACTGTGGAAGGTGTGCCCCACCCAGCCCCCGCTAGCTCAGGTCCCCTCTTACAGGCACCCTCTGTCCTGCAGCCTGGCTCCGGGGTGCCTTATTCCCTTCCAGCAAGGCTGGGAATTGCTTTCTTGAAGTCAGTGGATGCGGATTCCAGACATTTAAAAAAAAAAAAATGAGGGCCACACCCAAGCGGTGCCTCAGGGCTTCCTCCTGGCTCTGCACTCAGGGGTCACTCCTGGCTGGGCTGCAGGCAGTAAGAGGTGGGGAAATCCAACCTGGGTTGGGCAGGTTAAGTGCCCAACCCAATGACCCATTGTACCCTCTCCAGCCCCTTAGGGCTTCTTCTCCCACTTCTCCTGGATTTGAGGGAACCAAACCCAGGGCCTCAAATGAGCAAGGAAGGGCCCTACTTCCAGGCCACATTCGGATCCCTCCCGGCACCCAAACCTGCTATGTGTGCAGAGCGAGCTGTGCCCTCCCAGGGGCAGGACGCTGACTGGGGGCGTGGCGAGGCTGGCTCCTCTCCCGGGAGTCTGGAGGGCCCAGTGAGCCGGCCACCCCTCCCCCTCCGGGTGAAAGGCAGCCCCAAGAAACACAAGGAGAATAGATTTTACAGTTTTATTTTGAAAAAACAAAAACAAAAGGTTAAAAAAGTCCTTCATTTCCAACCCTGCTTGCGGGAGTGGGGTCGAGTGGAGAGCAGGACAGGCTGAGAAAGGGCGCGCCCCTTTCCTGCCCAGCGCCCTGCGAGGGCCGGGCCCCAGGGGCACTCCTGCTCCTCTCCCCTGGGCGTTCTCTGGGGCCCGAGCCAGGCCCCAGGGCGGGCAGCGGCCGGCAGCAGGGAAGGGGCTTCGGAGACATGCTGAGGGCTGGGAAGGAAAGCCTCTCTGCTCGCGCCTCTGTGCGCTCACCGCCGCGTCTCTGTCTGTCTGTCTGTCCTTCCTCCTCCCCGCTCCCCTCCTGAGGCCGAGTGGAGTCCAGGACAAAGCACTAAGTGGCTGTTTGCTACAAAACACCTGGAGATGCCTAGCGGCCCTGGGCCTCGCCTGAGCCAGGCCCCAGTCAGTCACACAGTCACACACAGTTAAGGCGTCTGGGCCAGCAGGCGGGCCCCGCCGGGCCCAGCTTCTCTCTCTCCGCCAGCAGAGGGGAGGAGCGAGCCCCTGCCTCCGAGACAGGCTCGAGCGGGAGAAGCTGGTCCCCAGGAGCCAGCCGGGCCTGGAGAGCGGAGCGGGAGGAAGGCAGGCGGGCAAGGGCTCCCAGGCCGCTTGCGAGGCCCGACGGCTGCCCTGGGAAGTGACCCAACTCAGGTTGGGGAGCCCTGACCATAAACCCCCTGGAGAGTGGGGGACAGAGAGGGAGAAGGGAGCGGGGCGAGAGTAGTGGGGCTTTGGAGAAGCCAGTGCTGTCAGTATTTACAAGCGCAAAGCCCCATCTCCGGCACCACCTGCCTCTCCCTCCCGCGGGGGGAAGGCCCCTGAGAGCCTCTGGGGAGAGGCCTCCTCACCTCCTGCCACTGGCCGCACCCGGGGGTGGGGGGAGAGCCCCTTCCCTCCAGCTATCCTATCGGCCCCCTCGGGGGCCCCTCAGGAATGTCTGTCTGGCTCTGCAGGGGGCCGAAGCGCCCCGGCCAGGCCTGCTCGCGGCCTAGGAGTCCTTGAGCATGTTGATGCGCGCGTAGATCTTCAGGGCGGGCCCCAGCTTGATGTTCATGGCGCTCATCAGATGGTCCTCCTTGAGCAGCAGCAGGGCCTGCCCGTCGATCTCCTGGGCCCGGAACTCCTCTGCGATCTCCTGGCAGCCTGCGAGGGACAGTGCCGGAGACACGGTCAGTCGGTCAGAACCGCCCCTCACCTCCCGGTCTCCGGCGTGTGCCAGAGCCGCAGCCCCTGCCGGCTCCTGCTCGGCACAGACCAGTCCAGACTTGCTGCCCAGGGAGCCGAGCGGACCTGCCCCGGGCTGGAGAAGCGTGTGACAGCAAAGGACTCCCGGGGGCCCCCTCCAAGGGCACGGCAGCTGGCACCCTGCTCTCTGGGACGAGAGCTGCCAGGTGGTGAGGAGCAGACCCCGCCTGGAGAGGAACTAACCGAGATGCCGTCTGGAGCCCTGCCGTGTGTGGGCAGCTCCAGGGCCATCTCCACGCAGAGCCGCCCCCCCAATAAGACACCCCACTCTCTGCGGGGCACTGGAGCAGTCTCTCAGCGCCAGGAAACGCCGGTGCTTATAAAGAGGCCGCAGGTGGCGAATGGGGGTGGCGGTCTCTAAGGCAGAACTCCTAGCTTTGCTGCTGCTGCGGGAGGGGACGAGGCAGGGGGCCAAGACAAGGAATGAGGCACCGAGCAGAGACCAGGACCCAGACGGGGCCCACAGGCTTCTCACTGCTGCTCAGGTCAAGTGAGGGGTTAGTGAGAAGGTGCAGGAAAACTGCTCAAGGTAACGGAGCTAGAATTTGTTGGCTTTTAAAATCCCTCACTTAAGATGGCAAAATGATGCTAAAGGTTTAAAAAAGGAAAAAAAATAAAGGTAGAAAAAGTTTCTAGGCAAAGACCGAATCCAGTTAGGAGTGATTCCTGAGCTCAGAGGCAGGAGTTAAGCCTGAACATCACCAGGTATGGCCCCAAATCCAAAACAACAACACCCCTCCCACCACATCTGCAGCCAGAGCGACTGCACGGTAGGTAGGTGTTTGCTTTGCACATGGTAGACCAGGGATCAATCCCCAGCATCACATACGGTCCCTGGAGCACTGCCAGGAGTAATTCCTGAGCACAAAAGCCAGGAGCAATCCTTGAGTACTGCTAGGTGTGATACCCTTGGCCAAAAAAAAAAAAAAATCCATTTTGTCAAGAAACCTGTGGCAAGTGGCGGCTCTTCAAGTGGGGTTCAACTCACCCACACCCCAGCTAAGCTATGGGGGGGGCACGTAATTTTTCTTTCTTTACTGGACTCTTGTCTCTCCTCACCAATATTTCCTACCTAAACTATGTTTAACGACATTGAAATGGGGTGTGTGACAAAAGTCTTTTATTAGTAAGTCGTGAGGAAAATTGAATGTGCTACTTCTCAAGGAACTGCCACACAAAAGGCCGAGGGTTCTCTAGGCTTGTCTCAGCCTCTCGCTTCAAGTGGGGACTCTGACTCTTTATTGCTCTTGTTTGGGGCACCCACAGCAGCACTGCTGGCTCCTGCCAGGCCAAGTTGGGGGGCAGGGGGCATGCCCCATGCGATGCTGGGATGGGGCCCGGGGCTTGAGGCTATTAAGGGCGCTGCTTCCACTTGAGAAGCAGCCCCGTGTATAGGAAACTCATCTCAAAAGATATTTTTGGTTAGGTTTATTTTTTTTTTTTGGTCTAATGGAGTGAACTGCATCAGGATTCACAGAAGTCCACAAAGATCAACACTGGCAGAAACATGGCTGGCTCGGACCAGAAGCATCAGAGGTAAAAAAAAACAAAAAAAGCAGGAGGGGCTGGAGCCATAGCACAGCGGGTAGGGCGTTTGCCTTGCACAGCAGATCCGGGTTTGATTCCCAGCATCCCATATGGTCCCCTGATCCCCACCAGGAATAATTCCTGAGTGTAAAGCCAGGAGTAACCCCTATACATCACTGGGTGTGACCCAAAAAGCAAAAACAAAACCCAGAAAAACCCAAAAAGCAGGAAGTGGCTGAGCATCCATCTTCTCTGAAGCTCAGCGGCCTTTCACGGGACAGGGTGAAACACCGACAGCCCCTCCGGCTTCAGAGCGGGCTGCGCAGTGGCCCCTCCCTGAACGCCCGTGCGGGCAGCAGTGGCCCACCGGCTCTCCTGCCAGCTCAAGGGCTGCAGAGAGAGAAGGGTACGCTGCCCCCGGGCTCCCTCCGGCTTCAGACTGAGTCCTGGGCCCACGGCGCCTCGACCAGGGATCTGTGCTGTGAGAGTTCAGACACAGGGTGACGGTGGGCTCTGAGGCTGTTTCCAAAGGGAAACTGGGGTCCCATAACCCCTGCTGCTCCCGACAGTCAGGCGTCTCAGTCACCGGGACGCTGAGTTTGGGTCCCCAAGGACACACACTGTGGCCCGTGCCTGCGGGGGGACGGACTCCCTCGTCAGGCGCCCACCTGGGAAGAGCGAGGCCTCGTGTCAACAGTCACCGGGAACATGACAACCCCATGAGCGGGCCCCTTGGAAGGAGCCTCTGGATGGCGTCAGCCTTAGCGTCTATCTTAGTCCCAACTTCCCCAGACAGTGTGCGGCAGAACTGCCCAAATGCCCGGCCCCAGCAACTGGGGATGCAGCAGCAGGTAAGAACTGCACAGGATCGAGTGCAGAGCAGGATCTGGGGCCAGTCTGACCCGAGTTTCCTGACCCCTAGACCCACCTCCGCTGTCACACGGTGGCTGCCATCGACCCTGATCCCGACAGGTGCTTGGAAGAAGCCGTGAGGACGCCCCGAAAGCGCCCGAGAATGACGGGAGGTTTTGCTCTCAAGGTTCAGTTCTAGACTCCTGCCCTCCAACCCCCATTGCTCCTCCCGTACGGGGGATGAGGCCCAATACTCCTCACGGACGTTCATGTATCGATGTCCAGGCTTCTTCTTGGTACACACACTACAGCTGGCAACTGTTACTCCAAATTTTCTTCTTTTTCAGCAGTGCCAGGGACTGAACCCAGGGCCTCACATGCAAGGCATGGGCTCTCCCTCGGAGATAAAATTTTCCTCATTCTGATGTTCTCCTTGGCAGAAGTCTACCATCCCACCTGCCCTGGGGGATCAGCTAATGCCAGGATCACTCAGACTGCCCCTGTGTCAGCACGCGAAGAGACTCAGCTGCAGACAGTTCCTTCAAGTTTGTGTTCTACGTTCTCAGAGGCAGAAACCTCATCTTCATCTCTGCACCTCAATTCCTAAGTTGCCGACTGACTGGTCAGGTCCCTGGGTCCCTCCCTCCTCTTTCCCGGAACTCCCCAGGCCTTACCTGGCAGAGAGCGAATGAATTCATAGACGTCTTCTACGTTCCATTTGGTGGGCTCGCTCGGGAGGAAGTGGTGGCCCATGCCCACCAGGTCCCGCATGTGCATGTCAGGGAGCTCCAGGTCCCGCTGGCCTTGTCGCCGGCGGGAGGTGGATGAGCTGGCCGAGATGGGTGACAAGGGTTCCTCATAGCTCGAGTTATCTGAGCAACGGCTGGAGTCCTCCTGGCTGTGTGTTAACTGCAGCGCGGCCGTGACTGAGAGGGGTACAGCGCCTGTGGGCTGCGGGGAGAGGAGAGGCTTCCTCAGGATTGGAACATCAATCAAGGAGGCCAAGTGATGGGCCAAGGCAAGCCTGTCGGGGTTGCTCCCCTTCGACCTGGCCCACCACCCCGCTATGTCACTGGATCCCTGCATCAGGACGCGGTTTCCAAGCTGCCTCCTTCCCTAGGAGCGGGCACGGCAGTCACGTAGCATGTGTGTCATTTCTTGTCATTGAAATTTAACCAGGTGTCTGGGTCTCAGGGGAGGCCTATGAATCACCTGAAGTGGCATGTGAATATTTTGTAACACATGCCATTTTTTCCATCAACTTTTTTTTTTTTCCAGAAGGGCGTGTAGGGGTTGGGTGTCTAAGCCACATCTAACAGTGCTCAGAGACTATTCGTGGCTCTGTGCTCAGAGGTCACGCTGGTGGTGCTCCGGGGACATATGCCAGGCCCTGGACTGAGCTGGGGGCTGCTGCAGGAAAGGCGAGCACCTCTACACCATCTCTCCCTCCTGCCCTCTTTTATTTTTTTTCTTTATGGGTCACACCTGGTGATGCACAGGGGTTGCTCCTGGCTCTGCACTCAGGAATTACTCCTGGCTGTGCTCAGGGAACCATATGGGATGCTGGGGATCTAACCCAGGTCAGCCGGCCGGCCATGTGCAAGGCAAACGCCCTACCCCCTACCCCAGCTGTGCTATCTCCAGCCCCCCTCCAGCTCTCTTTTTAAAGACGTTGATAACCCCAACACTCAGCAGCAATAAAACACAGTTAATATTCTGAAACTTCAGGCAGGCTGTGGGTTCCCTCAGGGCAGAGCTTTTGCATACTGGAAGGCTCTACCCCCAGGGGCACTGGGTCCAGGGAAGGGGGCGTAGCAGCTTCTGGGCAATGGGGCAGGTGCTTTGTTCTCTTGAAGAAGGCCGATCTCTGATTTGCAGAGTGTGCCGAGAAAACCGAGGCAGCAAACCCAGGGAGTTCGGGAAAGTCTGCTTTAGGGCAAGTTGGCGCCTCTGTGTCTCGAGCAGAGGAGACTGTGGCAGACCCAGTGGGTTCCTGCTCAAGGAGGTAGCAAGGGCAGGGGGAGGTGTTACTTGCAGCCTTCCAGAAGAGACAGACAGGAGGGAACCAGAACAACCTGTCTCTTCCCGGGGCCAGGCAGGGAAGGCCGGATCCAGGGCCCCAGAAGACTGGCAGGAAGGGGTCATGTCAGGGCAGGTCGGGACAGGGACATCCCGAGTGCTGCTGGGGCTTCAGGGGGCAGACTGGCGGCCTGAGTCGGAGGGGCGGGGGTGTCCTGGGCGCCCGGAGAAGGGAGGCTAGAGTGGTGAGGACTGAGCTTTGGCCCACAGCCCACTCACCTGCTTCTTGGTGTCCTTGGTAAGTGTTGGCAGACTGGCTTTGCTGGCACGGCGGCGGTTGTGGGTTGTGGTTGCCGCCTTCTGCAGCTTACTTCGGTCAGAGTGGAAAAGACCCACTCGCTTGGTGCACCCCACATTGTACCTGCCAGAGTCGGAGAACAAGGGGAGTCAGAGCAGTCAGAGGTGTGTGGGCCCCCGGCAAAGCCCACCTGTCCTTCCCAGTCCTGTGTCCATCACCAGCATGGTGGCTCTGGGCAGCACATGCTGTTTCTGACTATGGTTCCAGCTGATCCACAGCCGTGCCAGGACCCCCGCATCCTGCCGGACAGAGCCTGGCACAGCTCCACAGAGGTGGTCCTGACGAGTCTCTGGGAAGGCTGACAAGGGCCTTACTCCAGCTGGCACATGGACACCTCTGCCTGAGGAGCCCTAGAGGTTTCCTCTGTGATCAGAGGGCAGGACTTCAAGGTCAGCTGCCCCTCCACCTTGGTACAAAGACCACCTAGGTCTTCACTGCCAGGAGCCGAATCCCAGGTCTCTGACATCAGGCACGTTCGCTTCTCCTTTGTGCCTCTGGCTCCTGATGTATCCCAGGGCCAGTCCTGCCTCACAGGAGGATTCTGGACATCAGGTGACGTGCCCGTCAGCTGGTAGCACACAGAGCAGCTCGAGACAAACCATGCTGGGCCCTCCTATTCTCACAGGCCTTTTAAGCTGGGGGTTCAGAGGGAAGGCCATTAGCGCAGTGGCCCTGGCCAGAGCTGGTGGGGAGTCCCCTACCCCAAGGCACAAGAAGGGCTGGGGTGGGCAGGGGGCCCTAGGACTAGGGCCCTGCTTCTGGGT
Organism: Sorex araneus; assembly: GCF_027595985.1. NCBI lineage: Eukaryota > Metazoa > Chordata > Mammalia > Eulipotyphla > Soricidae > Sorex > Sorex araneus. Next base: position 42,841,423 of record NC_073306.1, on the reverse strand, counting down.
GTGCCTGCAGCCACGTGGCGCCAGTGCTGGACCTGCTGGCCAGCCGGCACAGGAAGCTGGGGAAGCCACGGGAGGGCCTGCTGGGTGGACTGTGCCCAGAGCAGGGCAGAGGCACAGCTCTGAAGGGAGGGGGAGGCCCGGGCCGCACTGAAACCACTCACCTCTTTGCACAAGCCATGGAACAGAAGCGCTTGGAACGCTTGAACTTGTAGGCAAAGTCCACCCGGCCACAGAGCTCACACTTGAGTTTGAGGGGGGTACCCTCCTCTTTGGATTCTGAAAGGCAGCGGAAATGTAAGGGGAGAATGAGCCTTTGTCACAGCACTGCCAGCCCCCCCCAGGGGACACCCTGTTCTGTGCCCACAGACGTGACTCCCAGCAACAGTTCAGCTTGGAAACCGCCCAACTGTTGGGCCGGAGCGAGCGTACAGCCAATCCTGCTGCAATACGCGGCACCACGTATGGTCCCGGATACCGCAGCGATCACTAATGGCCTGAGCATGGCTGGGCATACCCCCCGCCCACCACACGGGTAGAATGGGAAATGCCCAACTGCCTGGCCTCTGATTCCAAGGAGTTGGGTTCCCTGTCCCTGCCCCAGTGTAGCAGGGGCGGGCGGGGGGGGGGGGTGCCCCCTGACAGATTTCCTTTGCAGCAACGTGGATCTGAGGCAAAGCCCAGGCAGATGAGTGTCAGCACCCATCCTGACCGCTGGCTCTGGGTGAGAGCAGGATGCCTGCTAGCACCTGGCCCACGGGATGCGCCTGCCCTTGGACATGGCTGTGACAGGCAGGAGCATGGCGCCTGAGGCCGCGAAGGCAGAGCTCCCCCAGTCACTGTCCAGCCTGCCGGTGAGGCACGGGGAGGAACAGCTCCTGGAGAGGCCTGGCTGCAGAGGCCGGGGACAAGCAGTCCCTAAAGGGTGGGCCTCCGCCTGTTTCCCGGGAACGGGGAAATGCTGGCGAGGCTGCAGTGCTCAGACTCCCGCCAGACCCCGGGTCCGAGGAACTCACCTTGCAGATAGGGCTCCTCCATCTCGGAGTCAGTGGTGGTGGTGTGGTCCTGCTGGGGAAGTTTCTCAGGCAAGAACCCCTGTGCATACTTCTTCTTGAGATTCCCCACCAGCAGGGACGAACGTCCCACCTGGAGGACAGAGGGACACGGAGGCCATGAGGCGCGGGCAGGGGATGGTTCTCTGCTCTTTAGTCGCATCATCAACACATGTACAAAGCACCCCAGCACCAAAGCCAGCCCCGAGTTCATCATCCCTGGGGCCCTGAGGCCAGATGCCCAGGGGCACCCAAGCACCCGGTTCCCGTCACAGGGATGACTTCAGTTCAGCACCAGAGGACAGCCTGGCGCTCAGGACAGCGGCCACTCTCGCCAGAGTCTGAGCCCAGTGCTCACTCGGCATGCAGGAGGAATGGGGCTGGCGTGTGCCCGTGCGCCCCATCCTCCCAGCAGGCTTCTGTCTTGCCGCTGCTCCCCACCCTCCCCGGACCTCGAGGCTGCCGTGGCGGGGAGCAGGAGAAGGCGGGCTTCAGACAGAGAGCAAATGCCCTCTGGCTGCCAGTGCCAGGTGAGGTCTCTCTGCGGCCCCCGCGCGGGCAGACTGGAGGCTAGCGTACAGCGGGGCTGTGGTCCATCAGCACCCATCCCAGCGGAGGCTGACAGCCCAGAGCTGCTCAGAGTGAAACGCTCCAGGTCAATGTCCAGACCATCAGCCTTGAGTGACCTCTGGAGAGAGGACAAGGACCTGTTTGCCTCTGGCCTTTTTTTCGTTGTTGTTATTGTTTGTTTTTTGGGGGCCACACCCAGCAATGCTCAGGGGTTACTCCTGGCACTGCACTTAGTAATCACTCCTGGCAGTGCTTGGGGAATGCCAGAGATCAAACTGGAGTCAGCTGTGTGCAAGGCAAGAGCCTTACCCACTCTACTATCCCTCTGGCCCCTGCCTTTGGCATTTTTTGGCACTTTTTGAAGAGCAGCTAGTTCACCCATCGCTGCGGATGATGCTCCAAGTTTTCTGCTGATTAGCCAAACCACTCATGGGTGCCAAGAATGAGCAAAAGGCAGATGGCATCCCACAAACAGGCGGGCCTGGCTTGGCTCCCCTCTCCCACGGGGCAGGCCCACCTGTCCCCTGGCTCAAGAATCGGCTTGGGCTTTGTCCTGATAAACCAACTTCTTGGCTCCTTCAGATTCCCTTTGGACTGATGCTTTCACTGGAGACCCTTGGCGGGTCCTTTTTGAAGCACCCCTGGCTGTCACTCTTCCTCTTCTGAGGCTTTCTGTCTGTCCCCAGAAACGCAGCTGCAGGCGGCCACCCCATTCTCGTTGCCCACACCTCCTGAGAGGTCTGTTCCACAGATTCCCCTTGTTCTAACTGTCAGAGTTCTGCCATTCAGAGGGTGTGGCCCTCAAGGCAGAATGCGGTCTCATTTCCCAGAGTGCATCATCTTGTCCTGGGCACCCCAGTGCGAACCCCCTTCTACCCAAAGAATCGCACATGCGCAGAGGGGGAAAGCACAGGGTCTGTGCGACCTTCTGGTGCATGTGGGGAGGGGCCGCCATCACCCCAATCACTGACCCCTGCCACAATCCCAGAAAGCAGCAAGCCCTGACATCCTGGAGGGGAAAATCAACAAGAGCAAACGGATCACATTCCTGGAAATTTACATGGAAATGTAAAAATAGTCTAATACACATCTGAAATATACTTAAAAAAAAAAAAGAGGGGAAAAGAAGTAGTCCGTACCGGGAAAGGCTCCGCCCCCTCCTGGATCACAAACCCTTCGATAACATGCGTCAGGATTTGGGGTTTCACAATGGCCTGTGGTGGTTTATTCTCACCATTCTGGGGGGCAGTGCCGGTGATGCTGGAGGCAGAGTTTCCGTTCCCTGAGGTCATGCCGGGGCTGCTGAGGTCGGTCAGTGCATGAACAATGCCCTGCCCTGTCTCTGTACAAAGGAAGCAGGAAAACACAAGCACAGTGGTCAGAACCCGCGAGCAGACCGGCAGGGGCTCCACGTGCGCCCTCTGCTGGGGGAGCCACACAGGTGCGAAGCAGGCAGGCCCGTCTGGGTCCCGGTCCTCGGGAGGTCTTGGGGGACACCCACGCCTTGAGACCACCCAGTGCATGGTGGAAGGTTCTTTCCTCTTCTGTCGGGGACTGAAGCCGGGCCTCGACGCAGGCAGCCCTGCGCTGACCGGGAACTCTCTCCTGGCCCTGGTAAGTTTAGCCAGGTTAAATGGAGGAGGAATTAAGGCCGTGATCCACAGTGAGCTGCACGAGGTAACACTTCAAGGGAGAAAAATAAAATCCAGGTGATATTTCCAATAAAGACGAGAGCCGGAACTGGGCAGAGGGCTTGGGTGTGGTGGGGCCCGGGGCGAGAAAGCTAACCGGAGCCTGGAGATGGATTAGATTTTAACATCCTGCGAAACGTTAAGAGAACTGAACTAAATTCCAGGAATTAAAGAAACCTGGGGGGGAAGCCCCAACGCCAACACCATCCCGAAGAACCACTGAGCTGAGGCCACTGTTAAGACACACAGGTGCCCTGTCCGGCGGGCAGTACCGAGCGGCTCCCAGTCAGGCCGCTGCCAAGCATCAGCTACGTGTCCACTCTGATGCCCCGCCAGATGCCCTCCCCACCCTCTCACGGACATCCTCCCCCCATCCGTCCACTGACATGCCCCCTCGCCCCGTGGACACCCCATATCCCCCTTCAGCAGTCTGGGGAATGAGCCCTGAGCCCAGAGCCCAGAATAGCCCACGTACGGCCTGGTGTGACCCTCCCCAAAAAAAGCACCCCCCAAACAAAACAAAACCCAAGAGAAAAATAATTTTTCTATGTTTACGAAACACTAGACTCCGAATTAGGGAGTAAAACATTTTTACTTCTTCATACTCAAAACAGTCACTATAAATTACTATTTTGTGGTGAGATTTGCGATCTTTAACTGGCATGAGAGCATCTTCATAGAAAATGGACTTTTAGGGAGAAATTTTATTAAGAGAAAAGAAAATGCACTCAAAAGAACATGCGCTTCTACAGAGAAAAGGGGAAGAGCCTCAGGAAATACATGCCACACATTTCATGAAATTCTTAATGAGGGTCTGGAGTGAGAGTAGGGCACCTGCCTTGCACTCGGCTGACCGGAGTTCAATCCTCAGCACATATGGTCAGTACCCTGAGCCCAACAGAAGTGATTCCTGAGCACAGAGCCAGGAGTAAGCCCTGAGCATCACTGGGTGTGGCTCCAAAATAAACAACAAACGAAAGAGAACGTTTAGGCCAGAACATAGCAGGAAAGGTGTTTGCCTTGCATGCAGCTGACCCTGCACCCAAGGGTCAACCCAAGGACAATCCCCAGCATCCCACCCATCCCTCCAGGGGAAGATTCCACACTTCACAGTGGGTGACTCCAGAAGAAATGCCTAATAGTCTTTTTTCTTGGGGGGGGGCACACCTCAGAGCTTATTTTATTTTTATTTATTTTTAAATTGAGACACCGTGAGAACAGGTACAGGGCTTTCAGGATCGAGTCTCAGTCATACTCTGCTCAAACACCCATCCCTTCACCAGTGCACATGTTCCACCACCAAGAACCCCAGCATACCCCCTCTCCCACTCCCCCTCTGCCTGTGTGGCAGATGATTTTCACCTTACTCTTTCCTTACTTTAATTACATTCCATTTTCGACAGGAAACTCACTATCATTATTTGGAGTTCTTCCTTCAGCAGACAGACCTGTCGGAATGGCATCATTAGAGTTGCTCAGAGCCTACTCCTGGGCTCTACACTCAGGGTTCACTCCGGGCAGCGCTGGAGTGTTGTTTGTTTTGGAGCCACACCCAGTGACGCTCAGGGCCTACTCCTGGCTCTGTGCTCAGGCATCACTTCCGTTGGGCTCAGGGTACTGACCGTACGTGCTGAGGACTGAAGCCGGGTCAGCCGAGTGCAAGGCAAGTGCCCTACTATCACTCCAGGCCCTTATAAAGAATTTCGTGAAAGACTTTTAACCAACGTACTGATCATTTTTAGTGTGTCACACACAGCACTGGGCTGTGTTTCACAGCTAGCCTGTTGTAAAGAAATGATGTTCCCTTCTTTTAGGAACTGCTGGGTTAAAGGTGGCATCAGTCCACAGGTGGTGTGAGAGAGAGAATAACCCCGGGAAGTGGGCAGGGAGCAGCACAGAATGAGGCGATGAGGCTGGAGCCTCTCAAACAGGAAGGCAGGCAGGGGTGGGAGCAATGGCACATCGGGTAAGGTGTTTTCCATGCAGGGGTCGACCCAGGTTGATGCCCAGCCCCCCTATGGGCCCCTGAGCCCCACCAGGAGTGATCCCTTAAAACAGAGTTAGATCCCTAGGCCTGGTGCACTGTGGGTGTGGCCCCAAAACACAACAACAACAAATCCAAAGACCAAAAATATCCAGGGAGGTGGCCCTGAGAGGTGCACCCGAAGGGGGGCCAGTGACCAGCAGTGGACAAACAACGTTCACCAGCTCAGGAGCTGAGCCAAAACTGATTCTGGGAAGCCAAGAAGTTTGGGAATTTTTTTTTTTTAAGGAGGGGTGGTGAGGGGGAGGGGATGACAACATTATTAAGAGACCCTTTTTTTCCTTCCCAACCAGCAAAACAAGAAACAGCACCCTTTAACTGTGACATCAGAGACTGTTCTTCTCCACTGTGACAGGCATCCAAGGGGGCGGGGGGACTTTGTGAACATACAAAGGCTTACAGTATTTTATGCTGCAGTCATCTTCCAGGCTAACACGTCACCATCTGCTTCAGTAACAGAGGACTTTGGACTATTTCTGGAATGACCAAACACAATCTCACCCCCTGCCAAGCTCAGCACACTGAGATTAATTTAATCTTCTTCCTGTTCCCCCACCGTTCTGCAGTCCTGTGCCCTACTGGGGGAAAGCAGTTTAATAGCAAAACCTGCAAAATCCTGCCGTGTCGGGCCGGCCGGAGGTCAGAGAACAGACCAAGTGCTCCCTCCCTCTGTGACTTCCTTGTTCCACTCTTCCCAACCCTCTTAGGGCTCTAAATGCTGCTGGAATCCCCACAGGTCTCAAGGACCGCAGGAAGGTAGGGGCCAGGACACCCGCAGTAGGAGGTGTGGGGGTGCCGTGGGCTGCTGGGTCGCATCTAGTCTGACGACGGCTGGCACAAAGGGCCAAGCACTCAGATCCATACGAAAGCAGCATGTGCATGTGTGTGTGTGTGTGTGTGTGTGTGTGTGTGTGTGGAGGGGGGGAATCATTATGCAATATAGTCTCAGTGTCTAGGCGGCTTCTCAGTTCCATGCCATTTGTGGGCCCCAGCAGAAACAGCCCCTCGAGGGTGTCGGGGGGACCCCCTCCAAATAGGGCCCCTAGCGCAGGAAGAACACCCAGAGGCTGTGTCTGTGGAGCCCGGCTCCGGGGCCGGCCACCTCTGCTAGGAAAAGGGGAGGGCTCCTCGGGCAGGGCGCCGTCTCCGTCACCCCGAAGTCTGACCCCGACTCCTCCGCAGGACAGACACTCCCCGCCAGCTCAGCCTCAGTGCTGCCCCCAGGCTCTGTGCTCTCGGGCTCTCTGGAGCACCAAGACAAGCACCCAGGCAGCAGCGCCGGGCAGCAGGTCACTTTCTGAGGGGAGAGTGGACTCAGAGCAACATGCAGCAGGGGCGCTCCCGACACGGGGTTCTGAAGGAGAGGAACTGGCCGTCTAGTCACAGCAGGTTTTTCTCCAGCAGGAGGGAGAAGGAGCACTGCGGCACCCCTGAAGGCCACCGGAGACCTTGAACGCCGGCCTCAGGCGCCGGGGAGAGCACAGGAGGACCTCTAGGGGCAGAGGCGGGGAGAGGCCTACGCAAACAGCTGTGCCGCAGGGCCGGCACAACTCCGCGGGAAGGGCTTTCTGGCCTTGCATGCGGCTGACCCAGGTTTGAGTCCTGGCACCGCACTCGGTTCCGGAGACTGCCAGGAGTGATCCCTGAGCGCAGAGCCACTGGATGTGGCCCCAAGGCAAAAGAGCTGCGCCTCAGGGCAAGTCTGCACACTGGGATGTGCCTCGGTACTAAGTTTTAACTAATTATTTGGGGTCTGGCCACTATCTCATCGCCCCTGAAACGGGGGCGGGAGGGGGCGGGGAGGAACCGAAGGGAGCGGGCAAACGAGAACACGGCCATCTGCGAGACGCAAATTTGGCAGGACACAAGCCAAGGAAGGCTGCCTGCCCTTGGCGGGGCCGACTCTACAGGCCCTCTGGAGCCACGCTCACTGTCCCTGGCCAAGGACAGGGGACAGCAGGGTTCCTGGACAGCGAGTCTGAGCAGAGCACTGCACGGGAGCCTGGACCCCACACGAGGGAGGCCGAGAGCCGCAACACAAATGCCTGCTCTGGGGCGGGGGGCTGCCACCAGCCTTCCTGTCTCGACAGCTACACTCAGGCCTGAAGATGAGTGCCGCTCAAAGGGCAGGTGGTGAGCCACTGCAAATGCACCCCTTCGTGGGCTTCCCTGCCCCAGACCCCAGGGAGAAAAGTGAAGCACAAGGGAGGAACCGGGGCTCTACCTGGAGACACCCCCACCCCCCACCACACACACAGAGCTTGGTCACGGAGACTCACTGGGCTAACCTTTAGAATGCAAGTTCACACCTGCTGGGGGGTGGGGTGCACTTCACTCCCCCGCACAGGGACAGAGGAACGGGGGGGTGGGGCTCAACTGAGGCCCTGGGCCCTGACACAGGGCCCGGGGACCTGGGTCTAACCACCTGGCTCTCCAGACTCCGAAGACGCGCCCACGGTTCAAAGCACGCATCTGAGGGCCAAGGCCGGAGTGGATCCCGCTCACACGGCAAGCCGGCTCCTCTACAGCCCTGGGGCAGGTGGCGAGTGCGGGGAGGCGGCAGAAGCCCACGCCAGGCCTCGTGAGTGCTGCGGAGGCCGTGGGAAGCCCCGGCCGCTCTGCAGGTCTTCACACCACCCTGCTCCTCAGGCCGCTCTCTGCAGACAAAGCAACGGTGGCCCATGCTGAAGGATGCTCCAGAGTGGGCAGGAAGTGGCGGGGACAGGAAGACCCCTGGGGAACTCCGCGGAGCAGGATGGCAAGTGCAGGTGGGGGGACCCCTTATTGCCGCGGAGCTCCTGCCGGGGCGCTGGACAGAATTCGAGGGAGGCTGGGCCCGGGGCCGCAGACCTGCCCTGGGGTCCCTCGGCTCTGGGGAAGGGGAGCCCCTGGTGCTCACGGCAGCCCGCGATTACCATACAGCTGACGGTCCCGTCTCGGGGCCCAGGCGGAGACAGCAGCCCTCCTGACTGACCCGCGGCCCCAGCGTGAGCCGACATAAGCTGAATTGTAAACAGCTGAATGTTTTCCAAGCTGCCACCCCCAGCTCTGAAGGAAGGAATCAATGGCGCGTGAGCTCAGGACAGCGGGAGCCGTGGGGATTTCCGAGCAGCTGCAAGAACTGCTTCCCAGCCTCAGGCGGACCGGCCAGCAGCACCTGCAGGCCGCCGCGTGACTGCCACCACAGCCAGGGCCGCGCACCAGGAGTGAGAGAAGGCCGACAGGAGCGGGAAGCCTTCAGAAAGAGGCCTCCTTAAGGGGGGGCCGGGCCTGGAGGCCATGCTCACAGTTTTCAGAAACAGACAACGTCTGCACGCCATGAAGGCTAGAGTGATGGGACAGCGGACAGGGCACATGCCTTGCATGTGGCTAACCCAAGTTTGTATCCAGGACCCCAGGCCGTTCCCTGAGCCCCGCAGGGCGCCAGAGAGACAGAACAGAGCACACGGACTCTCCATACGCGCCCCAGCAATGCCAGGAGGAGTTCCCGAGTGCAGAACCAGGAGTAACCCCTGAGCAGGCCCGGATGTGGCCGCCAAACCAAACCAAAACAAAACGACAGCCAAACCAACACAAACATGAAAGAGAAACAATGGGAGACTCGGAGATGGGGGGAGGCAGAGAGGGCCCCGCCTCTGAGGACCTGCGTAGCTCTAAACACTCAACCCTTGCTCTGCGCCTTCCTATCTCCAGCTCTAACGAGGATCGTGCACTGCCTCTCTCTGCCAGGTGACACTGAATAGTAAATTATAGTCAGACTGACGCTATGCTGCATGGCAGCGGAGCCCAGGACAGTGCGGCAGATAAGGAGCTCTCCCTGCACACAGCTGACTCAACTTAGAATCCCAAACACCACCTATGGCACCCCAAGCTCCTGCCAAGGTGATCTCTGAACGCAGAAGCAGAGGCAGGAGACCAAAAAAAAGGCGGGGGGAGGGGGAGAGTACTGAATCACAGTCTCTAGGCTAAAACCCTAGTTTATAATCCTGTACAAATCACTCCATAATCACCCTATTCCTCAGTTTTCACATCTATAAAATGGGGTAGTTTTGTCTTGTTTTGATTTGGGGCCACATCGGCGATGCTCACGGGTTGGTTACTCCTGGCTCTGCACTTGGGAATCCCTCTTGGCAGTGCTCAGGATCTGTCTTTAAAGGCTGAAATGAGGGTTAAATCAGCCAGCACTGCTGCAAGTGGGGAACAGGTGGCAGGGCTAATACCCCAGATCTGGGGAACTGGAAGCGCCCCTAAGCTCACTCCCTGACTCTCTCCCACAGAGCTGGCCCCCACTGGAAAAGAACCAGCATGGCTGTCACCAGAGCCGCTCACCAGCAGCCAAGGGCATCTCGTCCTCACCCCCAAGGTCAGCCATCAGTGAGGAGTACCCTCCACCCTGGCAACGACTGGGATACAGGATGGCAATGCCTCGACTCACCTACAACAGTGATTGCTCAAAGGACAGGACAAGCATCTGATCTTTCTCTACAATGCCTTCACAAAGAGCATCAGGGTAGCCTAGGGTCCTAGAGACAGTGCCGAAGAATTCCTGATGTCTAAAAAGGTAACCTTGGAATAAATGAAAGGAAGAACCACTTTATTTGGGAATGGTAAATTTATGAGAACTTGGTTTTCTTTTATGGATCACACCTGATGATGCGCAGGGGCTACTCCTGGCTCTGCACTCAAGAGTTACACCTGGTGGTGCTTGGAGGGCCATATGGGATGCTGGGGATCAAAACCAGCTTGGCTGTGTGCAAGGCAAATGCCCTCCCTGCTGTACTATAGTTCCAGTCCCAATTTATGGGCACTTGCAATGTTAATGATGAACTTTTGACAGTTAACTAGTAAGTCTAGAAAGACAGTGAATTCCCTATTTTCCGATCAACATAAGGAAAAACAGTCATGGTGGTCAATGTCATGCTTAGTTCTATTTATTCACCAACTGCAAGACCACTAGTATTCTTAGAAAGTTTGCAGAAGGAAGAGAGAATGCAAGCCTCAGTTGTCTGGTCTATATCCTGAACTAGATCATACTTACCTTGCAATCAATCCTCCTGATAACGTCTACTCTTGGAAAACATCACCCCCTTCCTTCCCGTAACTACTGTCTGAGCTTTCCATCAATCACTACTTTGTTACTATCAACTGACAGATCAATCCTGATTACTGCAGGTTGGGAACTGTGGCTTTCTTTTTTTTTTTGCCTGGGGGTTGGGGGGAGGGAGGGGCACACCCAGCAGTGCTCAGGGCTCTGAGGCCACATGCAGTGCCAGGGACCAAACAGAAGAGGCCCATGCAAGACAAGCACCTTAATCCCTATCCTATCTCTCTGGCTCCTGTATCTAACCTTTTGTTGGCGGGTGAAGGGGCATACCCGGTACTGTTGGTGGTGCCGGGGTTAGGATGCAGGGCCACACAGTGCCAGGGGATCAGGATCTAGGCTCCCAGGTGCAGTCTCCGAGCCTTCCTCCCTGCCTGGACTTAATTTTTTTTTAAAGTATTTAGTTCACATAATTTGGTTTTAATTTAAAATATCATTTGTTTTGATTATTTAGAACTGTCTTATTATAGTCGTGAAGATTTAGGCCACATATGGATGGCTTCAAATATGCCAAAGATATCAGTAACTAGGGATAATTATACAGTATTTGAGACATAACAGCTATGCAACTAGGGCTTTAAAAATAACTCCCAGCAGTCATGAACTCTCATTTTCTTGCCAACAGTTTCAGTACTCGGTATCAGCATAGTCCTCCTGACCTCCTGGGGAAGCGCTCATTGCTTCGTGGAATCTAAGAGTCACCACTTCTCAAAAGCTACAATAAATTTCACTGCTAAAAAGGAAATCAACCAAGCAGCAGATACTTGCTTTAAAAAGAGTTCTAACTGCAAACTGGGGGCCTCTTTTCAACATCTGGGTTCATCTTAGAACATTAGCAATCCTGTTTAAGAGCAATCATTTCTTTGGCAGCGGTAGAAAGAATATTCCCTTCTTTTGGACTTATCTGAACTAAAAGAAAACGATTTTAAAATTGAAATAAGAAAGCACATCCTTTCGGGGCTGGAGAGATAGCACAGCGGGTAGGGCGTTTGCCTTGCACGCGGCCGACCCGGGTTCAAATCCCAGCATCCCATATGGTCCCCTGAGCATGGCCAGGGGTAATTCCTGAGTGCAGAGCCAGGAGTAACCCCTGTGTATCGCCAGGTGTGACCCAAAAAGCAAAAAAAAAAAAAAAAAATTGAAATAAGAAAGCACATCCTTTCGGGGCTGGAGCGATAGCACAGCGGGTAAGGCGTTGGCCTTGCACTCGGCCAACCTGGGTTCAATTCCCAGCATCCCATATGGTCCCCCAGCACCACCAGGAGTGACCCCTGAGTATTGCTGGGTGTGACCCAAAAAGAAAAAAAAAAAAAAAGAAAGAAAGAAAGAAAAGAAAGCACATCCTTTCTCACTAACTATAAATAATTTTGAAGGGAGAAAAATAGCTATTAATAGTTTAGAATTCTGGTCTATGAGCCTCATAGCAACAATTACTAAATTACATGTTGTTTCTCACTATTCTTTTTGCACACAGACCATGCCAGTGTAATCCCTGCCTGGCATCACAACTGTGCCCTGAGCAGTGCCAGGGGTCACTCCTGAGCATCACAGGGTGTATGCCCCTCACCCCCAACCATAAGTCATTCCTAACTGTACACATTTTCTTTGGCGGTGGGGATTGAACCCAAGTCTCATACTCTGAGCTGTCACTCTGCAACCGAGCTGTTAAATTTGAGCTGCAATTGTACACACTCTTGATTCACACAGCAACAGTCCATTTCTAGACCGTGAGATTTACACTCTACTTTTGTTACAGATGGGGGGTGAGGGGCCCAGAAGCTGTAAGAATGCTGTCTTGGATAAGGGATCACTTTTCTAACAATTTTCAAAATGCCATAAAGTTGGATGAATTAAAAAAACTAGCTTGCTTCTGAGTCTCTTTGCAAGTGTGAAACCAGCATGAGGATATAGCTAGCAATTCAAGCCGAAACAATTTAAGTCAGTCAAGGCTTAAAAGGAAACCAGCATCTACTTGAGTTAATAAGTAATTCAAGTATTCTTCAGCACGAACACTTTAATTTTGAATAGAAAACATATTCAAATAGAACAGCCTGAACTGGAGACTCACATCATCGGTTAAGCCGTACCATCAAAACATTTGCACCACAAACCCAGGGTGCCTGCAGCTCTGCTCTGAGCAGTCAGCGGGCTGTGTGCCAGCAGGCAAGGTGCTAACTTGCCAGGCGGCTTCTGGGCCTGGCACCAAGGCCGGCTCAGGAAGGGGTGCGGGAGGCAGCCATGGCTTCATCCTGCTTTCAGTGGAGGGAAAGCACCAGCCTCTCCCTCTACCACCCCATTTTCAAGATTTCCCCCTGAGCATAGAAATTATCTTCCCCTTCCAAGGACAAATTGGCACAACGTGGGTAAAAGAGAAACTGCCTGGCAGGAAGAGCCATTTTCTCATTGCCCGATACTGCCCCGCTGGCGGTTTCAGGAGAGAATCCTTTTCAGGGCACAATAAAATATGTCTGGAGGCTGGGCTGCTGGGAGAACTTTTGTCTTGTCTTGTGGCCACACTTGGCAGTGCTCAAGGTTTACTCCTGGCTTTGTGCTCAGGGATCACTCCTAGCAGGGCTTGACGTGGTGGGGATCAAACTCGGGTTGGCTGTGTAAGCAAAAGCCCTACCCACTGTACTGTCTCTCTGGCCCCCTGCGGGCAGAGTTTTAATATAAATTTGAATTGTTTCAAGAAGGGGAGGGAAAGCCCTGGTTACTATATACACACAGGGCAGTGTTGCTAGAACTGGCACCACCATCCCATGCCTCGCCTTTGTTCCCCCTTCAGGTTTTTCTTAGGCACTGTGATTTACAATGCTGTCAATGAAAATTCTGTGTCTATCCCTAGCTTCTTTCTATTTAAATTTAAGGTGAGCTGACTGACCATGCTGGTTAGCTGGAAGCAAAGAACTTTGAAAGGACAAAAATATGTAAACTTTATTTTGCAAATAGTTACCAACTTCTTAGCGTGAGGCCCACGGTCCAGAGGACAGAAACTTAAATGAATCTAAAGCAGTCAAGTTACCAGCTTAGTATGTTCACCTGGGGGTGGAGAAAGACAGAAAGAGGTCATGGACACACAGGCTGGTGAGGGTCCCTCACTCCAAGACAGTAACTGCTTTTTGTTTGTTTCCGAAGAAAAACCCTTTCAGGGGATAACCTACGTTTACACAAGACAAGAGTGGCATGGAGAACGGCTCCGTTTTATAAGAACATCTGTCCATGTATTCTTCTTCTGGTTTATTCTCTCTTGTCTGAAAGATCAGAACAACCAAGAGATCCAAAGCATCTAAGACAGGAAATGAGTAAGGCAGGAAAAAGGATGTGGTCGGAAAAAGAGTGGATTCTGGGGCTGAGCCAGAGCGAGTAACAGGCACAGGGTCATGGCGGGGGGAGGGGCCCGGTGGCAGGAAGAGAAGTTCTTGGGTCCATCAGCTTAGAGTAGCAAGTCGTGACTTGGGGCTGGAGCGATAGTACAGTGGGTATGGAGCTTGCCTTGCACACAGCCAACCCAGACTTGATCCTCAGCAGCCCATATGGTCCCCTGAACACGACTAGGAGTAATTCCCAAGTGCAGAGCCAAGGGGGAACCCTGGGTGTGGCCCCCAAAACAGAAAAGGACAAAAAAAATAAAAAGGTCATGACAGAGCAGGCATGTCTGGCACAGCTCAGCCCCACCTGCCAGTCTTACAGGTGGTCAAACTGGGTTTGATCTCCAGCACCCCCCAGTATCGCCCCTCCCCTAGGCACTACTGCCAGGAGTGGTCCCTGAGCACAGAACCAGAAGGAAGCCCTGAGCACCAATGGGTGTGGGCCCCACACAGCTCCCCGGCAAAGGGAGTCATCTTCCACTGACAAGTCCAGAGACGATGGCTGGAGCTGCAGCCAGGAGAGGAACTGCCAGGGCTGAAGGAAGGACTAGAGCTTCTTCCTTACTTTAATGGGTGCGGAAGGAACAGGTATTGAGTGTGCTAGACAAAGAGAAACGAGATTTAAGTCAGCATCTGGAAAAGAGGGGACCGGGCAGGGAGGTGAGTACATGATGAAACACCAGTACTCACTAAGTACATATGCGCCACAGTATCAGTAAAAATTTTAAAAGGCAGAGGATGAAGACAGGAGACTGCTCATGAAAATGAAGGGCGCCCCCTGAGAAACCAACACCAGACAAGTGGGCTACGGAGCCACCTTCCTCAAGACTAAGGCTGGAGGAAAGGGGCACCTGTTCTTCCCAGCAGTGGACACGCCTGGAGACAGGTGGGGGCGGGGCGCCGAGGGCCGGGAAAGGACAAGTGCCAAGAGAGAGCGCCATTCCCCATCTGCTGGACCCTCTGCAAAACGTGCCAGGCCTCGGGACTGAGCCAGACCGCAGGCTCAAGTTCCTCCCCTGCAGCAACTGGCCTTCGGGAAGAGAAACTGGGTTTCCCAGCGGGTTTACAAGTGTAACAAGGGCCTGAGGAACAGCAGGCAGGGAGCTCGCCTCACCTTCAGCCGACCCAGGTTGGATTCCCCAGCATCCCCGGGATGGTCCCTGGAGCACCGCAAGGACGGAGTCCTGAGTACAGAGTCAGGAGTAAGCCCTGAACACTAGCAGGGCCCCAATCAATAGAAGTGCAAATAGCTCTCGAGCTTCAGATGTTGGGCCTTACGTGGACACATCACCTTCACATTCTAGACTCTACAGAGGCCAGGACCGTGTTTTCTTCATGGCAGGAGCCCAACAGGGACATGTTAAATCTAAGGGTGCCAGAGCCAAACCCACTTACTTAGCTGTCCAGCCACCCTAAGAGTCGAGACAGAGTCTCGTGACCTATAACCGAAAACAGTATCTTACCTTGGACACTGCCACAGGCTGGCTGCCCTGCAGCAGGATGGAAGGCAGGAGGGAGGGATTTAAGAGCAAGGAGGCACTGCACTTCCATGCCTCACATTGGCTTGCAATTTTCACACTCACCTAGAAATCCTGACAGTTCCAACATTTGGGTTGACTCAGGAGGGCAAGAGAGGTCCCAGGTGAATGATAATTGGATTACCCAATCAGGCCCCCGAGCCAAATGGCCTCCAAAAGGCCGGGCCAGTAGGATCTGACAGTCTGTGACATGGTTTTTCTAAATCCAAAACTGAGGTCTTCAGGCTGACAGACATTAAGATGGAAAGACTGGGGGCTGTCCTAGAAAAATCAGGGACATACGGTGGATTTAGGTCGGTCGCTTACTTGACTACAAGAGACACCCTGGGCCCAATATGCTAATGGGAGGGATTATAAACCCAGGATGGGGGCTGTCCGCCCCAAAGCGGCCACTGCTTTGTACAGGAGGGTGGTGATGGGGGTGCGGGGGTGGGGAGAGTAAAAGTGTGTCTGGACGCGACTCAGGGGCAAGGGGGGAAACATCCTCAGGATGAGAAAGGAAAGCAGGGGGGCTGGGGAGGGAGGCAAGTCGGCTGTGATCTGTTCAGGTATCAAAGGCCGGGTGGGGGAGGGCAGGCCTGGCACAGCCCGGAGCCAACAATACGGGATCAGGGAGTTCAGCTGGGGGCCTGGCCGGGGGCTGGCGACCTGACCCGGGGTCAGCTCTTCCTCCCACGGGGGGCTTCCGTGCGGGGGATCTCACCCGGGCCGGCGATTCTTTGCAGGTCAAGAATCAACCGCACGGGGGGGCCCCCCCCCCGGGCCTGGCCTCGGGCAGGAGAGGAAAAGCGCTCTTCTAAAAATGGCAGGGAGGGCAGACGCAGAACGGCCTGTGCCTGCCCGACCAATTAAAAACCTCGTGAGACTCAACTCGATTAAAAACAAAACTCTCCGGCGAGGCCGCAGGGCCTCCAAATAGGTAGTTTCCCATCGAGTGCGGCGGTGCCAGCAGCCCCGCCCGGCGCGGACCGTCCACCCGGGCACACGGCCGGCCCGGAAGCCGCGGCCAGCGGCGGGGTGGGGGCAGGGGCGTGCGGGGCCGCGGGCCGGGGCCGGGGGCGCCCGCCGGCCGGGCACGGCGGGGCGCTGGGGGGCTCGCGGGTCCCCCAGCGCGGGCGGGCGGGCGGCGCGGGCACCCCCGGCGGGGGCGGCGCGCGGGCACGGCCTGGCAGCCCGAGTAGGCCCGGGCCGGGAGTGGCACGGGGGGGAGGGCGGTGCCCGGGCTCCCGGGTAACGAGCGCGGCTCCCCGGGCCCCCTCCTGGCGAGAACCCCACCCCCGCCACGGGCACTGACCTGTCCAGGGCCCGGCTGGGCCTGGCCGGGCGGGGCCTACGCAGCCCCTCGGCCGGGCGCCGCCTGCTGCGGGGTCCCCGGCCCCGGCGGGCCGCCTCCTGTCCGCCGGGAGCCTCCGAGCCGGGGCCCGGGGCTGCCGCGGCGCCTGCGACCGCACCGGCCCTGGCCGGCGTCAACAAAGGGCGGCGGGGGCGCGAGGCCGGGGCGGGGGCGCGGGCGGCGGCGGATCGCGCGCGCGCGGCGGGCGCTCGAGGGCTGCAGCCGCCGCGGAGACAATGCGGCGCGTCCCGGCAGGGCTCCCGCGGCCGCCTCCGCCGGGGGCGGGGCCTGCGCGGCGCGGGGCGGGGCCTGCGCGGGCGGGGCGGGGCCTGCGCGGCGCGGGGCGGGGCGGGGCCGGGTCGGCGCGGGGCGGGGCCGGCGCGGAAGCTCGGCGCACGCTTCCTTTGTGCGGCCGCGCTGGCCCCGCCCCGCGCGCTCCGGGGGCGCCGCCGGGCCCGGGGCCGGTTAGAGACCCGCCGGGTTCGGCTTCGGGACGCCGGCGGCCCGCTCTCCTTCTCTGATGGGATTCTCTCCTCCGCCAGTTCAGAGGCAGCGATAGTGACGACTGCCAGTAGCTGGGCGCTTAATGCGGGTCGAGCCCTTCCGTGCACGCACTCGCACTCACGGTTCGCAATAAGCCTGCAAGTAGTCATTATCCTCCCGCTGGGAACCGAGGATCAGAGAGGTTAAGTGCAGACCAAAGCGACCCATTCCACAATCCGTAAGCCTGCTCTCCGTATGGGCCGCGCAGGCTAACTGGGGGAATGCATCCATTGCCTGCGGTGCGCAGCACAAGTTCGCTCCACGTTCCTCTCCTAAATCACGCTCATTTAAACTGATCACAGCGAAGCACGCCATTAGTAGATAAGTTAGTAGATAAGAACTTGTGTGTCTGGGGGGTGTGTGTGTGAAAACCTGTTTATGAGAATACAAATCTCACCCTGACGGGTGCATAGAACAGACATGAGGGGCTGACTGTGCACGTGGCTGGCCAGGGCTTGTTCCCCAACACCCACGATGATCCCCAAGCACCACCAGGAGTGATCCCTGAGCACCACAGGGTGTGGCCCAAACAACAAAGACAGGAATATTTGACTTTTCTCCCTATTTCCCCTAGTATGGGTATGCTCTTCCTCTCTTTCAGGCCTCATGCCTTTCCCTGTTTCCCACGTTCTGTTTTATTTATTTTTGGTCTTGTTTTGCTTTGGTTTGGGGGTGACAACTGGTGGTGCTCAGTAGCTACTACCGGATCCAGGTTGCTCAGGGGACCATGTGGTGTCAGACTCCACCGGGAAAGCATGTGCTCAGTCCACTGGGCTCTATCTTTCGCCCTATTCCCAAGTCTTACAGTTATTCTATATTCCTTGATGTTTACTTCATTTTCCTTTCTCCCTATCTTTCCCCTTTCTATTTTTCAAAATAACCAAATGTTCTTTCATTAACAAATATTCCTCTCTCCCCTCTTTTCTTTCAAATTTCTCACACTGACATTTTGTTTTGCAAAGGAGGGTGTTATGAGATTGAGTATGCAATCTCCTTTCTCCAACACACCCAGCCCGGGATTTCCCGCCTTCCTCGCCAGTTGCTCCTACTCTTTCCCCACCTCCACACGCCCAGGCCCGGGTCCTGCCTCTTCAAGTCCAGACTCAAAGTTAGAGGTGGGCGGGGCTTCCCCGTAATGGACCAGATGCAGCAAGAACACTTCAGGCTTTGCAATTTTGTTGCAACAACTCAACTTTGCTTTTGTAGCACAAAACCTACCACAGACCATACAAACATTAGTAGCTGTGACTGTGTTCTGCTAACTTAATTTATGAACTCCAAAATTTGAATTTCATGGATATTTTCCATTAAGTTCTTTATCTTTTTTAAAATTTTACTTTAAAGATGTCTTCTTTTGGGGCTGGAGCAATAGCACAGCGGGTAGGGCGGTTGCCTTGCACGCGACTGACCCGGGTTCGATTCCCAGCATCCCATATGGTCCCCTGAGCACTGCCAGGGATAATTCCTGAGTGCAGAGCCAGGAGTAACCCCTGTGCAGAGCCAGGTGTGACCCCAAAAAGCAAAAAAAAAAAAAAAAAAGTCTTCTTTTGAATCTTTAAAATTATTTTGAATGTACAAACTTCTATAGCTTGTAGGCTGTACGAAAACCGATATGTGGGGCTGGAGTGATAGCACAGTGGGTAGGGCGTTTGCCTTGCACGCAGCTGACCCGGGTTTGATTCCCAGCATCCCATATGGTCCCCTGAGCACTGCCAGGAGTAATTCCTGAGTGCAGAGCCAGGAGTGACCCCTGAGCATCGCTGGGTGTGACCCAAAAAGCAAAAAAAAAAAAAAAGTTAAAAGAAAAAGTAAAATAAAAAAAAGTAAAAACCGGTATGTGCTGTGATTTGGTCCTTGCCAGGGAGTATGCCAACCCCAACTCCAGCTCTAGAACAAGGTCATGTCCTCCCTGAAATCTCTCCTCTTTATTGCTAATTTGATGGATATTTGTCCTCTTTTATTTATTTTTTGGGCGTGGGGGGTTTGGGCCATACCCGAGGTGCTCAGGGCTTACTCCTGGCTTTGTGCTCAGAGATCTGTCTTGGGGGACTTGGGGAGAGGGGAGACTTTTTTCCTCTTAACTTTTGTGGGGGGTGGGGGCGGGGGGGGAGGGAGGACTCTCAGGCAGTGCTCAGTGGCACCACTGGCATTCTCTGCCAGCCAGACTGGTGCTTCGATACACGACTACGAGAGCCTGAGGGTGTGATGCTGTTTGGTGCCTGGTGGTGCTGGGATGAGCTGCCTGCCGTGATGGTATCGGGAGACCAAGACCTTTCCTGGCTGGGCTGGGGTCTCCAGGGCTGCCTTCAGAGAATTCTTCTTAACGTTTAAGGTACTTAATTATAATCCTGTAACTTTTACCACATTTTAGATTTTTTTGGATTTATTTTTACATATTTATTTTGTATATAGATATTTTTTCCTGTGTGTTTCTTAATTTTCCTGTGCATTTCTCACTTTTAAGCTGCTTGAAGTATGGTAGAGAACTGTATTTCTCTTCTTATTATCTTCCCATTCTCTTATGCTCTGCCCAGAGTGAGCATTCAGACAGCAAATAGACTCACATTTAAATATTGGGTGGTTGCCAAGAATTTCCACTGTGCAAAGCTTACTTTTCTCAAGAGATAGTACCTCCAATGCAGGGTGCTGGCTCTGTGGGTCATCTTGATTAGATGTTAGAGAGATTTTTGAGAGCTTCATAGAGATGACGGAGAAATGTGGCCAATGGCAGTTCTTTTAGGGGCTGTTGGATAACAGATACTCGGACAAAGAATGTCAGTAATCACTAACCTGCAATATGCATGTGTCCGCAAGTTGGGCCCTAGTTAACATTTCTATAAGTAATTTGGTTAGACAGAGAAAACATGCTTTATCAGTTAGCATAGGATAAAGTTAAGTAGAGGAGTTAGTGTAACGAATAACAAGATTTAGACACAAAAAAATTCATCCCCACCACTTCTTCTCTCTGTGCCTCTCTCTTCTTATCTTTAAAATGGGGACAATAAAAGAAAGTTCCGGGGCTGGAGAGATAGCACAGCGGGTAGGGCGTTTGCCTTGCACGAGGCCGACCCGGGTTCAAGTCCCAGCATCCCATATGGTCCCCTGAGCACGGCCAGGGGTAATTCCTGAGTGCAAAGCCAGGAGTAACCCCTGTGCATCGCCATGTGTAACCCAAAAAAAGCAAAAAAAAAAAAAAAAAAAAAAAGAAAGTTCCAACTTCAGAAGTATTATAGTTCAGGATGAAATATGAAAATTATATAGAAAACCTGGCAGAAAGGGACTAATCAAGTTGTGAACTAGTGCTTCTGTTTATTGGCCAGAACAGAACTATGGGCAAAATTCACGAAGTAATGCTCAGCAGATAAAATCACTTCTATTCTGGCTCAAAATATTAATCGTACAAGTTTGTGACTGAGGTCTAGAATGATGGCAATTTATGGAAAAAAGAAACTGAAAAATACCCTCCTCCCTGAGCCCAGCCTTCTGAATGCAAGGAGACCCAGTAGACCCCAGGCTGTCATCTCTCTGTGTCTGGGGGAGTTCAGGGGCAAGGGAGGGGGGTGTCCAAGAGAAGCGGGGAGGGGCGGGCTGGGGACAGGAGCCATGGCTTCCCAGCTGTGTGACCTCGCCTCTTCAGCCTTCTCTTCCCTTCTCTGAGTAACAGGGAACAGTTATGCTTAGCTCACGGTGCCCATGACTAAGGAAAAACTTAGAGCGGCGTCCGGCACATCAGTGCTGCTCCATGAAATAAAGTTCCTCCCTCCCACACCCTGCAGATCAAAGAAACGGTCTTGCCCTTTGGAGGACTTATAAAGTTGGGTCCAGGTGCCCACCGAGGGTGACAGAGTGGCTTTTTACATTGGGAATTCATGTGCTTCACTTAGTGAATTAACTGAATTCCCTTCAAGAGAATTAAGGAATAGGTGGAATGTGGCCAAACAAGAAATACTAGGAGGGTGGGAACGGGCGGTCTGGACATGACATAGTAAAAAAATAAATAAAACAAGTCTTAGATGTGCAGCCTGGAGAGTTCTCTCTCTCACGGGAGGGAGAGGAGAGGAGCCGCCTGCAAACACTAGGAGAGGGACTCTGCCACCACACACAGGGCAGACTCCAGCAGGGGAGGAGCGTCAGAACAGGTACAGGTTGAATGGGAAGAGTGACTTTCTGATCAAGGAGACGATCCCACAGTGGAAGGGGCTGCTTCTGTGGGTGGGGAGCCCTTCTCACTGCAGGGGTTCCCTCCCGCCTAAGTGTTTCTAACGGTTTCTCTCCGTCATCTTTGGCTTTCCTTCCCACTGATCGCATCCTCCGTTCCTTATCGGTGGATAGTTCATCTCTTCCCCTTTTGTCCCGTGTACTCTTCTTTATTTTGCTCTGTTGGTTTCTAGGTCCTGTTTTACTCGGCACCCCCTTCTCCTAAGCATTCTCTTGGTCCAGTGACTGGAGCGCCTCTGTGAGCTATGGGTGGTTCATGGAGCAGAATATCACAGAGATTGGAGCCAAGATGGCTGCACACACGGGCAGGGAGTGGAAGAGAGGCAAATGGGTCACTGCGGAAGGCAGAGGCATGGCGGTCGGGGGTGGGGGGGTGGGGGCAGGGGGCTGAGGGAAAAGAATGCAGGAGATTCTCCTGAAGCCTGGGTCGTGGAGAAGTCCCTTGTTGCTGGGCACCCAAACAGCTGAACAGGGAAGCCACGCTGAGCACAGCCCCCTCAACAGTGCTGCCCATGAGCTGAGCTCATTCTGAATCCCCTTCTAGCTCCTGTGGCTATTCCTCGTTCTCTCTAGCAGTATAGCCAGCTTGTCGTTTTTCCACTGGCAAGAATGGCCTCTGATACCAAGCAAAGCAGAGTTAAGAGGACTTAGGAGGCCACTCTTGGTCATTATTCTTTTATGTGGTTGTTTTTTTTTTTGGGGGGGGGGAAGGGGGGTCATACCTGGTGACGCTCAGGGCTGACTCCTGGCTCTGCACTCAGGATCACTCCGGGTGGGATTTGGGGGACCCTCTGGGGATGCTAGGGATCTAACCTAGGTGGGCTGCACACAAGCCAAGTGCCCTACCTGCTGTGCTCTTGCTCCAGCCCACTAACAGTTTGGTGCCATAGAGGCACAGTGGGGGGTGGGGGCGGGGCGGGGGGCAGTCCCTTGCCCTGCCTCACGCTGCCTGCCAGGGGCTACACTGGCATTTGGGATCCAGCTCCTGTGCCAGCGC
Organism: Sorex araneus; assembly: GCF_027595985.1. Taxonomy (NCBI): domain Eukaryota; kingdom Metazoa; phylum Chordata; class Mammalia; order Eulipotyphla; family Soricidae; genus Sorex; species Sorex araneus. The sequence goes on along the minus strand of NC_073306.1, from coordinate 42,818,971 downwards.
CTCTGCATACCAGGCGTGTTCTCTTGCCCTTGGAGCTCCCTCCCTGTTGGCTCATCCCCTTACTCCATCCGCTGGGTCCCCCAACTTCACCCCTGGTTTCACCTCTTCTCATTCTCCCCGTCTCCCCTCCTGCAGCTTCCTCCCTGCCTCCTGGAGCGTGCCCTTCCGGATCCCTGCGCCCCCGCCTCACCCCAGCTCCACCTCTTCGCATCCCCTCTCTCCATTTCCACTTTCTTCCTCCCAACTGGAGCTTGTCCTCCCGCAGGCCAGAGTGGACTGTGCCAGGGCCCGGCCCGGCGGCTGTGTCCCCTCCCCCCGGGGCCCTGCTCCACTCCATACCGTGAGCCGGGGGCTGCTGCTGGACGTTGGGGCTCTTGGGGACGGGCAGGCCGCCCGACATGGCCGTGACGATGGCTTGCTGATGTGGCGACGGGCCAGACCGAGTCTCTGGCACACTCTTCTCCCCGGCCACCACCTCCTTCCAGTCATCAGGAGGGTACTGCTGGGGCTGCAGAGGGGCAGGACGCAGGGAGTCACCACGGGCCACCTTGACATTTTTCAGACTCATCCCGTTACCAGACTTGGGTGGACCCGCAGAGACTACAGGATTCAGCCAGCCCTGGCTTTGGCGGGAGAGGCCCTTTGTTTCCTTGTCTTGGAATACCTAAGGAGCACTTGAGCCCTTAGCCACTTGAGCCCTTAGCCACCAGGAAGCATGGCCAGGTGTGCCTGGGGTCTGCCCTGAGCTCTGCCTTTCCCCCGGGTGCCCTGCCCCGCGCCACGGGCTCACTCACTACCGGCGAAGCAGGCTGGAGTTGCAGGATGACGGCTGAGGCGTGCTGGAACCTGCGCGGTGGGGCATGGGGCAGGACTTCAGGGTATCCATTGTGAGGCCCGGCGTCAGGGCTGGGAGGGTGGCCCTGCTGGGCACTGCCGGGCTTGTGCAAACTGGCAGCGGGGCCCTGGAGAGGCAGCGTGGGGGTCACGGGGCCTAGCGGCATGGCCTGGGCCTCGGAGCCAGGCTGCAGGGTCAAGCTGGGTGGGCCCGGAGGGAGCTGGGGTTGGGCCTGGGCCTGGAGGGCTGGCCGGGTCAGCGGCGGCGGGGGCTGCTGTTGGATCACAAACTGGGGCTGCAGGTGCTTGGAGGCCGGCGGTGGGAGGAGCTGATGAGGCTGGAGCTGGGCGTAGGCTGGAGGGGAGAGACAGGAGACAAGTGGCGAGGCTTGACAATAGCGCCACCCCCCTCCCCGCCATGGTCCCCACTCCCATCGCCCCCACAGAGCAGCCCCCCTCCCCTGCCCTGGCTGCTGTGTCTTCCTTTCATCTTCCCCTGGAGCCTGGCCTGGTCATTTCCATGGGCGCATCCTTCTCTGTTCTCTCTCCCCCCTCCTCTGCTGAGACCCTGCGCCTGGGGGTGGCCTCTCAAAACACAAGGCAAAACCCATCTTCTTCTCTTTGTTTGCTCATTCCAGCTGCTCAGAGAAACAACCGACGCTCTCCTGCACCTTTGTTCCCTGCCCCCCCTACCCTGCAGGCCTGCCCTGGCCTTCCTCTCTGCCTGCCATGTGTCGGTGGGCATCTCCCTGCCCCTGCCCAGCTCTGTCTGGCTGTTACTGTATTTCTTGGTGGGGTGGAGGTGGGATGTGGGGGCCCTGTGGTGCTCAGAGACCCCAGGGGCCACTCCTGGAAATTCTCAGTCGACGAGGAAGTTCAAGGGTTTAGAGCTGCTTAGGGTCTGCAATGCGGAGAACCACCAGAGTCCCCTCAACAGAGCCCAGGGACACTCAGCAACCCCCTGCCTCAGAACTTAGGAGCCAAGTGGTTCCAGGGTTGGAGCTTGGATGCAGGTGCCCAAGTGGCCCTGAGCACTGAGCCATCTCCCCGGCCCCCTCCCAGCTCTACTCAGACCACCTCTGCCAGAAAGAGCTGCGGACTGGAGAATCGGCGGGAGGCTGAGAACTGCCGCTTTCTACGGGGGCCGTGGCCGCGCTGCTGAAGCCCTCAAGGCCTCACGCTGCCACATCTGAAACCTGGAAACCAGAGTTGCTCCCAGCCTGAAAGCGGATGTGGTGGTGATCCCTGGGAAAGCCCACACGTTGAATGACAGAAGTGACCAGTGACCGGCGTGGCGGGCCGTGCAGCTCTGTGAAGTCCTGCTGAGCCGGCAGCACGTCGATCCTGGCCTGGGTTTAGGCTCTCGGAGCATCTCGATTATTGCGGTCAGACTGCCGTGTATCACTGAGGCACTAATTGTTTCTCAGTTAACTTCCCTTCCAGATCAAGTGGTCGGAAACCATCCCTGAGCCTTTCCTTTACTCAGAACGCCGTGTGGTGGCCACGTCCATGAACTCACTGTCCTGAACTGGCTGTGCCTGTCCCCACCTGTGGCTGACCTCCCTTCTTTCCTTGGAGCCAGGCAGGTTCCTGAAGGGGGGCTGTGTGTGTCGGGGGCTGCTGCCTACACTCTCAATGAGTCCTTCGATGTTGAACACAAGCCTTGTGTTTAGTCAGGAGTCAGGAAGTTTAGCTGAAGGAGTAGATGTCCAGCTGCTCTCTCTGTCCCGTTCTCCTCCAGAGACCTCAGCCGCTGGGAGCTATGGACAGTGGCTGTGTCCTGGGGAGCCATGGATGATGGCTGTGTCCTGCCGTGGGACAGGAGGCCATGGCTGGAAGGCCAGATAGAATGTTCCAAAAGCAAGTTTCCCAGCCAAGAAGGATAAAGGCAAATTCTGGATTCCGAGCTAACATTTTATGGGCCAGAGAGATAGTACCGTGGGTAAGGAGCTCGGCTTGTATGCAAACCACCTGGGTGGGTCCTGGCACCTGCTGATCCCCTGAAACTCGCCAGGAGTCACTCCTGAGCACAGAGTCAGGAATAGTCCCTGAGTCTCAGGGGCATGGCCTAAAAGCATGAGCATCCTGCTTGTGAGACCTCCAGGCATACAGGAGAGAGCAGATGTCATACTGAGTGAGGGCAGGAATTTTGACTATTTTCATGCAGGTATCCCACAAGCTTATCATGGTGCCATGGGGAGCTCCAGGCAAAAGAACAATACGAATGGGAAAGAGAGGGTGAAGATGAGAAGTAAGAAGTAAGAAGGGGTCCTTGGCAAAGAACAGTCGGCAGAGAAGTGGGACTGTGGGTGTCCCCAGGGTCCAGTTCGGATGGCAGTGAGGGATGGACGAGGGAAACGTGGAGGTGAGGTGGGACTGTCAGAGGGTATTGGTGAGTTGGCACTGCCCCGACCCCAGCCTCAGCCCCAACTAAGACCTTACAGGGCAGCTCAGAACGACCACCCGGCAAGGATGGGTAACCAGGCAAACTTCACCAGGCAAACTTTTGCTCATCTGTTTTCTTTTTCCTTTTTCTTGTTTTGGGGGTGATGGTGGTGGTGAGGGTGCTGGGGTCTACCAGGAACACTTAGTGGTCCTCTCGGGGTGGGAAGGGGAAAACTAATGATTCTAGGAATAGATTTCCAAGGCTCATGCATGATCAACTCTCCCACCACTGTTTTTTTTTTTTGTGGTGGGGGGGTCACACCCAGTGATGCACAGGGGTCACTCCTGGCTCATGCACTCAGGAATTACCCCTGGCGGTGCTGAAGGGACCATATGGGATGCTGGGAATCGAACCCAGGTTGGCCACGTGCAAGGCAAACGCCCTACCTGCTGTGCTATCACTCCAGCCCTGCAACTGGGTTTTTTTCCCCCTCTTCTTCTTTTTCTGCTTCTAGGTCATACCCAGAAATGCTCAGGGTCTACTCCCAGCTCAGTGCCACCATGAATCCCAATGGTGCCCAAGAGTTCAAACCAGGGCCTCCTACATACTAAGCATGTACTCTGCCGTCAAGCTGTCTCTCCAGTCCCACAACTGGCAGTAAGTTGCTCAGGAATCTGGAGGGATTTGACAGATGCCATGTTCCCTGCGGGAGAACCTCAGAAGGACAGACACAGTTATTGCCAAGCAAAAGAGGAAACCTCCTCCTTGTTACCGAATCATGAAATCCTGCCCAGGCACAGGTTTCCTGGGGCTGCCCTCCCCAGCTGAGGGTGGACCATGGAGTGATGGGGAGCGGGGCGCAGAGGAGTCAGGGCACAGCCCTGTGCTCTCCCAGAGTCAGAACTGAGCCTCATTCTCAGTCTTTCGTGTTTTTATCTGGGAGACAGCAGGGTTGGAAGAGACCAAACATTTGATGGGGGGGGGGGGTGACTATCCCTAGGAAAATAATGCAAAATTCAGGATCTACAAAGTGGAAAAAGGAGTTTAGCAAGGAAAACTATCCTTAAATCCCTAGGGTCTATAATAATTAGGGAAAGTCCTTTGGAACTCCACCTTTGGATTTACACTTCCCCCACCTCGCCCTGCTCATGATAAACCCAAGACCCAAGACCATTATTTTAGAATCAACAATGTCAGTATATGCTTGGGCCAGGCACAAAGCCCATGGCAGCTTAAAGTCCTTAGATCAAAGTCTCCAAGGCATTTGCGGGAGTGTATACACATCCTTACCCTTTTGAGATTAAAGAAAAGGAGATCATGATTTTTCAGCATTGCTCCAGGCCAGATATCCTTAAACGATTACAGTAACTTTCTCATTGGTATTTCTGAGTCGCATTTTTTCTCTCTAGCCCACCTTGAAGAGGTATTCCAAATTCATTTTCCACCAATTAAAAAAACTAAAACGGGCTGGAGCCATAGCACAGCAGGCAGGGCATTGGCCTTGCATGCGGCAGACCCGAGTTTGATTCCCAGCATCCCATATGGTCCCCTGAGCACTCCAGGAGTAATTCCTGAGCGCAGAGCCAGGAAGAACCCCTGTGCATCGCTGGTTGTGACCCCTAAAGAGCAACATCAACAACAACAACAACACAACAACAACAACAACAACACAACAACAACAATAACAAAAAAACTGCTGGAGAGATTGTGCAGTGGGTAGGGTGCTTGCCTTACACGCAGCTGACCGGGGTTTGATCCCTCATCCCCTACAAGGCAGGAGTGATCTCAGCACCAGGAATAAGTCCAGAGCACCTCCAGGTATGCTCCTCCCTCCAACAACAACAACAACAAAAACCCAACAAATGAAAAACCTCTTTCTGACATAAACTATCCTTTGCGTTTCTGTCCCTTTAACCCAAGCCATCGTCACCGTAGAGACTGTCTGGGGGCCTGAGGGTAGCCTGCCTGTTCCCCTGACCCACACAGGCCCCTTCCTTCCTCCCAGCTTTTCTGAGCTCCCTCGAAGCATCGCCCCTCCAGATGCGGTGTCTAGCGGTGAAAGGACGCACTCCAGAGAGCAAGCCAGCAATGGATGCTAGTGCTGCCCCTAACCAGCAGGGTGGTGGAGGGTCAGAGACTGCCCCTGGTAACTCTGAGTCACTGACTTAAACACTGGTGGAGGACTGGAGAGAGAGCACAGCAGGGAGGGAACTTGCCTTGCACACGGCCAGCCTGAGTTCAATTTCTGGCACTCCACCTGGTCTCCTGAGCCCCATCAGGAATGATCCCTGAGCGCAGAGCCAGGAACAAGCCCTGAGCATAGCCAGGTGTGGCCCCGAAACAAACAATAACAACAACACAATGGAAACAGGCCGAACGGACAGCACAGCAGGTAAGGTGCTTGCCTTGCACACAGATAACCAGGGTTCGATCCCTGGCAGCATATATGATCCTCAGAGCACTTCCAGGGGTGATCCATGAGCACAGAGCCAGAAGGAATTCCTTAGCACAGCTGAGTGTGGTCCCGAAACCATACAAACCCAAACTCAAAACCTGGGGCACTGATGGACCCTGCTCAGTCACTGCAGGGGTCATGGGAGAGCTGACATGATTCCTTTTTCCCATTCAAAGTACCTCAAGTTTTGGGGCTGGAGAGGATAGTACAGTGGGGTGAGGTGCTTTCCTGCATGCAGCCCACCCAGGTTCAATCCCCGGCAACACATATGATCCTCCAAACCCTACCAGGAGTGATCTCTGAACACAGCCAGGGGTGTCACAAAAACCAAAAAGAGAAAAAATTCCCAACAAGTACCCTGAATTTATATGTTCCATCAGTATTGTTGGATGGATGGATGGATGGACGGACGGATGGATGGATGGATAAGACATGCAGGAACATCCCTTTTCGGCTTTTGGCTAAGATCAAGTGAAGAATGTAGGGACTCCAGCTTGTCCCACAAAAAGTTTTCCCCTTATTTTATTATTTTTACTTTTTGGGTCACACCCAATGATGCACAGGGGTTCCTCTTGGCTCTGCACACAGGAATCACCCCTGGCAGTGCTCAGGGGACCATATGGGATGCTGAGATTCGAACCCGGGTCAGCCGCATGCAAGGCAAATGCCCTACCCGCTGTGCTACTGCTCCAGCCCCAAAAGTTTTCCCCTTAAAACCTGGATGATATGGGTCTAACTCCGTGGCCACTTTGGTTTGGACAACATTCTGGTCTCTTGAAGACCCTCCACCTGTCCAGCCTCTGCTCACGTCCAGTGGCCCTCACTGCTCTACTCACTGCCCATAAAACACATCCTGCTGGCGCCTCTGGGATTCCCTCTCAGAGCTTCCATCTTCCGGAATGCCCTTCTTCTGCTTCAGTGACTTAAGGCTTAAGCTTCTTTGGGTCCTGGCTCGGCTCCTATTTTTTCTGTTTGCCTTAACCCTCAATTATGGGTTTTCCCTCAGAATTCTTGAATGCTTCTATTGTTTGCTTGATTCATCCGTGATTTATCCTGTCTACGTATTTCATTGATTATCTCTCCCGGCCTCTGATTTCCCCTCCCCTCCCCCCACCAACACACACATTTTAACATCTTTTGAATACATATTGCAGGGGATGGCACGGGTCTAATTGGCATTGCTTTCTTTTGTGAAAAATAACACAAAAGCACATCTGATAGTCAACGGTGTCTCAGATGGAACACGGGACTCCTTTAATCTTTTGTGCATCTATTCACCCAACTAGACACTGCCTTTGAAGTCAATCTTTTTCTCTTTTTTTTTTTTTTTTTTTTTGTGTCACACCCGGTGATGCACAGGGGTCACTCCTGGCTCTGCACTCAGGAATTACTCCTGGTGATGCTCAGGGGACCATATGGGATGCTGGGAATCGAACCCAAGTCGGCCATGTGCAAGGCAAACGCCCTAACCACTGTGCTATCGCTCCAGTCCCTTGATCACATGTCTTTTGCTTCTTATTCTTTTCTTCTTTATTAAAACTTCAAAGAAAAATGTTCATTAACTAGAAGGCTGTAAGGATCGCTTCCCTTCTATTTTTATTCAACATAATAATCTATGTGTTCACAGAGGCTCAGCAAATGTCTGCTGCAAATTATGGGGAGAAGATGAATTTTTCTCCCTCTCCAAGCCCTCATAGGGCATTTCCCACTCTGGCCTCGATACTGGAGGAGACCCACCTCTTTCCCTGAGGCTAGGATGGGGACTTTGTGGGAGTCTGTTGCAGAAATCTCTCTAGATCTTTCTTCCTGTTTCCCTCCCAGTGGGCAGTGGCTTCGTTTCTCATTGACCCGCATCCCAGCAACTCTTTCCTCTGCTGCTGGGAAGGCTGTGGCCTCGGAGGAAGATGGAACCGGATCAGTGGATGGAGGGGGCCTCATCAGCCCTTTCTGTCCGGGAGCGGGGCAGATCCTGGGAACCGAGCCTGTAATTGGATTCTGAGAGAGTGCCTCCTCCTCCCCCCGCCAGGACTCTAACCTGTGAGTCTCTTAGGATCTCAAGAGGCCCATTCACCCTCCCAAACCAGCTGGCTCTAGCAAAAAAAAAAAAAAAAAAAAAGGATTAAGGTGCCCCCCAGCTGTGAGGGATTACCCAGCAGGTCTCCTTCCTCATGCCCCTTGTCAACAGTGGGTCTCTATTGATCCCAGGTTCAAGACCAAAGGAAAGGCTCCATCGCAGAAAGGCTGGGAATCTTTGTGCCACAGGATAGAACTTCCAGAGGGCCAGTCACTGGTCAGAAGCCCGTGCATGTCTGCTGCGCCGGACTCGGCTGGTGTTTCCTGGTCTACGGGGAGGGCAGGACACCCCAGGGAGAGGAATAACTTCACTCCTTACTAACCACCACCGGTCAGAGGTTAAGGGAAAGTGAAGTGAAGAGGTACTCTTCAGCCTTCATTCACTCAGCAATCATCGCTTGGCACCTTCTACAGACCAAGGCCTGTGCCTGGTGCTGGGGCCCAGGACAGATTAGGTTACAGCGCAGACCGGGAGACACGGTAAGTGGACACGGCGGAGCAGACTGTGGAGATAAGCGCAGGCTAGTGAGAACAGAGGAAAGGGCTTAGCTTAGGAAGGGGTGCAGAGGATTCTCAGGACGGAAGTAGCTCACAGCATTCAGAGTGTAAGAACATGTCAAAAAGAAGAGCGCGGGGCAAGACTTATAGGCAAAAAAAACCTACCAGGGGCTAGAGAGACAGGACAAGGGTTGAGGCACTTGCCTTGCACGCATTTGATCTCTGGCACTGCCTATGGGCCCCGTGAGCACAGAACCCAGGAATAAGTCCTGAGCACTGCTGTTTGTGGCCCTAAGTCCAAAAAACAAACACAAACTCCAAATTTCTATGGTGTATTTAGGGACCTGGAGGGATGGGGCGGCTGGAGACACCACGTCTGGGGACAGGAGCGAGAACAGTGGGAAGTTAGGTAGGAAGACTGCTTCATGAGCGGAGGGGAGAAGGCAGATGGAACAGAGAAGGGATCACTAAGAAAATGATGGCTGGAGGAATCAGTTGGGATGGGAGATGCATGCCGAAAGTAGATAATGAACCAAACATGATGACCTCTCAGTGTCTGTGTTGCAAGCCATAATGCCCAAAAGGAGAGAGAGAGTATGGGGAATATTGTCTGCCATGGAGGCAGGAGGAGGGTGGGAAAGGGGGGGGTATACCTGGAATATCAGTGGTGGGGAATGTGCACTGGTGGAGGAATGGGTGTTTGATCACTGTGAGATTGTAACCCAAACATGAAAGCTTGTAACTATCTCACAGTGATTCAATAAAATAAAATAATAATAAAAAAAAAAGGACTGCTCTCCAAGACTGCTCCCCCCAGCAATGTGTGCTGGGCTCCTTCCCTTTCCACTTTGTTCCCTGAGCACTGGTGATGGAAGCCGAGGCCTCGTACAATAGGGACTGTTCCTGCGGAGCTACAGCCCCAACCCAACATCTGACCGCAGGGAGTGACTGAGATTGAGGCTGGCGCTAGAGGTCAGAGCCCATAAGTCACATCAGCAGATGAGGATGCTCCTTACAGGAAACGCAGAAACAAGGCTGGTTCGATAGTACAGCACGGAGGGCATTTGCCTTACACGCGACTGACCCAGGTTTGATTCCCGGCACCCCACTTGGGACTCAGAGCACGGCCAGGAATAACTCCTGAGTGCAGAGCCAGGAGTAACCCCTGAGCACTGCCAAGTGTGGCCCCAAAACGAACACACAAAAACCAAAACTCTGAAAACATCCACAGAGAGTTCCCAGGTCAGCCCCTCTGGGCTGATGGCTGGGAGCCGGAGAGGGGAAGCGGAGCTAAAGGCAGTTTCTCCGTGAGCGGGAACTGTTGTTACAAAAACACGGGCAGGCGCTCTGGGGTCTCTCCTTCCATTTAATGTCTTTTGCCTGCTCTGCTGCCATCTGGAAAACCTGCCAAATGTCCTGTGACCGGGATTCCTTATAAGGCAACTTGGGATGGTGAAGAGGAAACTGGCTTTAACATTTCCAGCCACCCTCGGCAGGGAGATGAAGGATGGTCTACGCTAACACACGGGAGTCCGAGTCAGACAGACCGGGGTCTGGTTCTTGGTTCTGTTACTGGAATGAAAAGCGGTGCAACCTTAAACAACTTGCTTAACCTCTCTGAATCTTGACGTTCTTTCTGTAAAGGAGGATACGTACCACACAGAATACAGCTTAGCCCCAAGTGGGAGATGATGGCTAATTAAAGCACGAAGAGGAACGCTGACTTCGTTCAGAGCTCGTGGGTGCCCAACACATGGCAGCTGGTCTTAAAATACGACCTGTTGTTTGTACGTTGCTGTGAACCTCTCAAAGCATTTTTATAAGCTGACTCTCATTTCTAACAAAACGCCTGTGAGGCAGATAAAGAGGCTGAGTTCCATTTTATTTTACAAGCAACATTACTTTTTTTTTTTTTTTGTTCCCACAAGTAAGAGCTGAGAGAATTTGCCCCGTGATTTCTACAATGCTGTCAATGAAGAAAAACTGACTTCATTTGCCATGTAATGCCTGGTGCATTACCTGTAACAAAGGTTGACGGCGAGAGATAGCGGAAATCAGCTGGTCCGGGCAGCAGCCTCGGAGGGCGCTGCCACGGCAGAGCACACACCGAGCGTGTCAGCCCAAGTTCCACACCCCCCGACAAGGCAGGACCCTCTCTACCCACTGCCGGGAAGAGTCTGGGCACCCAGCTCTCCCCTCTGTGCCACCAGGCACGCCTCAGAGTACTTGCTGACGACAGACGGAACTGTACAGGTCATGTTGGAGGGACGGGTGAGGAAACAGGAGCCTCAGACCCGAGAGCAGGGAAGTGGAGGCCTGTGCAGGCCCATGGCAGGTCGGGCAGACGCAAAAGGGAGAGAGAGGGGGAGCTGCAGGATAGGGAGCTGCCCACAGTGAGTGTGACTCAGTGGGCACTGGGGGCAGGGTCTTAAAGCCCCCCCCGCCCCTCCCCAGAGATGGCCACCCAGAAGTTACCTTGCTACTAGCCGAGCCCCTCGCAAAGATTTAGGTGTGACCACTGATAATGAGTTGACCCCAGAAGGCGATTATCTCCGAGGAAGATGATCCTAGCAGCTGTGCAGGGGTGTGTGATGGGGGTCAGCTCGGCAGGAAGCAGGCACGGGGCAGGCACAGCACCCAGACGAGGGCGAGGGCGCTGTCCTGGGCCGGAGGGCAGACGGCAGACCCCTGCTAGCTGTGCACACGTCTGCCAGGTCCCCTTAAGGTCATCGCATTCATCTTTACAGCCGGTGGTAAACACAATCATCTTTGTTTTATAGATGAGGAAATTGAGGTTTACAGAGATTAAGTCACTTGATGAGGGTCGTAAAACTAGTCAGTGATGAAGCTGGGTCAGAAACCAGAGCTAAGTGGGAGACTCTGCTTTTCCCATCAGGGCTCTGTTCCCTGCAGAAGGACCCCCGGGGGGCTTCCCTGGGGGGCCCGGTGATGGAGTCTCTGGCTGAGTTGAGCTCTCTCTCAGTCCGTTGGACCCCCGCACCACCAGGACAGAGCCCTGAGCACTGTACTGGGAGCAGCCCTGCCGGCTGTGGACCCCAAGCCAAAAAACAAGCAGAGTTCCCTGAGGTATGAGGCCGCGGGATGGGAGTCTGAAGCCATCTGGGTTCCCCTGAGTCCGTGGACCCTCGTCAATGGACAGAAGGTGCGTGAGGGCAGGTGGGGTGTGTCCACGAGGCGAATCCCACAGACCGAGGGGAAGGGAAGAGAATGACAGGGGAGAGGAATGGGGCCTCTGCTAGGCCAGAGCTCCTGAGAGTGAGCATAGGGGAAGACAGCAGCTGGGCGCAGGCGTTTTGATTTTGGGGGACACCACAGCTGCTTGTGCTCAGGGGCTTACTCCTGGCTCTGTGCTCGGGGCTCAGGGGACCATCTGTGGTGCCGGGGACAGCTGAGTGCAAGGGAGCGCCCTGCCTGCTGTACTGTCTGTCGGGCCCTCGGCTGGTCCTTTGGGAGCCTCGTGCTGACGGCTACGAGGTGAGGAAAGAGCAGGGGCAGGCGCGGCGGCGGCCTACTGGCCACACACCCCTCCCACGACGAGCGGAGCGCAGGCTGTCCCACACGGATGTTCCCCCGCCCCTGCGCGCGCGTGCGCGCGCGCGCACACACACACACACACACACACACACACGCATGCGCGCAGTCACCAGCTCACGGGCCTCCCACCTCTCCAGGCTCTGGGTGCCAGCTGAGATAATCTTCCTTCTGTTCCAGTCCTGAAACTCATTTTTCAAGGCACAACTCAAGTTTCCCCAGCACCTATTATCATTTGAACTCTGGCTAGTCGCTCTATCTCCCAGATGGTCAGCATTAGGTTAGGCTTAGCCCTTACAAGGTGCTAATTGAGAGTCGGCTGAGCTGAATTGAATCATTTAAAAGACAGAGAAAAACTTTTTTTTTGGGGGGTGGGGTGGGGTGGGGTGGGGTGGGGGTGTCAACACCTAGTGGTGCTAAGGGCTCTGTGCTCAGGGCTGACCACGACTCAGAGGGTCAGATGGGGTGCTGGGGGTTGAACCCGCTATACCATAGCTCCAGCCCAGAGAACATCTCTTTGGAGGATAGTTCATCCTTCTTTTTTTGCACCATCGCCGCTTCTTTTGTGAAATGGCATCGCCAAGGCTGGGACTGAGTGAGGCAGGTAGGTAAGGAACTTCTTAGGCTGCTGGGGGCACAAGCCCACCCCCTGTTGGGAGTCTTACTACCAGGTGCCAGACGCAGGGGCCGGTGGCCACGTCAGGGCAGCAGGGAAGCCCCTTGAGGTGTCCCCGCGGCCAGGCTGTCACTCACGCGCGTGCGCACATGCTCACCTCCACGCGTGTCCTCTGAGCTGGGTTCCGAGCAGGAGGTTCTCGGACATCTAGGCTGGGCCTGTGGCGGGGGGCGGAGGGGACCCTCCTGGGCGGCTGCATGGTTTTACCATGGCAGTCGGGGGGCGGGGTTGGGGGGGAAGGGTTGAATCCGGCCGGATAAGGGGCGCAGGGTCTCTAAGGGGGCGCCCGTCTAGCCCCCGGGGCTGGGAGGGCCGCGGAGCCGGCCTGCAGGGCTGCCGGCCCCGCAGACACAAGCCGCTCTGTGACAGAACAAAGCCACTGTGTGGCAGCTCTCCTCAGAGAAAGGAGGGCCACGGAGCCGGAGCAAAGACCTGGCGACTGGAGCCACGAGATCCCGGGGGGCACGGCGCAGCAACGCCCCCCCCACCCGGGCCCCCCCAGCGCCCCCTCCCACCCACCCCAGCACTGGCTCCCTCCCGGGCAGCAACTTTCTCCTCACCTTTAGGCCAAAGCGCCGGCTCAAGGCCTGGAGTTTATCCACGAGCCTGAGAAACAGGCCTCCCAGCGGGGGACATGGCCCCGGGACCCCCCACCCCAAACTCGCCAGCCCCTCTGGAGGCCTCCTGGTTGCGTCCTGCACCCCGCCGGAGCCCCACCTCGAGGAGGACTTGTTCTCCACCCCTGCGCCCCTCCCCCACCCACCAACCCACCCCTCCGGGGGCATAAGGGACCTTTTCTATTTGTGGAGCCTAAAGAAGCCGTTGCCAAGGTGACAGGAGCGGGAACAGCAGGGAGTGAGCCCTGGGGGAGGTGCTGTGCCCCCAAACAGCTGTCAGGGGGAGCAGGCCCAGCTGGGACTAGCTTGCCTGCCTGGGGAGGAAGCAGCCCCCCCCTCTCCATTCCACTTGGCTCCACTCCCCGCACCCCCACGCCCCCCACAAGTTTCTACCAGCTTCTTTCCCTGGGGGCAGCCAGCCAGCTCCCAAAATGCTCCAGTAACACAGTAACAACAACAAAAAAGTGCTGGCCCCATTCCCTCCTCTTCTCCTCCTCTCCCCCTTTTCTCGCTCTCCCCCCTCTTTTTCTTTCTCCCTCATTTCTTCCCTCTCTCTTTTTCTCTTCCTCCCTCCCTCTCTTTCTCTGTCTCTCTTCCTCTCTCCCCTTTCTTCCTCTCTCCCTCCTTCCCTCCTCCTCTCTCTCCCTCCCCCCAGCCCCCAGGTGGACAGGCTGGCAGGGGCCTCCCTGCAGGGCCAGGTGGAGGGGGGGTTTCCAGTGTTCTCTTACTCGTGGAGCCCCTGGCTGTCCCGGCACCTCCTGCCGGGAGCGGGGTCAGGAGCTTCGGGGCTCACAGAGGAAGGGGGAGAAGACAGGGGGCAGCCACAATGCAAAGCCCGCAGGTGGTGGTGTCTTCGGGGTGGGGGGGGTGGCAGGGCAGCCATGGCAGCTCCCAGCTGCTCGCAGAAGCCTCTGTGCAGGTGCACCTGCCTCTACCGCTCAGAGTCACACATGCTGGAGCACACCTGGGCCTGGCACCTTAGCCTGTGGCTGACGGGAGGGGGCCCTCAGCAGGCCCAAGAGAACAGATCCCTGAGCCTGGAGGCATGGCCGAAGGGCGGAGCCCTGGCTTTGACCTCCAGCACCACATGGTGCCCCAAGCACTGTGCTGGGAGTAGCCCCTGAGCAGGGTGTGTGTGTGCGTGCGCGCGGGTGTGTGTGTGTGTGTGTGTGTGTGTGTGTGTGTGTGTGTGTGTGTGTGTGTGTGTGTGTGTGTGTGTGTGTGTGTGTGTGTGTGTGTGTAGGGGGGGGAAGGAGAAGGAGGGAGAGAGATGAGAAGGGAGGGTGGAGAGAGGGGAGAGCAGGGGGAGTGGGGAGGGTGAAGGGGGTAGAGAGACAAAAGGAGAGAGAGAGAGAGAGAGAGAGAGAGAGAGAGAGAGAGAGAGAGAAGGGGGAGAGCAGTGAGGGGGAAAGGGATGGAGGGAGGAGGGCAGAGTGGAGAGGGGGAGAGAGGCTGGGCAAAGGTGGAGGGGGCCGAGAAGAAAGGCTTCCAGGAGGCTGGAGCCCCAGGGAAACCTCAGACCCGTCAGACTGTCAGACTCCCTGGCGTTTGGGTGAGGAACAGAAAAGACTGAGACGCCCCAAGTTCCTGTGAGAACCGAGGGGGCAAACAGGGCTCTCTGCCGGCCCCCGGGGGATCTGACTCGGCCGGACGTGGAACTGTGTGTTTCTGGCCCGAGCATCGTGTTGCGGTGGGTTTCTGGGTCGCACCCTGGAGCCCCCGTTTCTCACCGGCTTCCCTCCGGAGTCCGAGGCAGGTGTGGTGCTGGCACACCGTGGGCTCTTTGCCAGGCGGGCCCCTCCCCGGGCTTAGCTCTCCTGGCACAGGGGAATGGCCCCGAGCACTGGGTTTTCTCTTCCTGTTTAGTCTGTTTCGGGGCCACACCCCGGTACACCCGGCTCTGCACTCAGAAATCACTCCTGGCAGTGCTGACGGCGGGAACGTGACTGGCTGCGTGCGAGGCACGTGCAAACTCCCTGTTGGACTCTTGCTCCGGCCCCAGCGGGCCGCCTCCCCGAGGGTCCTGAGAATTAGGGGTGAGCGGCTGGCAGAGGCCCACGGAGCAGGTATGTCTGGGCCTGGGTGAGGACGGCAAAGCCTCAGCTCTGCTGTTGGGCAGGTCCTAACTCGCTCCACCCATACCTTTCACCTGAGAAATTAATTTTTCTGGAGGGGTTTGGACCATACCCGGCAGTGCTCGGGGCTTTCTCTGGCTCTGAGCTCAGGGATCACGCTTGGGGAACCATATACGGGGACGGAACCTGGGCCGGCCTGTGCGGGGCAAGCCCCTTACCTGCTTTACTGTCTGTCTGGCTCTCACCTGAGAAAGTGTTATGTGGCCCCAGATATACTGGTTTATAAAATAGGTACAGATAAGACACTTAATATATAATTTACAGTATACATGTACAGTTGTATATGTATATTATATACATATATAGTACTATATAGTACTGATATTAAGTCATAAATGTTTTAAATAAAAGGTCTAAAATACTAATGAGGGGGTGCTGGAGAGAGTACAGGGGGCAGGGTTCTTGCCTTGCACACGCCTGACCTGGGTTCAATATCAGCACCCCATATCAGTTCCCCATAGCCCTGTCAGGAGTGATCCTTAAGCACAGAGCCAGGAGTAAGTCCTAAGCACAGTTAGGTTTGACCAAACACAGACACACAGACACACACACACTCACACATACTCACACACACCGCCACCACCACCAAAAACAAAACAAAACAAAAACCAGCACCACCAACAAAACAACCCAAAAAACACCCAAACAAAACCACCAACAAAACCAAAGAAACCCAAACTATCCCCTTTGAAACCACAGAAAGTTAACAGGGACCCATCTGGGGTCTTGCCGCTGATTCTAGACTTGAGAGGTTGAGTAAGAGGGTAGAAGAGGGCCGGAAAGATGGTCACGGCAAGTAGGGCATTTGTTTTGCACGTGGCTGGTCTAGGTTTCACCCCTGGAGCCTTCCATGAGTGACACCTGAGCGAAGAGCCAGGAGTGAGCCCTGAGCACCATCAGGTGTGTCCCCTTCCCCAAACAAAAAGAGGGCAGATGAAAGGCTAATTGGGGGTTTGAGTTTTAGCCCAAGTGATGACTAAAGAGTCTCTTGCCCCTGCGCCTGGCTGTCTTCACTGGGGTCCCTTGGAGGCGATGGGTTGAATTTTCCTCCCTGCCCCAAGCAGAGCCCCGGCAGCTGAAGACAACCTGGATCCAGCCACAGCCATACTCAAGGCCTCTCTCCACACGTTTGGACAAGCCTCACGCATGAAGGAACCGGCAGAGGAATCCAGGTGTGCAGGACCCGGGGCTGAGATCTCCAAGCCTGCTCGGATCGGGACTGGGCCTCTTCCACCCAGATCCCCCATTTTCCAGTAGCTAGGCAGTCACACCCAGAAACTGTCCCTGGTGCCGTGTAGTCCCATCAACGGCCATCATCCAGAGACTATAATACCAAGCTCCCGGAATATAAAACACCTTATAGCCTAGTTCTCCCTCTTGGAGAATCTGGCTAGCTACCGAGAGTTTTCTGCCTGCATGGGAGAGCCTGGCAAGCTCCCTGTGGCATATTCATATGCCAAAACCAGTAACAATGATGGGTCTCATTCCCCTGACCCTGAAAGAGCCTCCAATGTGGCACCATTGGGAAGGACGAGTAAAGAGAGGCTTCTAAAATCTCAGGGCTAGGACGAATGGAGACATTACTGAGACCACTTGAGAAAATCAACGATCAACGGGATGATGATGATGATGATGATGATGATGATGATGATGAAAGCACTGAAAGGTTCCTTCAATCTTTACTATTCTGAGTCTCAGTTCCCTTTTCCCTAAAAGAGGCTGGGTTAATCTTGGAGAGAAACATCTGGAAACACAGGGCAGTGAGGGCCTGCCTCAGCACCCACCTCTGGAAGGCAGAGACTCACCCTTTTCCCCACCCTCAAAAAGGCGAGCAAAGGACTTAAACTGGGACTGTTCCCTGACTGTCACTCCACTTGCCTTGTGTGTGCTTCTCCTCAAACATTCCCCTGCCCCAAGCCACTGCCCCATGCTTGGGGTGCAGGTCCTCTTGCCTCTGAACACCCTGCTGGCCCCGAGTGGCCGCCTGTGCCCAAACTGCCTTACACACACCAACCCCCTGGCCCCATACACGAAGCGGAAGGGAGTTTGCTTTGGACTCAGCACCCTCCTTGTTGCCCCCTAAGCAAGGAGTTGTACTTTGACCATCCTGGAAACAAGGAAGCTCCTACTCTCCTATAGGTCAAGAATGAAGGCAATGCCGCATGAGCTGGGGGAGAGAGGGCAGCTGGAATAGAGGAGTCACGAAGTCAATGATGGTTGGAGGGTTAGTTCGGGATGGAAGATGTGTGCTGAAAGTAGATAAAGGACCAAACTTTATCAGTATCTGTATTGCAAATCATGATGCCCAGAAGTAGAGAATATGGGGGAAGTTGTCTGCCATGGAGGCAGGGGGAGGAGTGGGATGTGTTGGGGGGGATGTTGGGGATATTGGTGGTGGAAAATGTGCAGGTGGAGGCAGGCAGAGGGATGGGTGTTCAATCATTGTATGACTGAAACTCAAACATGAAGGCTTTGTAACTATCTCACAGTGATTCAATAATAATAATAATTAAAAGAATGAAGGCGAGATGTAGGGGTCAGGACGAGGGGTCAGGACGAGAATAGGGGGGCTGGTGGGTTGTCTTGGGAAGTGACTGGGGTGATTCTCTCCTGCATACAAAGACGTGAGTCTTGCCACCCTGCTTCTTTCTCTGCTAAAACGCTGGGTCCCTGGTGAATTTTCTGCTTACAGATTGGCCACAACTGGCTGGGAAAGAAGTCTGGCTAGAGGGAGGAGCCATTTGTTTACCCTGTGCACTGGGCATGCCTCCCCAGCACTCTGCTGGGTCAGGAAGAAGCCTGCTGGATTTTTCTCCAGTGCCATCTCCACGGTGCGGCCTTTCTTGGTCGCCCTCCCCAGAGCTGGAGAACGCCTCTGTGCTCCCACATTTACCAGCGTAGCTCTCCCTCTGTTCCCCGAGATCACCACCCCATCCCTTCAGTCCAGGCCTTCCTGTCAGGGGGTAGGTCTAGTCCTCCTCCCCCTTCTGTACCCCAGGAACGGGCCACACTGCTGGCAAAACATCAGTCAACCAACGCCTCATGAAGGATGAGAAGAGAAACGTTCCATTCCCCTCCTGCCCTGTGCAATTGTTCTGTCCTGTGCTCGGGGCTTACCCCTGGTTCTGCGCTCAGGGATCACCTGTGGGTGGGGCCCAGGGCCCCATCACACAGGGTGCCGGGGATTGAGCCTGGGTCTGCTTTTTTTTGTTTGTTTTTTGGTTTTGCTTTTTGGGTCACACCCAGCGATGCTCAGGGGTTACTCCTGGCTTTGCACTCAGGAATTACTCCTGGCAGTGCTTGGGGGACCATATGGGATGCCGGGGATCGAACCCGGGTCGGCCGCGTGCAAGGCAAATGCCCTACCCGCTGTGCTATCGCTCCGGCCCCGAGCCTGGGTCTGCTTTGTGTGAGGCGGCACACAGTGCTTTACCTGTTGCACTTCCTCCCTGGCCCCACCCCGTGTGGTTCCTGTGTGCCTCTGTCTAGCTAGTCCTGGGCCCAGGAGCATCTCCAGAGGGGCAGGAGGGAGAGACGCACGCGTGCAGACACGGCTGGTACCCAGACACTGGGGGAAAGGCAAGTTTCCTAGCTCCCCGTGGACCACAGACTCTCCTGAGAACACCTTCTTCCCGGGGTCCTTACCTGGTGCAATGAGGGGGTGGGCCGCCACCGCGGGCACCATGCGGCCGGGCCCGGCTCGGCTCTCTGTGCTCCCTGGCACACTGCTGCTGCCATCTCCTTTCCTGGCCGGCTCGGCAATGCTGTCGGTTATGCCAGGCCTGGCACCTGCGGGGGAGCCCTGGGCAGTGTTTCTGCCCTGGGACGGGGCCGGCGGAGGCTGGCCGCCACCGGGGGTGGGTTTCAGGGCCACGCTGGGCAGCACGGGCTGCGTGGGGGGCGGCCCCGAGGCTGCTGCAGCTGGTGCCTGCTGTGCTCGGAGGGTCAGGTTCTGTACCTGGAAAAGAGGGGTCGTCTGGAGTCCCGACGAGCACGTGGGCAGGAGCCACCCCAGCACACCGCCAAGACAGGGACAGATCTGCGAGGGGCCCAGCAGGACAGCGGGCCGGGCCGGACACTCGGGGCAGGAGCGAGAGTGTGAGTTGGGGACAGAAAGAGGAACCAGGAGCGCAGGCTGAGCTGCTGAAGGGGACAGGAGTGGCGGGACTCAGCACCAGGAGGAAAACGGTGGTCTGAGAGAGGGGCGGGGGTCTGGCTGCAGCCCAGGGGTGGGCAGGCCTGGTGGGGGCGGGGGACCAGGAACCAGGGCTCGCTCTCCCCCAGGCCATCAGGATGGAGTGGAGAGCACTGGGAGAGAGAGTTCCCAGACACCGTGAAACAGGCCAAGGCCAGCGAGAAGGTCACCAGTAAGGCTGGTCCTCCAGGCAAGAGACTCTGTGGAGCTGAGCGGTTGCTGGGCCCGGTCACTGGTGCCCTCTGCTGGACACGCAGGGGCTGTGCCAGGCTCCGGCTGACCATCTGCTCCGGTGCTTCCCGGGTGGGCGGGGTTTCTCTGGCCCACTGCACAGAGAGTCTTGACAGTCTAACAGCGTCTGTGCACTCCGGGCTACAGGCAGGGCCCGAGGACTCTTGTCTTTCCTCCCTCTGCCGCGCCACTCCTGCCCGCTCCCGGAGGGGCCAGCAGATCTAACCGAGGGAGCACCCTCTAAGGAGCGAGAGCCGGAGCGTACTGTGGAGGGCAAGGTGATGGGCGGCGCTCTGCTCAGCCCCCTGCTCTCCGCTCCGTCCCCCAGCTCTGGGGGGCAGACGAGCCCCTTCTCTGGGGACGGGGGACAGAGGCACTGGCCCAGAGGGAGCACCGGGACGCCCGTCTCCCGCCTCTCGCCTGGAAGGCCCCCACCTTGGGCCCTCCGGGCTTCTGCCCATCCCCAGTGCCAGGCCCTCCCCCCCTCCCGCCCTCCCAGCAGCAGGGGTCCTCACCTGGGCAGGGGTGGGGGGCCGGGCGGGGGAGCCAGTGCCGAGCTCAGGCTGCACAGTAGCGACGGTGGCCGTGGGCGTGAAGATGAGCTGGGGGGACAAAGGAACAGAGCCTCCTAGGCACCCGGCTACCGCACCAGGGGACCTGGCCGGGCCTGCCTCTGCCGGCTCAGCCCCAGGGGCGGGGGGTGGGGAGGGCACAGGGAAGGGAAGGGGCCTCTGCAGAGCACATCCTGGAGGGGGCCCCGTCCTCGGAGCACCGGGCAGCAGGGACCCGGGAGAGACAGCACCCTCGGGCCCATCTTCCATGATCCTTCCTGACCCCAGGCCTGCTCAGAACCAGGCCTCGCCTCCGGAAAGGACTGGACAAGACGTCTTTGCATGGTCACTTAGGAGTCCAGTCTAGATGGGGTGTGTGGGCGGGAGCGCCCTGGGTGCAGCCCAGGCTCCCAGGGGCCGCAGACACCCCGTGCCTGTCACGGCAGCGCCTTCCCCAGAGCAGGTTCCTCTGTGTGTCAGGGGCTCCAAAGAGACCTCGGCATAGGCAGGTGTGGGCCGGGCCCCCAGTGGCTGTAGCAGTGGACACTGCTCACAGGTAGGCCCCCCAGGTGACCGCCCACCCCGCACTCAGCGTCCAGAGCACAAGTGCTAGAGGCTGAGCAGAAATGCACCAGCAAGTGGCTCGTAGTGGCCTAGGGATGAAGAGGGTGGAGGACTTGGTGCCAGGAGCTATGGAAAGGGACCGTCCTCCGGGGAGCTGAGGCGAGGGGGCTGGGGGCACCCGAAGAGGCCAGCACGGAGCCAGCTGCCCCCCACCCCCGCCTCCGAGGACACGGAGTCATTTTCCCAGGGAAATCGTCCAGATCTGAGAAGCCCGCTGGGTGCCTGGGCCTCGTGCGTCTTAGAGACGGCTGCAGCGCCAGCACGGAGGCCGTCCCCGGCACCCACGGGCCCTGCCCGACTAGCGGACAGGAGGGTGGTCCCGGTCAGAGACAGGCCTGAGGAGGGCAGCGGCGGCGGTCCCTAGAGCGGGCCGCTGTCCACATCGCAGGGCTCTGTGGGCCTTTGGCCCATGGGCCAGTGGGGGCCGGGCCCAGGCAGAGGGGAGACGCCGTCTCCGTCTCCGTAGAACGCACGCATCGGGTTAGAGAGCACGACGCCGGAGTTCCCCCCTGAGTTAGTGTGGGGGAGGGGCTCCTGATAGGGAGGAAGGAAAGGAGGGACCCAGACCCCTTTCTCGACTGAGTCAGGGCGCCTCGGCGCAGCTCCCCTCCCCCTCCAGGACCCCTTTGTCTGCAACGCCCCTGGCTGATGCCCCGGTGCCCTGGCCCTTCTCCCCCGCCCTTCTCCGATCCCGCGATGCCCGCTGGGGACTCACCATCTGCGCCCTCAGGTACATCTGCGCCTGGCTGGCCGTCAGGGCCGGGGCCGCCGTGTTCCCCAGGAGCACCGCCTGCTGCGCGATGCCCGAGGCCGCGGCCGAGTTGACGCTCTGGGCCCGGTTGATGAGCTGCGCCGCGGCTGGGGCGGCCGCCAGGTTGATCTGCGGACACGAGCGGTCAGAGATGAGGCGCCCCCGCCCCCGCCCTCTGCCCCCGCCTCCCCCTCCCTCCCGTCTCTTGGCAGGGTCCGGCACTGCCCCTCTCTGCAGGGAGGCCGACCAAGGCCCAGCGCAGGAAGCTCTGGGGGCCCCACGCGGGTCTTTTCTGGGGAGAGGAGGAGACTCCCGCCCTCGCTGCTCTGAGGATGGGGCTGGACCCCAGCGGGCAGCTCTGCCTGCCGCCTGCCCCGTCCACTCACCGAGGCTGACTGGGCGGGGGTCTGTGCAGACACACTGCTGCCGGAAGAACTCCCCTGTCTGCTGGCCACCAGGCTGGCCTAGAACAGAAGGAGTCCGGTCACGCGAGCGGCTCTCACCCCTGAGAGAGGCACTGTTGGGCCACGCCGAGGAGCTGAACTTCCCAGAACTGAGCCTCATCTATGTGATTCAGACACTGCCCCCTCCCCTCCGGTTTCCTTTTCTCTAAAATGGACATTAGGCAAAGCCAAGAAGAGGACCGCGGCCCCCAGTGTTTGAGAGTGTGGCCCTGGCGTCTGTTCGGAGTTGGCTGGTTATTTTTTGGTCATCATTAATTTATATGAAACAGACCCTAGCACCAGCCTCCCCAACCATACCAGCCAGGGAAAGGCTTGGCCCTCGGACGGTGAGCGGTGATGGTCACGGAGTCTCCAGCTTCCCCTTTGCCCCCTGCCGCTGACCCAGGGGCCCGTGCCACACGCACACACACACTGTCTGGACAGGCCTCGTGGGGCTCCTCCCCACCCGACAGGGCCAGCTCCAGGTGGGTCTGGGCCACTGGTGGATGCTCCTTCCCCCTCTCCGCTGGACCCTCCGTGCCCAGCACAATGGGAACAGGCGCTGAACACGGCTAGTGTCCGCATCGGGCGGGTTTCTGCCTCCTTCCTCCACGGTGCCTCTGGGAACGTCAGCCTCGGCCCAAGGAACCAGTGCCACTCTCAATCGGCAGCGTGGGCGGGGTGCTCCTCGTCAAGTGCTCCGTCCCCTCCCTCACGTCAGCCTCGAGGGGAGCAGGAGGGGCGAGCTCTTGGCGGGCACCGCTGCCTTGGGGGGGGGCTCCCGTGCACGTGAGGGCCTCAGCCTGAATCACCGCCCAGCGCCTGTCCCCGGGGCCGGGCCGCTCACCTGCTGCACGGCTGCCAGGCTCTGGAGCTGGGCGCTGCTCAGGTGCTGCTGCTGGAGGGCCGCCGTCTGCAGCATGAGGTGCTGCTGCTGGGCCGCGTACATCTGCTGCAGGTACTGCGCCGCCGTGCCCGGCTGCCGGTGCAGGGCCTGCTGGATCACCTGCGGAGGCAGGGGGCGCTCGGTGGGGGGCCTGGCTGCTGCGGGGGCCCGGCCAGCCCCGCACCTCGGGCCAGGACCTGACCTGCGGGCTCTCTGCGACCGGAGCCGTTCCGGGAGGGGGCGGTCAGGCCCCCGCTGGCCAGGCCGCTGACCCGTCTGCTTGCCTCTGTCCAGGCTGCGGCTCTGGCTCTCCTGGGAACGTCCGGGCTGTGCCCACATTCTAGCCACTGGAGGTACAAATCGCTCTGGACGCCAGTGCCCCTGTGTGCCAGGCCTCTTCAGAGCTGCCTGCCCCTGCCATTCTTTTTAAAAATTTTTCTCTAAAACATTTTTTTCAGGTTTATTCTTATATTTATTATTATTAGTATTATTATTATTTGCTTTTTGGGTCACATCTGGAGATGCTCAGGGGTTACTCCTGGCTCTGCACTCAGGAAGTAACTCCTGGCAGTGCTCAGGGGACCATATGGGATGCTGGGAATCGAACCCAGGCTGGCCACGTGCAAGGCAAATGCCCTACCCGCTGTGCTATCGCTCCAGCCCCTTTTTTCCAGGTTTTTATTGGTGTTTTTGGGGGGTGGCGTGGTGGGGGTGGCAGTGAGGGTGTCCCCAAGCAGCACTCATGGCCCCCAGGGTGCTTCCTGGTGATACTCAGCCCAGCTGGCTGGAAGGTTCCACGCTTGGGCCCAGCAGTGTGACACTGCCTGGGACCAGCCATGCCGGGGGCCACCAGGGCCGCGCCTGGTGGTGGTTTTGGGGGTGGTGGTGTGGAATGTGGTGCTCGGGGTGGGACTGGGCTCTATGCACACAGAAGGCGTGTGCTCCCATGCCTGAGCAACCTCTCTCTGGGTTTCCGCCCCCCGAGAGGGCGACAGGAAGGCAAGGAGGATGAAGGGAAGGGTCGGGGGAAGGGACAAGCTTGGCCAGCTAGTGCCAGCGTCAGCCACACGGCCACGCACTCGGAGGGCCCAGCCTTCCTGCTGGGGCTGCTCCCACCCCCAGCCTCCTGCTTGCTGCCTGCAAAGTCCCATCGGCCCCCAAAAAGCTCCCCCCGCCCCCACCCTGCCTGGCCCCTGGGGATATCCTTCTCTTCAACTCCCCTCGGCCCTCTCTTGGAGACTCCAGCTCCCTTTCTCCGGGACACAGAGCAGCTCCCAGCTCCCGGGCACTTCTGTCTCAGCGCCCCGAGGCCCCTGAGGCCCCGGGGACAGAGAGAAGGAAGAGTCTTTGCCCAGTGCCCAGAGCCCAGTCTCCAAGCTGCAGATTCTTCTCCCTTCTGACCCTTTGCCAGCCCTGGCCTCTGCCCTGCCCTCTGGGGCTCGGGCCGGCTCGGGGTCACTCCCCGGCCCTAGCTCTGTGAAAGCTCTGGCTGCAGGGCTGCTCCCAACCCTGGATCCTGCCCCCTCTAGCCCCTCCCCCTCCACGGCAACCCCCACCCAGTACATCTCTTTCACCCACCCCGCAAGCAAGCCCTAGCCCGAGTCCCTTTGGTTCACTGGTTCACTGTGATCTCTGGGGCTGATGGCCCCAGGACAAATCCGATTTGGAGGTCTGTGCGTGCAGGTTCCCCCAGGGCTGGACATCCCACCCTACCTCAGCTCGTCCACAGCCTTCCTTCAGCGTCCTGTGACCCACAGATGCCTGCTCTCCCTGTGCCCCCTCCCTGCGCCACCCCCTCTCCTCATGGCGCCTGCAGTGACTCTGGCAGCGCAGACGCAGGGGAGAGTCCCGGGGAGGACTGTTTCCGTGGGGGCAGCCCGAGAGTGGCGGGAGCCCCCAGTGGTCCCCCGTGGGTGTGGATACAACCTGTCCTCTCCGTTTGCCAGAGTCAACCCAGGGCCAGCTGGGAGGGAAAACAACGCAACTTGTTTTCCCTGAGCTGTGCGGAGGAGTGGGTGGGGACGCACAGGGATGTCAGCTGCTGGCAACTGGAGCTAAAACGCACCCGGGCCAGAGGCCGGCTGAGCAGGCACCGGGAGCAGGGTTTGGTTGGGCGGGAGGCAGCAGGAGTCAGGGGCGGGGGAGATTCCAGAGGGTCTGTAGACATCCTCTCGGGTGGCAGTTTCCAGGCCACCCATCTGCTGGGGCTGCTCCTCAGCTCCCGAACCCGGGCTGGGCCCCAGCCGCGGGAGCCACGGGCCTAGCAGAGTTCCTCAGCGCAAACCTCGCTGGCCGTGAGGTCTTTCCTGCCAGTTTTACTGGGAACCTCGTTGTAGGAGCAGGAGCGAAGGGTACTGCGGTCGGGCGCTTGCCTTGCATGCCGCCGATGCCTGACACCCCAGATGGCCCCTGGAGCCCCACGGGAGCGATCCCTGAGCACAGAGCCCGGAGTAAGCCCTGAGCATCGCTGGCTGTGGCCCTGAAACCAAACCAAACCGCGCCCCAGACATTGTAGAGATTGAGAACACAAGCTGTGGTGGAGGGTACGATTCAGGCTTTCGTTTTTTAACCTTGAATGCCCTGAGCAAGTGCTGCCTTCGTGGGGCCGTGCTTTCTATGTGCTATCGGCGTGTCCGACAGCCGTGCTGAGAGTAGGCAGGGAAGGCAGATGTCAGCCAGGGCCGGGGGCCAAGTGCTCTGGGAGCGGTGTGGGGTCCCCCGCATGTCCTCGTGGACAAGCTGCTGAGTTAGGGGAGAAGACAAACGCTGCAAAGACAGGATTGTTCGGGGGCTCCTTGGGGACTGCTGCCTCTGTGAAAGGTATTTTTGTCACAGGACAGTGGTCATGGAGCGAGTAGGTCTCGGTTGTGGTAGAGCAGCTCCTGGCTTTTTTTTTTTTTTCGTTCTTTTTCCTGTTTGTTATTTTTTTTTTCTTGTTTGCCTCTTCACATCCTCCCACACATGTCTTCCCAGAACAGCCCACTGGGGTGAGAGTCACCAGGCCAGAAAGGGCCTCCTGACCCGTTGCCTCTTCCTTCTGTCCCCAGCGCACTCGCTGGGACCCACAGAGCATCCTCCTTGCACAGCCTCATGTCTGTTAACACACCCCCTCACCCCCGTTCTGGATTCCACACCCCTGTTATTCCGCCAGCCCACGGCCGGCGCTGTGGGCCGTCTAAGGAACACGCTCTCTGCACCGCTGGGGTCGTACCTGCACAGTCTGCCGGTCGGGAATGCCACTGTACACCGAGATCTGGGGCCCCGCGGGGCGGCCGCTCCCACTCCCACTGCTGCCACTGGTGTTGCCACCACTGGGGGTGCTGGCCACGCTGGCACCGCTGGACGTGTGGGGGACGGGCAGCTCATTCTCCATGGCCTGGGGGGTGGCGCCTCAGCTGGCAGAAGAGCGAGCGTCTGTGAGGAGGGAAGGGGCAGATGTGGTTGTTAAACAGGCATGGGAGGATGCCCTGGGGCCGGGGGGACCTTGACACAGAGGTCCTGAGACACGCCGGCAGCGGGAGGCCAGGCCAGGCTGGCTCCACGGCTCGAGATGTGGGACCCAGGCCTCCTGATGCAGACGTCACAGACCTGCTGGTTCTACTGGAGGAGTCCCCAGCATGGCAGGACGCTGATTTCCTAGCCTAGCCTCCCTGAAAGGGACCTTAGGGGACCTTCACTAGCTCTCTGAGCACCAGGGAGCTAATTATTGTTGTTGTTATTATTATTATTATTTCCCTTTCTGGGGCTGAGGGTCAGAGCCAGGGCTCATGCAGGTGAGACACGTGCTTGACTGCTGAGCCCCTTCCCCAGGCCCCAGAGAACTTCTGACTCAGTCTTATGTATAGGGTGGGTGAGCCGTGTGCCAGGAATAGGCCAGGGCTGGGGTTACCCATGACTGACTTAGAGAGATCAGAAAAAGAGAGAAAGATTCAAATAAAGAGGTAATAAAACCAAACAAAGTGTTAATTTTGTTGCTCTGTGTGTGACTTGTTTCAAAGTCAGCAGAGTCCTGTGTGTGTATGTGTGCAAGGGCATGTGTGTGCGTGCGTGCATATGTGTATGTGTGTGCAAACGTGTGCCTGTGCACAAACACATGTGCTTGTGTATGTGTGTGCGTATGTGTGCTTATGTGCTTGTGTGTGCATGTGCGTGTGCATGTGTGCATGGGTGCATGTGCGTGTGTACATGTATGTGTGCTATGTGTGCTTGTTGTGTGCATGTGTGCATGTGTGTGCGTGTTTGTGTATGTGCGTGTGCATATGTGTCCATGCATGTGTTCGTGCATGTGCATGTATGTGTGCGTGTAGTTACTATTTTTTTTTTTAGGAGTCTTAGTGTTTTCTGTCCAAAACTGCACAGGGCACTGATGGGAGAAAACTAGTTAAAAGCATAGGTCTCAGGGTAAGAAGAGAATACAGTAGTGAGGCAAGCACTAGCCCTGGGTACAATCCCTGGCACCAAGGCATTTCTGAGTGCAGCTCTGCAGCCCCTGGAGTGGCCCTGGAGGATTATCCTTGACACCGCATTCCCAGGTCTTTACATTGAACCACTAGGAGACCTCTCACCCCACCCCCTACATCATAGGTTTTGGAATTAGGAGGGGTTGAGTGGCTGGGTGACCTTGGCAGATCATATTTCCTTACCCTTCTGTCTCTTAAATAAGAAGTTCAAGATTCTTGGCAGGATAAAGTAAAATAACAATATAGACTATTTAGTGGGGAGTCAGGGACACACAAATATTCCCTAAGCAGTGGCTGCTCTGGTCGGTAAGCCTGTCCCCAGCTGGTTCTCACTGGGGCTTCTTCCTCCTGGAACATTCTGTCCTGGCCACCAAGGAGGGTCACACATTCCTTCAGGGACTGTGCCCTGCTCACACTGGCAAATCTGAGTACACCCGGAAAAAGTGTGCTCAGAGCTAAGTTCAAATTCTGGTCTCCTTTTTTAACTCCTGTTCCTGAAATCCTCATTTCTACATGCAAGCTCCTCCTTCCACCCCTTCCTCCCCATGCTTTAAAACAGTACCCCTTGAGGCAGGAGAGACAGTACAGCGGGGAGGGTGCTTGTCTTGAACTTGGTCCCCTCAGCCGACCAGGAGTGACCCCTGAGTGCAGAGCCAGGAGTAAGCCCTGAGCATAGCCGGGTATGACATCAACATGAAAAATGATATACATAAAAAATTTAGGAAAACGGTGGCAGCTGGCATGGTTAAGGACAGGATAACCTAGACCCAGGATCGCCAAGTCTCAGTTCCATTGTTTTCCATCCTGTGTGCAGTGTTTGTTCAGAAACAAAATGAGAAACTCTGCAGGGTGTGGCATTGCCCTGTAGAGCCGCGAAGCACCTCTGGTAGAGCGGAGACAGTCACCGTCGCCGGCCGCCAGCACTTCCTGCGCTCTCTGCCAGCCCGTCTCCTTCTTTCCACAAACACGCGAGCCCTTCCCGCTCTCTTCTCATTCTTGGCTCACTTTTTTATTTTTAAATTTTTATTTTTTTAATTGAGTCACCACAAGATACACAGTAACAAAGCTGTTTGTTCATGATTGGATTGGAACATATGATGTTCCAACACCCATCTCCCCACCAGTGTCCATTTCCCACCACCAATGACCCCAGTTTCCCTCCTGCCACCCCCTTCTCCCAGCCTGCCTCTATGGCTCTATGGCTCTATGACTCTCTCTCTCTCTTGCTTGCTCTCTCCCGCTCTTGCTCTCACTCTCTCCTTTTGGGCACTGTGGTTTGTATACAGACACTGAGAGGTTATCATGCTTGTTCCTTTATCAACTTTCAGCACTCAATGCTTGTCCAGAGTGTTCCTTTCCAACTATCTTTGTCATAATGGTCCCTGGCTCACTCTTGGCTTCTGCCCGCGCCCTCCCTTGCCTTTGCTGTCCCCTGCATCTTTGCTTCCACACACCTGTTCGTTCCTGCTGCTGCATCTCACCCCAAGTCTGTCTCACCGCTGTGCTGACAATCGCTTTCCTTTCCCGGATGATATCTCAGCTCATTCTCACTCCCATTAGGCTCGGCTCTGTGCTCATGGGCACTCCTGGCTGTGCTTGGAAGACGGTACTTGGCGCCTTACCCCCTCTCCTGTATCTCTCTGGCCCCCGGGTTGTGGCTCTGACCCCCTCTTAGAGGCTCCTGACCGTGGGCAGGCTCTCCCTCATCCCCTCCTCGCGCCCTCACTCCAATGATCCCAACTGGTCTCCCGAGGGAGCACCAGCGCCTCACACTCGCCCTCACGCTGCCTCTGGTTCATGTTGTCCTCCTCACCCCGGGGCTCTCTCACTCCTGCTCTCTCTTCTCTCCTCACAGTGGTCTCCTCCGTGAGGCTCACTCTCCCCATGCTGAACACGGCACGTCCTCTCTCGAGTTCATGCCCAGGCTCCCACGGCCTCTCTAGACAGTGCCCCCCGCGCGGGCTCGCACGCCCTGTTCTAGCTCAGGCTCTGCCAGCTCCAGCTGTCTCCCAGGCGTGCACTCCCCCGGCTTCTCCCTGCCACTCCAGAAGAGTGCAGAGGAGGGAGGCACAGACTCCGCTGAGGGGAGGGGACATTTCAAAGGACAAGGAGACTTGGAGTCACTTGAACCCACACGCACTCTGCCTCCACGGCACATAGCCGCTCCAGCCCACCTGCCACTCCATGGTAACAACTTCGAGAACCTTTTGCAGCCAGTAAGTTCCGACTTTCCCCACATCCAGAATGTCTCTTGAGTAGCTATCACAAGAATACCTCGTGATAGGGTATTCTTGCTAAGTACTGAGAATGGAAAAGAGGCAGAAGCTAGGGGTCCTCAATTTTTTTCACCCCCAAACATTATTTTCAAATCACAAAAGCAATCTATTTTTAGAATAAATCTATTTTTATAAAAGTATTCTACTGAAAATGTAACTGGGTGCATGGCATGCCTATTTTTATTTAAAAATTTATTCATCACAAATTACAGTTATTCATGATTGGGTTTCAGGCATAAAATGTTTCAACATGGATCTCTTCACCAGTGTTCACTTCCTTTCACAAATTGCCCCCACCCCCTCACCTCATTTCCACCATTACTTTTAAGATTCTTGACTTCTGGAGTCACATAAGAAAGGGTAAAACTCAAGGAAGCTTCTTTCAGAACTAAAGAAAAGCGCACATGGACTTCTATAGAAATGTGGTTTGGGGCCATGGAATAGGCAGGTGGCTAAGCATCTCCAGGGGAGGAGGTGGAGGGGAAAGAGGAAGAAAATGAGGAAGAAGAGGAAAAGGAGGAGGAGATGGAATAAGAAGAAGAAGAAGAAGAAGAGGAGGAGGAGGAAGAGGAGAAGAAGGAAGAAGAAGAGGAGGAGGAGGAGGAGGAGGAAGAAGAAGAAGAAGAAGAAGAAGAAGAAGAAGAAGAAGAAGAGGAGGAGGAGGAGGAGGAGGGGGACGAGGAGGGGGAGGACGAGGAGGAGGAGGAGGAGGAGGAGGAGGAGGAGGCAGTAAAACGTGACTGGAGGGGGCTGGAGCAATAGCACAGCGGGTAGGGCATTTGCCCTGCACGAGGCCAACCCGGGTCCCATTCCCAGCATTCCATATGGTCCCCCAAGCACCGCCAGGAGTAATTCCTGAGTGCAGAGTCAGGAGTATCCCCTGTGCATCGCTGGGTGTAACCCAAAAAAAGCAAAATGAAAAAAAAAGTGACTGGAATTATGAGGCCAGTGAATCATTTGAAGTCTTCCATGTACTTTGCACCAAGAAGCTCTGCTTACATAGGATGAATTATAGGGATGTAGTACAGACCAAAAATGTCTATGCTGGAGTAAGCAATATAAAGAACATTTATTATGTGCCTGTTAAGGGGGGCAGGCTTGGTGAGAAGGAAGGAAACTGGGGACATTGGCAAAGGGGAGATAACAGCAGTGGTGGGATTGGCATTGGAATATTACATGCCTGGAACAACTCTATTATGAACAACTTTGTAAATCATGGTATAAATCATTTTTAATAAAAAAAATTAAAAATCTCACAGCCCTTGCCACTCTCCAAATGAGTGATGGAGACAACTGTGTGCGTTCAGAAGAGTGTGCTGTCACAGATGTATGTGCGGTGACGAGGGAGAGAAGAGGAAGGCTTAGTCTCAGCTTTACGGGTGCCGTAAGTGCGGCTAGGTGCACGGCGACTGCTCGTAGATCATCAGAGCCCAGCCCTTCCTTCTGGACACTGTCCGGGGACTCAGTTTCCCTGGGAGAGCCAATGTGCTCAAGGAGAAAGAACATGGACTGTGAAGAAGAACCTGAGGCTGCAGTGTCCCGGGAAGTTAGGGGTGCCAGCGCTGCCACTGGCAGCTGGAGGGCACGGTGGCTCATATTCCTGCAGTCTGAATTCCCTGCTGTGTAAGATGGGGCTCTAAGGACGATGAGGTTTGGTGATGTGGCTACTCAAGGGTTCATCTCGGAACCTCTTTTCACTTTCTTACTTCATATTTCACCTTGGGCAACTACTGCACTGGCCAGCTATCTGTTTTCCAAATGCCATGAACTGGGCTTTTTATGAGTCCAGTTTATGTTTTTTTCTTTGGTTGTAATCATATCTAAGAAACCACTGTTTCAAACAAAGATATGAGGATTTATATCGGGGTTCTTCAAAGTTTAGTTCTTACATTCAGGTCTTTAATGCATTTTGAGTTGAGTTTTGTTTGTGATATGTGGTCGGGGTACAAACTTATTATTTTTCTTAAACTAAAAAAATGTGATTATATATGTTACATACATATATGCATGCAGTGTAAATTTTTTTCCCCACTCACTCTGTTGCAAAATCTATTGCCATGACCTATTTTCTGAAATTTTCAAGATCCCAAACAGAAACTGTAATCATTGAGTGGTAACTTTTCTGTTCCCTGCACTACCCATAGGACTTCTGTTTTTGAGTTGGCTGATTTGAAATATCTCATTTAAGTGGTTTCATAATGCTTTTTTCTGTTTTTGGCTTATTTTGTTTAGCATGGTGTTGTTTAACCACATGGGGGCACAGATCAGAATTTCATTCCTTTTTATAGCCACATAATATTCGCCACTATGAATATCTCAGATCAGCTGATAGCACAATGGGTAGGGTGTTTGCCTTGCACACAGCCAACCCAGGTTTGATTTCTCCGTCTCTCTTGGAGAGCCCAGCAAGCTACTAAAAGTATTCCGCCCACACGGCAGAGCCTGGCAAGCTCCTCGTGGCATATTCGACATGCCAAAATCAGTAACAACTCGGGGCTGGAGCAATAGCACAGCGAGTAGGGCATTTGCCTTGCATGTGACCGACCCGGGTTCGATTCCCAGCATTCCATAAGGTCCCCTGAGCACCACCAGGGGTAACTCCTGAGTGCAGAGCCAGGAGTAACCCCTGTGCATCACCAGGTGTGACAAAAAAAAAATACCAGTAACAATAAGTCTCACAATGGAGACATTACTGGTGCCCACTTAAGCAAATCAATGAACAACGAGAGGACAGTGCTACAGTGCTACTATGAATATACCTCACTTTGTTCATTTATTCATTGATCAAGGAACATTTGGATTGTCTTCACAATTTGGTCACTGTAAACAGTTGCAGTGAACATTGATGTCTATATACTAGTTTGAGTCCTGCTTTTAATTCTTTTGGATACATCTACTAGTGGAATTGCTGGAGAATTCCAGCAACACCAAAATTACTATAGTAATTTTATGTTTAAATTTTGGAGGACCCACCAACAGTTTCCTCCACCTTTGTTCTCTGAAGTGCAGATATTCTGTTGTCCCTGAACCCGGAATTGAATCACCCCTGTTCGTGAGCTCACAGAATTTCCCCACCGCCTCCCTCATGCAGCAGCTAACCCTATTTCTCTCATTTCCCATATTTTCCCGCTACACTTTTGCTAGGTTCAGCATTACTACAAACAACCCAACATTTGGGTTTCTGTGCCATATCTCCCCTCTGTGGCATTAGTTGCTGATGTTTCTTCACTTTCTCCAAAATGCTGTTCTCCCATTTTTTTACCCCCCCCCTTTGCCAAATCTCAGATCTTCAAAACAACCTGAGTCTTTCCTGCAAAACACTGACGAGATGCAACTCTTCTGACAATGCCTCTCTTGCTTCCTTCAAACTAGATCTTGGTTTTTCATTTTTCATTATAATCTTATTTTAAGTTAAGAAGTTTTCTAGGATTTAAAAAAAAAGGAATCACTGTGATACCCTTTCAATAACAGTATTTCTCTTTTTTTAGGGTGGGGGGCATACCCAGTGGGGCAACGGGGCTATTTCTAACTCTGCTTAGGAGTGACCCCTGGTGCTTGGGAGGGACCATCTGCAGTGCCTGGGACTAAAACTGAGTAGGTTGCACGCAAGGTCAGGGCCCTAACCCCTACACTTACATCTGGATTTCTAATTTTAAGCCATTCAGTGGGACTGTTGCTCCCACAACTTTTGACTTCCCGTTCCCCCTTGCTGTTCTAACGCAGCATTGCAAGAAAGAGACTTGCTCTGTGTCTGTCTTCCCCACGGGGCTCTGTGCTCACAGAGAATAGTGGCCATGCCCTACTTTTCACACATGCTCCCGGTGCTTCATTCCACAAATGCTCCTTGCACAAAATACCTTGAAATACATCACACTCTCACCCTACTTCTCATCCGAAGGCTTAGCTTAATTTTCCACCTCACCTACAGAATTCCCCCAAGCGCTTTAAAATAGGTACTTATGTTGAGTTCATTTCAGTAGCTCCCATCAATGTTGCCCATAGTGTTTATTTATTGACACGCCACACACAATCTAGCAAATGCATCGTAAATGCTCACAACTTCTACATAAAAAGGTGGATACCACAATTTTGTCAATGTGGAGCAAGACAGTGTGACAACGTGGACAAGAGGAACTTGTCTAAGTAACTTACCTGGGGCCATCACAGAGGTTCGATTCAAAACAGGTCTGATAACAAAGTCAGAACTATTTCCATATTACATCCTCTGAGAGTCACCTAGCTTCTCACCTGGAGCCATTATTTTAATGACAGTGGACCAAGTCCTCATCAGAGCACAGAGGAAGTGGATTTTCAGAAGCAGAAAGGAACTATGATGAGATCATTTAATCCCCGTATTACTAATGTCTGCCAAGTCGCTTATAAAGTAATTGCTCTCTAGATTTTGTAGAAATTAAGGGTAACGCGCATGTACACCTGCCGGTGGGTTCAGGAAATCCCACATTACCATAATCTCCCTTGTTTTTCTTATGTAAAAACTGAGGTCTAGTTTGGGGGGGAAAAAGCATATACCTCCCACAAGCAGGTATGCTTCCTTTAGTTCTCCTTCAGTAGCATGGGCCTGAAAGACACCCCAGGAAAACCAGACTCATGGAGTAGGAAGTTTGACCTAGGGAGAACTCAGAAGGTAGGGTTCTGCCCTACGGACCTCCCTCCCTTCCTCCCTCCCTCCCTTCCTCCCTCCCTCCCTTCCTTCCTTCCTTCCTTCCTTCCTTCCTTCCTTCCTTCCTTCCTTCCTTCCTTCCTTCCTTCCTCCCTCCCTCCCTCCCTCCCTCCCTCCCTCCCTCCCTCCCTCCCTCCCTCCCTCCCTTCCTTCCTTCCTTCCTTCCTTCCTTCCTTCCTTCCTCCCTCCCTCCCTCCCTCCCTCCCTCCCTCCCTCCCTCCCTTCCTTCCTTCCTTCCTTCCTTCCTTCCTTCCTTCCTTCCTTCCTTCCTTCCTTCCTTCCCTCTCTCCCTCCCTCCCTCCCTCCCTCCCTCCCTCCCTCCCTCCCTTCCCTCCCTCCCTCCCTCCCTCCTTCCTTCCTTCCTTCCTTCCTTCCTTCCTTCCTTCCTTCCTTCCTTCCTTCCTTCCTTCCTTCCTTCCTTCCTTCCTTCCTTCTTCTTTCCCTGTCTCCCTCCCTTCCTCTTTCCCTGTCTCCCTCCCTTCCTGCATCCCTTCATTTCTTCCTTCCCTCTTTCCCTCCCTTCCTGCACTTTCTTTCCTTCCTTCCCTCCCTTCCATCCTCTGCTAGGCATGGTGGCCAGGGCCTCATGGATGCGAGGCAAGTACTCTACTGCCCACCACCTCGTCAGCACCGCCATGTATCACTTTCTTATTGCTCTTTTAGTGGAAGGAAACTTTGGTGAGAAAGAATTTGATCAGGAAGCGTGGGCCAACACAGCAGCTTTCAAACCTTCTCTGTGAGTTTCCCTGTTTAAACCCGAGCTCTTGGCGCCTGCCCACTCCCACTTCCTGTGGGAAGGAAAGGAGTTATTCTGAAGTCTCAGGGAGGGTGAGTGAGGACCCTCATTAAACCCCAAGCCCTGGGGCCCCTCATTAGAAAATCGGAACCCTTCAATTTTCATTGTTTCTAGACAGTTCTGCGCTTCGCACACCCACTCACTCCCCCCACTCCATTTCCGTTTAATTCCTGCTTATTCCTCCCCTCTCCTCCTCCTAACTCGTTCCTTATTTCCTCCCCATGGCGGCCTGTCCCCGTCAACTCCCACCATGAGCCGCAGTCAAATCAGATTAGTGGCTGCCGGCCAGAACCGGGAGCCTGTTTTCCTGAGTTCCACCGCACTCTGTGGTTCTGTGGGCGGCGGAGCTCTGAAGCCTGTGCTGACTGCGAGGGCCCCGCCGCCCCTCCCGGCCAAGGGAGCCGGGCCCGGGTGATCTGATTACAGGTCTCTGCTGCCGCAGGCCCGAGGCCAGCCTGCCCTCCCAGGAGCCACCGAGTCTCGAGTCTCGGGGACACGGGGCCTCGGCTCTCCTGGAGCCGGGGAAATCCATTCGCTGCGGATTACAGCTGTGACGGGGGTAACAGGGAAGTAGTGGGAAAGACGACGAAAACAACCTCCAAGTGGAGCCTAGAAGCCCCGGGGTGAGTTCGGGGAGGGCTGTTCCTAACAGAACCCCAGACTGACAGGAAACGAGAGGGCCGAGGGCCCCACAGAAACGGCTGGCGCTACCACGCGGGCAGTACCTTGAGTAGGCCGAGTTCAGAAAGGCAAGTGGGTGCCGTCTTTCCCCGGACTCTGCCTCTCCTCTGTCCGGGTGAGAGCTGAAGAGTCAAGAATCTAGGACCTCTAGACTCCGGGGGTGGAGGGGAGATTTTTTTTTTTAATTTTTTAAATTTTATTGAATCACCGTGAGATAGTTACAAGCTTTCATGTCGGGGTTACAATCACACGATGATCAAACACCCATCCCTCCACCAGTGCACATTCCCCACCACCAATATCCCGGGTATACCCCCCTTTCCCACCCTCCCCCTGCCTCTATGGCAGACAATATTCCCCATACTCTCTCTCTACTTTTGGGCATTATGGCTTGCAACACAGACACTGAGAAGTCATTATGTTTGGTCCATTGTTTACTTTCAGCAAGCATCTCCCATCCCGACTGGTTCCTCCAGCCATCATTTGAATTTCTGCATTACAGGTATCCTGAGTTGCAGTGGCGCGGGAGTCCTCTGGCTGCGCTATGAGGGCACTCTCTGCTGAGAGCAGGCCCAAAGGGGTCCGCTCACACTTCTTCATAACCCACGCCCCACCCCCCTCAGTCCTGCCTCCTTCAGTGTCTCTGGAAACCCAGTTCAAGAAACCAAGGCCAGCCTGACAGATGTGACGGAGGAGGAGTTCAACGGGGTCCTGTAGGCTCAGGAACGAGGCAGAAGGATTTCCGTAGGAAATGGGCCCCACCCAACTTTCCAAAACCCGTGCCTCCCTCGATCACTCCAGAAAGGCAGCTGACACTGAGCGTTTCTGAAACGAGCCGGTGCTGGGTTTGACCATGAAGAGGAGCAGGGCATGAAGACGTGCTCCCTCGGGGAAGGCAAAGCTAGGGGTGCGGTGGGTCTGGGGCCCAAGGCTGAGTCTATCTACACTGTGGGGTTGGGGGCTTCGTTACTCTAAGAAAGGGCCACCCTGGGCTGGAGCAATAGCACAGCGGGTAGGGCGTTTGCTTTGCATGCGGTTGACCCGGGTTCGATTCCCAGCATCCCATATGGTCCCCTGAGCACCGCCAGGGGTGATTCCTGAGTGCAGAGCCAGGAGTAACGCCTGTGCATCGCCGGGTGTGACCCAAAAAGAAAAAAAAAAAAGAAAGGGCCACCCCGAGTTCGGCCTGCGTGTCCTAGGGCAGGGAAGATGGGCATACGTGCTGCCAAAGCCAGTGAGCAAACAGCTCTGGGTGTCGGGACCCTGTGGCCCCCCCCCAGGGCTGCTCCCCTCTGCTGTGGGGGAGCACAGACCAGGACTCAGGGGGCAGGGCTGTGTGCCAGTGACACACGCGCCATCTCGAGACAAGGCAGCCGGGCTGGCTTTGGCCACGGGCTGCGGCTCACAAGGTGCTTGTTCTCTGGCAAACCCATCTGGACACATACATCAGCCACAGAAACGCCTGGGTGCACATTCTGACCTGTCCTCGCTGGGCCTCAGTTTCCTCAGCAGTGAGGACACATCCCCCCTTCCTCCCCGGGGTAGTAAGATGCCTGTGAAGCACTCAGGGTGACGATAAAGAGTAAGCAGGAGGGATCTGTACACTTTTGAGTATCCAGGGGGGACTGGGGACGGCCTGCGTCTCCTAGGGCAGGGGAGATGGGCACACATGCTGCCAGAGTGGTTTTCATCACTATTCCCACTGACACTCAAACAGCTCTTGGGGCTGGAGCCATAGTACAGCGGGAAGGGTGTTTGCCTTGCACGCAGTCAACTCGGGGTCAATCCCTGACATTCCATATGGTCCCCTGAGCACCCCCAGCAGTAATTCCTGAGGGCAGAGGCAGGAGTAACCCCTGAGCTTCGCGGGGTATGACCCCAAAAAGAAATAAAAAGTCTCTTTGTGATATTCGAGCACTGATGCGGTGACGCTGGTGGCCTACGAGTACCACTGGGCTAAGCCCTTGTGGCCCCAGGCACTCTGGGCCCAAACAATCTGGGGCCTTTGCAAGGAACCATCTGGTCTGATGGGCTGAGAATCAACAGGAATGGGCGAGGCCTCCTGAGTGCCACCTGGGAGGTCCCCCTCCCCGCTAAACCTCTTCGTGAAGAGCCAGGCTTTGGTCTAAACCTTATTTTTTTCTCCTTCTCAGAAGTCTCTTGGGAGGGCTCTGTCAGGACACGTGATCTAAAGCAGGACCGCTGAGAGGACACGCGCTCCAGAGCCAGGTGCCCCTGCGCTGCCGCAGAACCACGCCAGGCTCCAGGCTCCTGAGAGTGAAGATGGGCCCGGGAGGCCGGCATGGGCAGCTGCTGGGAGGAGTCACTACAGGGGGAGCACCAGACCCCCGCCGGGCGCTCTGAAACACTTCCCAGGTGCTAGCCTGCTATTAACACCACTGGAAAGGGACAGCCACTCGCCGGGCTACGGGAGACTCTCAGCCACCACCGGGGCCCCCTACCAGATTCCCAGATGGCAGTACCCACGGCGGTTCCACGGGGCCTCGCCGGAAGACCTGCGTTTCCCTCACTCCCCTGCCAGCCCTCACACACGGGGTCCCTGTCCTCCTTCCTGCCATGTTGAACGGTGCCTGTTTGTTTAGGTTTTGGGTTTGATTATCTTTGCTTGTTTGCTTTTTGATTTTTTTTGGGGGGGTCACACCTGGCAGTGCTCAGGGCTTCTTCCTAGCTCTGTGCTCAGGGTTTAGTCCTGGAAGTGCGTGGGGGACCATGTGTGGTGTAGGGAATCCAACTCAGGTTGGCTGCACGCCAGGCAAGCTCCCCCTGTCCACTGTCTTATCTCTCCATTCAGTCCGGAATGAAGGCTGCCTGTTTGGGGGTTCAGCCATGCGCCTTCCGAAGCCTCTGCTGCAGCCCCTGCAGACCTGAAGAATATCTCCTTGTTCAGAGAGAGGCGGCCAGTGTGACTAAGGTGAGGTCATACGGAAGCAGGGTGGGCCCTAACCCGGGAGGATGGGGGGTCCGGTGGAGAGAACGCCATGTACATAGCCAGATACCCACAGGGAGTGGACAGCCCTGCATGGACGGGGCAGGCACTGGGGCCCAGGAGCTCTAGGAGGGGGCAAGGAGGGACCTAAGAGAGAGCAGCGCCCTTACACCCAGATTCCAGGCTCTAGTCTATAGGACTATAAGACGACACATGTCTATTGTTTGTTTCGGGGTCTCCCCTGTGCTGCTGGGGGCCACCAGGACTCTCCTGGTTGATGCCCAGAAGGCTGTGCAGTGCCGGGCCTGGAACCCGTGCCCTGGGCAGGCCAGGCAGGCCCCCCAGCCCTCTGAGCTCTTTCCGGGCCATATGGCTGTTGTTTTAAACTTCCCAGTTTATGGCTATAAAGAGAGGAGGCAGGGGAGGATAGAAAAGAATGTTATTTTTAGAGGAAAAGAGACTTTCATTTTCCTTGATAGTCTCAAGATTAGGGGAAAAAAAAAAACCAACAAAACCTCCTCCTTGCATATGTGGTGAGAGAGTTGAGTCTTGGGGCTATGTTCCGTTTACTCTTCCGTGGGCGTCTTAGCAGGGCTGCGCATTCCCGGGATGCGTGCACAGACACCTCAGGAGCCACGGCGAGAAAGAAGCCTCGCCATCAGAGACACACACGTACCCCAGCCGTGTTGGAGAACTTGCCACTTCCTGCTGCTCCCCCAGCCCAGGACTGGCCCGGGGCCCGTGAAATGAGGAAGGCTGACACACACACAAACAAGCGATGGCAGGGCTTGGAGAAACCCCAGCTCTCAAAGTCATGTAGAAGGGAGAGAGAACTCTCGATCTGCCTTTTCTCCTCCAAGCTGCGACGGGCCTCAGCCCCACCAGGAGCTCTGGACCTATGACTTAACTCTTGGTGGCATTTGGGGTGGAGGACTTTGTTCACTGTTCGGAACACCAGTGCCCAAGTGCCCGAGAGTGACAAGATTAGATCGGGGTGCCCAGTTTTCCTGCTCTCACCTCAGCAAAGGCCTGGGCAAGCTCACTCAAAGGGGGCAGGCTTCCTCCCCAGGCCCCTCGACCTGCACATGAGATGGGGGACGGGCTTGAACGGATCACAGGGGGACATGCCACCTGGGACACAGGTGATGTCCCTTGGCCTGGTGACTTTGGGTCTCAGCGTCTTCTCTCCTCTCCACTGGGAGACTGGCGCTCGCCTGGCGCTGACGAATGAGAATTAGAGCCAGCGACAGGCAGGGGCTCTGGGACAGGAGTTCTGCTCGCACCACTTCACTAATTCCCCACAACTGCCTTTCTTTTGGCCTCATCCACTCAACACTACAATAACTGTTCCCGCACTTCTCCTGCAAGAAACAGCTTCAGGGGCTGGAGTGATAGCCCAGTGGGTAGGGCGTTTGCCTTGCACGCAGCTGACCCGGGTTCGATTCCCAGCATCCCATATGGTCCCCTGAGCCAGGAGTAATTCCTGAGTGCAGAGCCAGGAGTAACCTCTGAGCATCGCTGGGTGTGACCCAAAAAGCAAAAAAAAAAAAAAAAAGAAAAAAAGAAAAGAGTTTCAGAGAGGTCCAGTCACTGGCCGAGGCACCCAGTTAGCAAACGGGGCTGAGGGCCTTAAGCTGTGGGCCGTGAGAGGCCTGACGCGGCATCAGCAGTGTTTGCTTGTCCCTGGCCTCTCTGGGCAGGGCGTTAGCCCAGCAAGTCAGTGCTCAGAAAAGGGAATTTGCCTCATGCCTTGCCTCTGATTTCTGTCTCTCACGAGAGTTTTCTTGAGCAGGAGGGTCGGCGAAGCCCCCGATGGTGCCTTTCTCATGTCCCAGAAGTCACAGCTGGACGATGAGCTGGCCACTGCTCCCGTGTGGGCCTGATCCTGTCCCCCAGGCTCTTCGGACGCTGACTTATCGACAGAGAAGCCAGTCCTGGGAACAGTGCTTAGAAAACCACGTTGTACTTCTCAACTGACAAGTAATACAAAACAAAGACAGCTGCCAGAGTCCTCTAAGGCACAGGGCCCGCCTCTGCCCCGCCTGCTCCTGGCCCCTCTGCCCCGCCACCCACACCCCATTCCTGAGGGCACAGTGTCAGGGAGCGGCAGGATTCAGAAGAGCGAGAAGGAGCTCCTGGTTCTGAGCACGCGGTTTTGATTCCGGCCTCTGCCCTAGACAGGGGGAGCTGAGGCAGGTCGGGAGGTTACTTCGTCTCCATGGGCTCAGTTTTCTCAGCGATAAACAGAGCTAATGATTCGGATTTTTAAGGGGTTTTTAAAAAACCATTAGGACATACAAGCAAACACGCAGCACAACAGCCTGGCCCGTGGCCCAGCCCAGGCACTTGCTAATGGGCCTCCTGCCTGCGGGAACCCGCCCTCCTTGTGTGGGGATGGGAATGAGCGAGGAAATGGCATAAGATGGCCAGAACCATTAAAATCTAGAACTCAGAGAAAACAAATCCCCAGGCCCCCCATGGAATGCCTTGAGTGTGGAGAAAGGAAGATGCCGACATCTGGGGCTTTTAATCCTTTATAATTAGCAAGCATTAGTAAGCGCGCAATTGGTCCCAGGCTTTTCAGCCAAGTCCAAAGAGCCCCATTTTCGTATCTGAGAAGTTTTCTTCCTGAGAAAAGAACAGGGAGAAAACTGCAACCCTTCCAACAGGGGAACGGCAAGCGGTAGCCAGGAGAGTGTTATGGCTGGGAGAGTTTAAGGGGGTTGGCGAGGGCCCCCAAACACGTATAATCAGGTGCGCATGAGAACTGGGAAAGGCAGGGGGTGAAGACCACAGAGAAGAGGCTTGACACTAGGTCCCCTTCCTCACACATCTGCAGGCCCTGGGCAGTCAACGACGGTTAGAAATTAGAATCAGCACACTCCCTGGAGTTCCTGTTCATGCCATGATCTGTTCATCACTTCTGAAGGCATCTGGGTTCCTCCTAGATTCTACCATTTGCTTCTTCTCTCTCCATACTCAGGAGCGTTGGTCTCCTGTGTTTCTAATTTACTCGCTACTATTTTCAAGAGAAAGTGATAAAAATAGGCTAGACTCCCCCTCAATCTTCTACCCTTTCAAGCATAACTTTACTTCACTTCTTTTCTCACTGTCACTGTCACTGTCATCCCGTTGCTCATCGATTTGCTTGAGCGGGCACCAGTAACGTCTCCATTGTGAGATTTGTTGTTACTGTTTTTGGCATATCGAATACACCATGGGTAGCTTGCCAGGCTCTCCAAGAGGGGCAGAGGAATTGAACCCAGGTCGGCTGCGTGCAAGGCAAACGCCCTACCGCTGTGCTATCGCTCCAGTCCCTCTTTTCTCATATTCATAAAAAAAAAAATGGCAGCTAATTTTGACAGCTGAGTCGGCAGAACTAGAAAACGACCAGGCAGAAAGGAAACAGTGAAGATGTAAGATTTCAACTTGACAAAAAAAAAAAAAAAGAGCACTTATTAATAACTGCATTTGTTAAAAGGTGGAGTGGGCTGCCTTGAGCAGTGAGCTTCCTTCTGCCTGTGCAGGTGTCAGGCAGAGGCTGGCAGCTCCCCGAGCACTGATCCACACAACCTCGCCTTTTGGGACTCCTTTGCCAGTGGGAGGGCCTCATTCCATGGAAACATTCCAGGGGAATCTTTATTGGCAACCAGAAACCCAGCTGACGTTTTAAGCTTTGTGCTTAAATTCCTTTTGAACTCTTCCATGAATGAACATTCTACAGCTAATCTTGTTTTTTAAACTGTAGAACAGTTTTTAATTGGTTTTCATCATTCCAATTACTAATGAAGAGTAAATTCCATATAGTTAGATAGATTTTTTTGTGTGTGTGTGGTGCTGTGGATTAAACCTACGACCTCACACATGGACGACAAGTTCTCTATAGCTGAGCCACATCACCCAGCTTTTTGTTTTAGTATGAACTTCTTGATGTTCATCATCAAGGCCAAGAAAACAACTGTTCTTACTTTGTGGATAGGGCACAAAGCGGAAGTTATTCTCTGTTGCATTCCCAGTACACTAATCACCCAACTGGCTAGCTCACTCAAACACCATCCATCCTATATGGATTGACCATTTTTATGTGTGTAGCACTGACTATAATACTGACTTAAATATTGATTCTGTTATTAAAGGATTAGCAGGTTTTTTTTGAAGTAAAACAGATTTTATTTGGAGGATTTTTTTTTTTTTGGCGAAAAGGAGGAAGAGAAAAGTGAGAGAGTAGAGACAGAGTAACGCACTCAATAGAGAATATGGGCTTCTCCAAGGATGGAGAGAGCCCCTACACATACCCCGGAATTAGACAGGAAAAAAAAAAGTACACATCTCAAGTGGGGAGATGTGGGCGATACATGTGCTCAGACATGCGGGCGCAAGCAGCACATGGGCTTGGGCAGCATATGCGCCAGGATTAGCAGTTTTTAAAGGATAGACCAAGAAAGTTCATCACTCTATCACTGTATCACTGTATCACTGTCACCCTGTTGTTCATTGACTTACTGGAGCAGGCACCCGTAATGTCTCCATTCATCCCAGCCCTGAGATTTTAGCAATCTCTCCTTACTTGTCTTTTCCAATGATTGGAGGCTCTTTCAGGGTCAGGGGAATGAGACCTGTTATTGTAACTGTTTTTGTAACTATATCGAATACTCCACGGGGAGCTTGCCAGGCTCTGCTATGTGGGTAGGATACTCTCGGTAGCTTGCCAGGGCTCTCCAAGATGCATATGTGTGTGTGTGTGTGTGTGTGTGTGTGTGTGTGTGTGTGTGTGTGTGTGTGTGTATTTCCCTCTATGATTTTATGGAATTGGGTAGAGAGTGAAGAAAGTTCATAAATAATTTAATCAGTAGGAGTCTCAAATATTTTCTATAAAGGGCCATGTAGCAAATAGTTGAGTTCGTGGATCACATATGGTCTCTGTTGCATATTCTTATCCTCCCTCCTCCATTCCAGAAAAGGGAAACAGTGTACAAATTTCTGAAAGGGACACCAGAGAGATAGCTCAAAGAGCTGGAGCACATGCCCTGCACAGGCAAGGCCCTGAGTGTGATGCCCAGCACTACATGGCCCTCAAAGCACTTCTAGGGTGGCCCTAGTGGCCCCCAGAACCAGTGATAGTATTACCAGTGATCGTATGGCATCACCCAACTAAGCATCGAGCGATCCTGATTGGCCAAGAATCACCAGGCATGGCCTCCTGGGACCCCTGAGCACTGTTAGGGAGGCCCAGACAGAAAAAAAAAAAACAGAAGTAAGTGAAAAGTCCATCCTTAGCTCTAGGGTTTTATATAAGCATGCTGAAAAGATAGCACAAGGGTGCTTGTGTTGCATGTAGCTGGCTCAGGGTTTGATCCCCAGCACCATCTATGGTCTTTGCCTGAGCCCTGTCAGGAATAATCCCTGAGCACAGAGCCAGGACTAAGACCTGAGCACTGCCTGGGTCCCCACCCCCACACCCCAAGCCCCTGGCCCCAAGAAGAAGCGATGCCCTTCCATTGAATCAGCTGGAAGTTCCATTTGGGGAGACGCTTTAGAATTGGGTCTGACTTTGGAAACACAGGGAGGGGACTCATTCCCATGAGTACACTGCGCCCATTTTCTATTTTTAGAGCAGAGTTCTACTGGGAGTTTATTAAAGATGCACATTTCTGTGGAGCATGGTGGCGGGCACTGGAGGAGGTAAGACCTGACCTTGCAAAGTGGCTCAGAAGCGAAGCCTCGCAAGAGGGAGTGTCTGGGCAAAGTGGGCAAGAACAGGGTGCCAGCACCGGGTGTTCTGCCTCGAGCCTCACTCAACCTCCTAGTCACAGGCACCCAAGACACAGGAACTGTCATGCACGCTTAGCAGGTCTTTCCTAACTGCAGCAGCCAGCCTTGATTGGGATTGGACAGGGCAAAGCAGAGTAGGAGAGGTGTCACTGTCACTGTCATCGTGTTGCTCATCGATTTGTTGGAGCGGGCACCAGTATCGTCTCTCATTGAGAGA
Organism: Sorex araneus; assembly: GCF_027595985.1. Taxonomy (NCBI): domain Eukaryota; kingdom Metazoa; phylum Chordata; class Mammalia; order Eulipotyphla; family Soricidae; genus Sorex; species Sorex araneus. The sequence continues at coordinate 42,774,234 of NC_073306.1, read as the reverse complement.
CTTATTGTTACTGTTTTTGGCATATCCAATAGGCACGGGTAGCTTGCCAGGCTCTGCCGCTCGGGCTCGATACTCTCTGTAGCTTGCCAGGCTCTCCGAGAGGGGCGGAGGAATCAAACTCGGGTCGGCCGCGTGAAAGGCGAAAGCCCAACCGCTGTGCTATCGCTCCAGCCCAGGAGAGGTGATACACCAATAATGCTAAACTTAATGTGATGGGACCTTCCTGTAAGCCGAGATCTCCTAGGAAAGATGTGTGTATCTGGCAGTAAAGTGAACAGCCGTCAGCTTCTCCCGGAGGGTGTTTCTCCACGCGCCTGCCATCCTTTGCCCCACATCTGCCGGAAGCCGGTGCGCAGCGTGTCTGGGCATCTTGGGGAAAACTGTTTCCCAACACATTTTCACAGAAGTTCCCAAACTTCAGCATAGGTGAGGCTCACCTGGAGGGCTTGGCAAAGCAGATGCTTAGCCCCACCCCTAGACTGTGACTCCGGGACCACATCTGTGAGCCGCCGTCTTGGAGACGGTCGGCTCACTGTGCTCCCTGGCTGCTCTGCAGAGCACTGGGCATGCTCCCATCTGCCCCCAGACCCGAAGGGGCCTTGGTGCCCCTGTAAGTGGTAACAACCCCCTTTCCTCCAGGGTGGGAGACTGGAGGCTTGGGAGGTGTGCCTGAAGGCTGCAAGTCATTGGGTGTGTGTGTGTGGGGGAGATGGGGGTATCCCCTTCAGAGTCATGGTTACTGGCAGACATGGTCTGAATCCAGACACATAATACACTTGTGAATTTTTACTACTGCTACAAAACGGTCTGCACTACAGTATGCCAGGGACCACTGCCTTTGAATAACCCCCCAAATATGTAAGTAAATAAATATATAAGGCTTGCTTTGGGAGAAGCAGTAAAATGAATGGCTTCTGAAAATTCAGCTGTGGCCCTAGAGAGTTGAGGAGGTGGATGGGAGGGAAAGACAAACCAGAGAGAGTCGAGAAAGTCTCAGAGGAGACGCTGGTCCCTTGCACAGGAGTCATTAATCCACAGACAAATGAATGGCTAAAGGCATTAGCCAGCCTGCGGAGATGAATGAAAGATGCAGTCTTGGCAATTGAGGGCCTAGAATAAGGGCAGGGTCATTACTGGAGAACTCAAAAGGAGACCACATAAGGGAGACTAGGGGTGGGGAAGCCATCTGGGGCTAAGAGGCAGGGGAGGACAGTGTTGCTGGTCTCCGAAGATGGTCATCACCCAGAAGTGTCCAAGTGCCTGCTATGCTGGAGACAGACCCTTGACAATGAGACGGGTGCTTCAGTTGTGGGTGCACTTGTACACACATGCACTCATGTACATACATGGCGTGTGTGCTCGCACACACTTGCACACACATACAATCTCCTTCTATCGTTCTTCATCTGCTGGCCAACTCAAGTCAGATAGAGAGGAAGGCTGAGGAGCTCCTGGCTGATGTGAACATGCGAGACGCCATTCAACACTTCTGCTGGGGGGCTTCCTCCAGCAGTCTAAAGCATGCCTGTCCTTCCTCTGCCACATGCCTCATACATATGCACATTCTCACTCTCCTCCCAGCACACTGCAGCCGTGCTAATGGGCTCCTATCTGCCTCCACACGCTGCAGACACATTCATTTACCCGTCCTCATGGGGAGTCGCTCTCAGAGACTAAGCACCACCTCCTGCGTCTATAAAACAACTTCGCATGTCAAAATTGCTTCCAAAGCTTCTGTTCCTCCAGGACCTGCCAGCTTTGTCATTCAAATAAAGACGGAAAATGTACCGATATTGGCTTGACTGAGTAAAGAGCCCGACCCAAAGCAGATTGTCCTACCGTGGGGCGCAGGTTTGTGGCTGTGGTGTCCCCGCCTTCAAGACCATCCCATTTATCTCTCTTTGTTCCACTCCCTCTCTCTTCCTGCTCAGTGCTTGGATCACATGCATACTCTGGGTTTGGGGTAGTGGGTGGGGGGGAGGAGGGGGCGGAGAATAAAAAAGGACAGCCTAATTTCCTGATGATTATGTTGTTACCTAGCAACAGCCAATCAGGGGTTGGGCTTTTTGCCTGCAGTATTTCATGCAAATAGTTTGGAGAAATTGCAGGGTAACACGGGCTGCTTAGTCTGTCTTCTCAGGGGACACATTACAGAATAAAACCAACCCCGGTGGGGATGATTGAAGCGCATGCCTCGGCGAGGAGCCATATGATCTCTCGCCCTCACTCCCTCTGCCCTGCACCTCCTAACAAAAGCATTCAGGTTCCAGAGCCAGATACGCTGGGAGGCCAGAAAGTTGAAGAGGCTCCTTTGGAGGATGCTTTAGCCTGGACCTCTGCCGAGAGCTGGAGCCCAGAGTCAAGTCAGAGACACTGGAATGCTACTTTCCTAAGGAGGCTCCACTGGTCTGTGGAAAACTCCTGCCCACTCTCCTTGAGCAGGAAGGAGCGAAAGCCTGGCCCTTCCAACCCGACTAAAGAGCCTCGACAATGCCCACAGGCGCCGGGCCCACAGGGGAAAGCCCACCGTCTACAGCTGCTTTTCTTCCACTGCCAATCGGCAAATCCTGAACTGGCTGAGTGATGAGAAAGTCCACATCACTCAAGACCCCTTGAAGAGATGTGTGTTGTTGTTGCCCATCAGGGGCCACAACATAGGAAGAGCCACACAATGGAAGGCTTGGGAGCCAGTTCACCAAGCGCTAGGACAGTACTCCTAAATGGTGGACTCGGCACAGGCACCTCTATCTCCTCTGCTGAGTGGGCCAGACTTTCAGATGGCTGCTGTGGGTTTTGGGTTATGTGTGCTCCTGTTGTTGACATAATCCCACATGAAGTTGACACAAACAGCCATGATCTTGATGCTAGACAGCTCCACACTGACTTTGGTTGTTTTGGGGTGTGTGGGGGCGGGAGAGGGAGGGGGAGGCGGGTGGCTCACACCCAGCTGTGCTCAAGAGTCATTCCTGGCTCTGTGCTTAGGGGGCACTTCTGGTGGTGCCGGAGATCAAACCAGAGAGTCAGTTGTATGACAGGCAAGCACCTCAACTATCCCTTGCTCTTACGCTCTCTCTCTCTCTCCCTCCCCCTCTCTCTCTTTCTCTCTCTCCCCTCCCTCCCTCCCTCCCTTCCTCCCTCCCTCCCTTCCCTCCCTCTCTCTCTGGCCCCTCACTGTGTTCTTTATACCAGCTCCAGTAGCATCCTTGCAAAGGGGTGTTGTTGGTGACACCGGGAGAGGGAAACAATCAATCAGCTCAAGTGACCAAAGGATAGAAAACCAATTCAAATCCCTGTCCTATGGACTTGTAGTTTCTACATTATTTGTGAAGACCAGAGATAATTATACTCAATCACTGCAGGAAGGAGGTGACAGGGCTCCAACCTCTGACACTCTCGGCCTCACCACCCAGAGCTGCATGAGAGGACCAAAGAAAAGAGCTGTCAGCCGGCCTTTGTTCAGGGCGGCAGTTAACTGGGAGCTCTCTTTCCACTCTGGCCCAATGGTGACTTTCAGAACATTCTTTTGACTTTTAAACTCGAGTCTTGGGGACAGGCTTAAAAGTCTTTATATACTATAACCCCCAATTTACAGAACAGAAAACTGATTTATAACTTGCTTGAGCAATCTAATTACAGGGAGGCAAAATGGGGATCAAAAATAGAAGTGGAGCTTACACATGACTGATCTGGGTTCGATCCCTGGCCTCCCATATGGCACCCTGAGTCCACCAGAAGCAATCCCTGAGTACAGAGTCAGGAATAAGCCCTGAGCACAGCAGGTGTGGCCCCCACACCGACACCCGCCAAAGTAATGCAGAACTGTTCACTCAAAAGACTGCACTACCAAGTCCAGATCATCCCAGACTATGTGCAGGTCCTGATAGCAGGAAAAATAAAAGAAAAAGGCAGTGGCAAAAGGAAGTCCATAGGTACCCATACATCTTTCATCTGCAGTTAAATGGTACATCTTTAGAGACTCTATCCTCCAGCTCACATTAAAATCATCAGATGAATATGTCTGAGATAAGTATGTCAGGTTCTTACTCCAGACCAGCGAATTAAAAAATTGAGGGGCTGGGTCATTGGGAAGGAGATAGTGTTTTTTTTTTTTTTTTTAAATCTCCCAGGGAACAGCATGGTCACTTTGAAAAATGGTCTGTCAGTTTCTTAGAGAAATAAACATACATCTCCTCTATAAAACAGAAATTCAATTGCTAGGAATTTATTCAAGCCCAAGGAAAACATACATCTGCAAAAAGTCAGTATGAAAATGTTCCGAGCTGCTCTCTTGACGCAAGCTGACAAACCGAGCTATATCCGTATAGTGGACTAATACTCAGCAACGTCAAGAAACAAGACTATTGGGATTGGTGACACCATGGAGGGACTTCAAAGGCACAGTGCTGGACAGGAGAAGCTTCACTCAAGAGCACAAATGATGTGCTTCTTTGATGTTAAGTTAGAAGAGCAGGGATGGGGGGAGTTCGTTGATAAGATAGATCAGAGTGGTAGTTGCTTCGGGAAGGGAAGGGTGGGGAATCTCCAGAATGGGAGTAGGAGGTGACTTGTGGGTGGATGACAATGTTTTATCTGACAACCTAGGGTTGTTGTATGTGGGTGTATGTATCTGTCAAAACCTACAGGACAGTGTAACTCGGACATATATGCCTTGTGCTCTATCTCATAAGAAAAAAAGAAACACACATTAAATCTTGGTTAAGGATATGTGGGCTGAATGAAGTGAAAAATACAGATGATTGCAACTTGTTTAGAAATGCATAACAATATGATGGGCTGAGGAGAGCTAGGGGTTGGATAGCCTGATATATGTGACATGGTAAAATGGTCATGGTAGAATACAGGAAAGATCATTGCCACTGTCACTGTCATTCCTGTCACAATCGAGCTCATTGATTTGCTCAAGTGAGCACCAGTAACATCTCCATTGTGAGACTTGTTGTTACTGTTTTTGGCATATTGAATACGCCATGGGTAGCTTGTTGGGCTCTGCCATGTGGGTGAGATACTCTCAGTAGCTTTCCAGGCTCTCCGAGAGGGGCAGAGGAATCGAACCCGGGTTGGCCGCATGCAAGGCAAATGCCCTACGCGCTGTGCCCACAGGAAAGATACTAACACTATTCACTACATACATTTTTCAACGTTTTGGTATGTTTAAAAATTTTCATATTAAAATTTTGGGGAGAAAATGCTCCTTAGATGATTTCAATGAATAGCACTGGGATAAAAGACCAATTTTAATGATCTTAGCTGAATAGCATGAAACAAATAATGCTATTCTCCTGGTCTCCAGAGATTGTTACAGTTAGTGTAAGAGACAGAGAAAAAGAGAGAGGGTGAGAGAGAGATGGAGAGAGAGAGGAAGAAGAAGAGAGAGGGAGAGAGAGAGAGAGAATTTGGGTTAAAATACTAGACCTCATCAGCTACCATCCTTTGTGTCATACTGAACACGTCATTTGACATGTGGTTTGATGGGACAAAATAATTGAAATCAGAGGCACTGTGATAATTGTAGTTGAGCTCTCAAATTGAAAACCCTAACCCCTACCTCCGTGGTGTGAGAGTAAGTCCTTATTTGCCATGACCCTCCTGCCACGCCGGTCCCTCTTATTCTTACACTCCCACTTTCCTGACCTCCGATTTCCCGACGGGCTGTAAGTCCCCAGGGGTAATGCTGGGGCGGGGGTTCAGACGGGAACAAGGTTGTGTGTGGGTCCCCAAAGAGCCTGAATGGACGCGTGACTTCAGCAGGGCGAGAAAGCGTGAGGGGGGGAGTGGAAGGGGAAAGTAATGCAGCGGCGCGCACACGGGGCGCCCCGACTCCCCGAGCGGCCCCATTTCTTCTGTGTAATTGCTTCATTTCCACTGGCAGTGCATCTCAAAATGAATTTCATTACTGGCGTCTTGGATAGCATATTGATTACTAGTTTCATCGATTCTTATCTTGCTAATTAGCATATAAATTAGTCATTTGGGGGAGGCATTAGGCACAATTGAATTTTCTCCTTAATCTTCTTTTAGAAGGTAAATGAAAATGGATGTGGCCTGTTAAGACCCATGGCCTTCCCATGACACGAGCTAAGTGCTGCTCACAGCCGAGGGAGGCCCTGGTTGGTGGAGAGGAAGCTCACGGAGGCGCCCTCTGCCCCCCAGCCGGCAGGCAGCAGCCCGAACCCCTTAGGTTCTCAGGAAAATGTGAGGCAGAGAATCGATGTGCAAGCTGAGCCCCAATCCTCGGAGGAGGCGGCGGAGGTGGAGACCCTCGGAGCTAATGGGCAGCAGTGGCCCCCCTCCCACATACACTCAAGGGGGCAGCCTGGGGATGCAGGACCCCCTGAGGTGTTCTTCTCCAAGGCTGGAATGGAGGACAACATTCTGCTCTTAGCTTCGGAAGAGAAAGGACCTGGAATCACATGATATGGGTGGAACACCTACTCTGCCTCTTACCAGCTGTGTAATCCCAAGCACTCCAACTTCTCTGAGCCTCAGTGTCCTCATCTGTAAAATGGGGATAACGCTTTGAGACAGCTCAAAGGGTTAGTGCACATGCCTCCTACGTGGGAGACCTGGGTCTGAACACTGGTACTGCACGGTTCCCTGGGCACCACTGGGAGCAATTCCCAAGCAACCTTCCAGAAGTAGCTCCTGAATACCACTGGGTGTAGTCCCCCCAAACAAACAAAACTGGGAAATCAACACAGCACTGACTTCATGGGGTAGCTGTGAGGGTAAGGGGAGAAGTTTCTTGGGGTGCCTGGCACACACCTACGGGAAATTCCCACCATGTTGGCACTTTTCAGTGGTGAAGAATCTTGGGAAACTGGACGCACGGGCTTTCCAGAGGAAGCTGTTCAGTTTCAAAATAATTCTCATTACGACCCCCAGGTGCTTAGTCCTCCCAACAGGTGACAAGCCAGTAGTGGGGGCAGCTCAGTCCTTGCTCTGCAGGACACGGCCCTGGGGGCAGGGGGCAGGGGCTGCAGGGCTGCTGCCTCCACGTCTGCTGAGAAGAGTCAGGCCCTTCCGGGTGATGAACTGAGTGGCCCCAGGGTGCTGGTGCCAGGGTTGAGCCTCGGGGAGGGATTGAGGGTGAGATGAGGCACGAGGGCAGAGCCCTTCAGATGTGTCCTTCCTCTCAGAGCCGGCCACCCCAGCAGGAGGGCGTGGAGGAAGTCAGCCTGCAGAGTGGACAAGGCCCCTCGGGTGCCTGGAGCTGGGACCTCCCACCTGCCTGAGTCTAGGACAGGGTGTGCGTGTAAGCCACTGGCTGATGAGTTTCTGGTGTGGCCTCCCAGATGAAGTCCCGCGTCACCTGGAAATGAGCCAGGCAAGGCTCCTGGCTCAGCAAGGCCGAGCTTGCCTGCACTGGTCCTGGCAGGGCTCCAAGAGGCCGAGCCCGGAGGGGGTCAGGTGCCTCCTGAGGCATTGATTCCAGGGTGCAGACCTTCTGCTCCCTTTCCTGGGTGGTCTCAGTGGTGGCGGTTCTGGCCCTGGGGAGATGCATCTGCAAGCAGCTCTGAGAGGAAGCAATCCAGCTCAGAGGACCATTGCTGGGGTGCTGAGGCCTGGTGGTCAGGCCCAGGATGACCTCAATGGATGACACAGGTGCAAAGGAGGCAGACAGCAAAGCGAGTTCTTCTCACCCCTGACCTCTGGTCTCTGCTAATGCCTGCCCTTTGCACTCACTCCACCTGCTGCAGGGAAGGACTTGCAGGAAGCCCTAACAGAGAGGGCCTGAGGGCTGAGGAACCCCAGGATTGAGAGGTGCTTCCTTTCCTTTTAACTTTGTTTCTTGCGCGCGTAAAACACATGCAGAAAGTAATTCACCATTTCATTTTTCAAAAGAGCGCCATCAGAGAGAGACTTGATCCTAAATAAAACCCCATCTGGCCCTGCTATTAGAGATCATCCAGCTCGCCTTACAAATGTGTTGCCTGTGCTCTCTCTTATCCTGCAATCTGAGACTTGAAAGCACCCTGGGAAGATGGAATGAACTGTGGTGGAAAGATCTGGAGGCTGGAGTGCAGATGGCGACTCTGTTCTCGTCACCGCACTGGGAGCAGGACTTAGGTTTTTCCCTCATTAGGATCAAAGTACTTTGCAGACCTTTAAATATTAAATGAGCACAATTATGACTGAACCCTCTGTCACCCTGCTAAATCATGGGGAGAGACGAAGACTTTTCCCTACAGATATTTTCACCAGATGGGCCTGAGAGATAGTACAGAGGGTCAGCTCGACCTGGGTTTGATCCCCTGGGCTGTGCCAGGAGTGATCCCTGAGCACAGGACCAGGAATAAGCCCTGAGCACTGCTGGGTAGGGTTCCAAAAACAAAACTATAAAAACAAAACTCAGAGGTTTTCCCCCAGATTTGGAATTACCAGTAAAATGGTGTGTATGTGTGTGATGTGTTTGTATGTACGTGTTGTGTGTTGTGTATATGCGTGCATGTATGTGTGGTGTGTGTTATGTGTGTGCATGAGTGTCGTGTGTATCATGTGTATTGCATGTGTGCATGTGTGTTTAGGTGGTAAGCATGTGTACTCTGCTTACACATGTGATGTAAGCATGTGATCAGAAATTCATGTCATTTCTGATCATTCCACATGACTGAGGGCTGACTAGCTAGGGAGTTAGACACCAAAACATCACTAACACTTTGGGTGGTTCTGTTACTGCTGATTTTTAAAAAAATGAATAATAATTGAGTTATTATTCATTGTCCAAATTATCTATATTTTTAAAAGCATCCTGGCTGAAATACCACAGCACTCTTAGAACAAACTGCTAGTGAAAATTGTAAGCCTCAGGGAAAGGCGCTGGCATCGAAGGATGCCCGGGTGTGAGGGCTGGCAGGACGCAGGTGCCCGCATGGGCCCGCAGTGCCCAGGCCTCTGCTCCTGGGATCCTGCTGACATATTCCAACGGCACTCAGGAGCACACAGAGAATGGAGGGGCTGGACTCTGAGCACTGTCTCTCGGCAGGAAACATAGCAGGGCTGGAGGTGGCTGGGTCACTAGGCACGGGCCTCAGGTGTGTGTGTCCAGGGTTCAATCACTGGCGTTCCAAGGGAAGGAAAAGAAGAAGAAAGAGCAAGTGGAGACAGACAATGACCATCAAGCATTTCTGGAGCAGGCTGTCAATGCAGCCCGCGTCCAGGAGCCTTGGTCAGTGTAGCTGGGAAGGTGCGGGAGGCAGGCTCGGCAGCCAGGGACTCCTGACAGAAGCAGAAGACCGTGGCACTAGAACACAGGGCACACACAACACATCCATGGAAGAACAAAGCACTAGAGGAGCAGGCAGTGAGAGGCAGCGGCTTTGGGGCTCCGCAGGCCTGGCCTGGGATCCACCTGCTCTCTCTCTAGCGGGACCTGGGGCAAGATGCTGCACCTCCCCGAGTCCCTATTCCGTGGTCCTTCAGATGGAGACAGCACCCCTTGAAGGGACAGTGTGAGGAGCAGACAGGCTATGTCTGAAACTTCAGCAACAGCACCTGTGCACAGAGGGTCTCATGAGGATCACCCGGGACACTGAGCCGGCAAGGGCCAGGAGAGCCTGATATTCTACAGGGACACAGGAAGTAATTATCCCTGGTTTCTCCAGGAACTGCGTTTCTGAGAATTGATGCATTAATATTTTACTCCTAAGGAACTCACAGATATCATACAGCTGACATCCATATTAATTTACACATCTACACGTCTATGGTATATGCACATATGGAACATAGAGAAATACAACGGGAAAAGAGAACATGAATAAGCAGGTCCTCATTACTTGGAAACAATTTTAAGAGTTAAACCTATACAAGGACATATAACTGCATTCATATTTAAAGAGATACTAATTAAAATAATAATTAGAGAAGGATAGACATTTAGGAAGTTGAGGATACCTGATGTAGACAGAAAGTGAGTAGATATACTTCTCATACTACTGGGGGTAATGTAATTTGGAGGGCAACTTAGCGACAGTCATCACCATTTTTTGGTGGGGAGTGCTTCCTGGCCGTACTCGAGGCTTACTCCTGGCTCTGTGTCCAGGGATTACCCCTTGTGGTTCTCGGGAGCCATATGAGTTGCTGGGAATAGAACCCAGGTCAGCTGTATGCAGGGCAAAAGCCTTAGCCCCTATGCAATGCCTAAAGCTCTGTTATCAACATGTTTCAGAGCATCCCCTCTGATTCAACATCCCTGCTCCTTGGAACTTACCTTACGGGTAAATATTCCAGATGGATCTTGAGGTGTATGTGCTAGGCTGTTCCTCACAGCTCTGCCAGAGCAAAGACACAGCCTGAGGGTTCTTCTGCGTGTTGTGGCAGGAGGAATAAAGGCACCACCGTAAAGTGAAACAGGAACAGCTGACAGCCACTGAACCCTTCCTACGGGCAGGCCAGACCTAATGTTCTACATGCAGCACTTCTCTTCCTCTTCATACCAGCTCTAAGATGGGTAAATGAGCCTCTTGACCATTTTATAAATGAGGAAAGAGACTTATGGAGGTTAAGAAACTTGACTAAACTCTCATCAGAATTCTGATATGGGCAGGCTGATTCCTGCGCTCCTCCCCCTAACCACTATCACACACACACACACCCTGGAGTACTCAGAATCAGCTAAAAAAATCAGTGAGAATTGCACACTGGTGTGAAAATACCTCTAAGACACGCTACTCACTTAGAGAGATCCACTTTAGAGCAATGTGCTTTACGTGACTCTCCATTGGTTAATACATAGGAGCTCGTGGGTCACTGCATTCATCTTTATTTTAAAAAACAGTAAATGAGTATTATTAGTAGTAGTAGAATTGCCTTCAAAGTAAAGAGCTCTAGCCCAAGTACAGTTTTTTTTTAAATTAAGATTCCTTGATTTACAAACTATTTTGTTTTAGGGGGTCATACCCAGCAACGCTCAAGGGTTACTCCTGGCTCTGCACTCAGGAGTTAACATCCCCCAGTGCTGCTTGGGGAATGATATGGGATGCTGGGAATCAAACCCTGGTGGGGTGTGTGCAAGGCAAGGCCCCTACCTGTTGTACTATCTTTTAATGTTTATACCCTAGGGAGCAAAGCCACTTGGTCTCTGTAAGGAGGGTTTGCAAGAACTAAGTGTCTGGGAGGAAGGCTGCTTCAAGGGTGCGTGGTCACCAGGGGAAAGGTGTGACAGTGAGGAACAGGGCAGAGCACGAGGTGTGAGGCTGAAGTGGAGCCATGACAGGCTCTGCTTTAAGACTGAAACTCAGCAGGCCTAAGTTTCAGTTTCCCCTATCAGAAAGTCCAGACTTCTGGGCAGATAGGCCGACCCGTGGGAAACAGCGTATCAGAGTCGGGGGGCCTGGGCAGTGGCGCCCAGCCAAGCAGGGAGGGCCGGGGGAGTGGAGTCACGGGACAGGACTGGGACCAAGAATTGGAAACAATGTTGGTCCCTGGAGTCACCGGACAGGACTGGGACCAAGAATTGGAAACATATTGTCAGTTCCTGGAAAAATGCTGTTATGTAACCAAACCCTAAATAAGCTGCTCAGAATTTGGAGTTGGGGCCCTCGTCAAGACTCCACTGCGTTAAAATTAAAAAAAAAAGAAAAGAAAAAGACTCCACTGCGTTGGATGAGACTCGGACCCTCACTCGAGCTAGCAATAAAGGGGCCTTGCATTTGCATCCTCGAGTCTGGTCTGGTCAATGTGTGAGCGAAATTCCCTTCCCGGGACATAACAGAGGTCACTGGCAGGGCTGTCTGCCGGATGAGGGCGCCTGAAGGAAATCTGGGGGCTGTCATGGTTCTACGAGCATCTGGCAACAAGGTGACACTTGGTCCTCTCCCTGAATGGGGCATTCTGACGGCCACCCCAAGCTGAGGCCCTCCTAACATGGCTGAGGTACTGTCCTTGGGAGGCTCCCCCTTTCCCAATGTCACCTGTTTCAATTTGCCACGCCCACTCGTTTATTCCTTACACGCACTGTATGCTTCTGCCCAAGTGTCCAATCTGAGGAAAGAACTGGCATGATATTGTGTGACTATCGATGCCCTCCACCTGGTCCCACCCGGCCCAGTATCACTGCCCATTCACTCGACAAACGCTGGACACCAGTCATGTGCCACGCACTGTTGCGGGCAACGTGACACAGCCCAGGACAAACCAAGCCCCTTTCCGGTAGAGCTTCCCTTCCGGCTGGAGAAAACAGAGGTGTCCGGGAGCAGCAGAAGCTCTGGAAGGAAGGAAAGTGGGGTCGCGGGAGCAGGGGTCCGGGGGAGCTACAGAAGGACGCACCACTTAGGGATGCTGGAGCAGAAGCCGGGGGAAGCGAGGGAGGGAGTGTGCAGTATTCGGGGCAGCTGTCCCGGAGGAGACGGCAGGAGCATGCTCTGTGGACTCCAAGGAGGGCAAAGGGACAGAGTGGGGACCCCTGTCACTGAGCTGGTGCCAGAGGGGCAGGGTGGAGTTGAGGGTGCAAGGAACCGTATCTCTGGGCTTGAGGATCCCTCCATGGGCCACTGGGAAGGGTGTGAAGACAGCTTTGGTTGTCACCACGGGGGCTGGGGTGCCGCTGGCACTCAGGGATCGAGACCCGGGAGGCTGCCGAATACTTAGAGCACTGGGCTGCCCCCTCCACCGAGAACTACCTGAGCCCCAGGCCCACAGCAATGCAGCTGAGAAAGGCTGACACGGGACCTCGGAAGTCATTGCAAGGACTTTGGATTTTGCCCCAGTTATGAAGTGACATGATGGAGGCTCAATTTTTGAAGCATTGCTCTGGTTGTCTCAGTGAGGACAGATGGTCCAGGGGGCAGGGGTGAAGCAGAGGACTGGTGGGAGCTTCTGCAGTGGCCCAGGAAAGAGGGGAGGGCCGCCTGGGTCAAGGTGTGGCGCGCCAGGGGTGGAGAAGGGGTCTGTCCCAGAGGCACTCTGAAGAGGCAATGAACTCCTGGCTGCCACCAAGGAGGAACTAAACTCACTCAGCCCTCGGACTCTTCCACCTGCAAGCTCGGCTCATTCCTCTGCTCCTGCGCCCCTCCCCCTGCTGCCCAGGCGTCCCTTATCCGAGCCAAGTGTACTCAGTCTGGTTTCAGGGTGTCAGGCAAGAGCCTTCTGTCACACACTGGCGTCTGTGTGTATCACCAGTGGTTCACATTTGGATGTCCCACGGATGAGCGCTTTTACATTATAATAATAAAAAAAAAGTGATAAGAAACTCAATTGCTCAGTCAATAATCAGTACCGAAAAGTGGCAACAGAAATGGTTCTTGTTGCCAGCACTTCCTAATACACCTCAGCCCGGTGCCATCCACAAAGAGGCGCGCCCTGGATCAAGTCAGCAGATGGTAAGAGGCACAAATCGCAGCTCTGGCATCATCGTATTAGCAGCAGAGCTCTCTCCTCCCCAGAGCACCTGCAGCTTTTCTAATCCACGCTCAATTTCACCCCCAGCGTGCTTTTCACTGCACTAATGATCCCTGCTTGATGGGGAAACAGACCGGGTGCCTCTGACCACCTTTTTTTTTTTTTAAATCAGTGTGGTTGGTGCTGGAGCCCTTACTTACCCCTTGGAAAAGAAGAAGAATTCAAATGTAGAGCGTGGAAGCCATGCACTAGCCCAGTACTGAGTGCCACCCCAGAGGCATTTGCCCTTTGTGAACCCTGGCACTACCAAAAAACTGCTTGTAATCTTCGGGGCACGGCAACCAAGCATGAGTGAGCACCACGACTGCAAAGAGCAACCAAGCATGAGGCCCCCGAGAGCACTGCAACCCTGCGTACAATGACAACAAGAACAGGAAGGGGGAGAAGAAAGACAGCGTTCTGAAAAATTAACAGCGAAGGGAAGGAAGAAGCAAAGTCGCTGGTTCTATGCAGATGACCTGCTTGCACATAGAGAAAATCCAACCTGAAAGGAGAGTTAAGTGATTAGATTTAATGTTTCCCCAATTTCTGACTATAAAGTTGGTAATAGAAAGCAACTGTGTGGGCCAGAGAGCTGGTGCAAAGAGCTGGAGAGCCTGCCTTGCAGGAGGGGGCCACAGACCCCAGCGAGCACAGCATGATCCCCCACGCACTGCCAGCCAAGGCTCCCCGAGAGAAAACAAAAGAAAACAAATCAACTATATGTGCTGCTCTGTCTGGCAACAAAGAGTTAAAATGAATATTCAAAAGATAATTTATTCAAAATGAATATTCAAACGATACATTATTTAAGATTACAAAAGATATAAAGTGCTTAGGACGAGATCTACAAAGGGTACACAAGGCATGGGTGAGGGAAATACAAAAATGTAGCAAAAGACAATTAAAAAGACCTAAGCAAACGAAGATATAAACCATATTCATGCCTTGGAAAATTCCATGTTATAAATGTCATTTCTCCCCAAATCAATTATAAATATAATTCAAGTATATTGCCAACACTTTTGTCTTGGGGACTGGCCATACCTGGAAGAATTCAGGGGCTATTTCCAGCTCAGTGCGTGGAGGGATCATCCCAAAGGTGTTGGGGGGAGGTGGGGGGTGGTCATGTGGTGATGGAGATTGAATCTGGGCTTCCTACATGCAAAGCATATACTGCGGCCATTGAACTAACTCTTCTGCCCCCATTTTGTGGGGGCAATCCTAGAGGAGCAAAACTGGGGTTAGTGTTGGGGAAATCAGATGCATCTATGGAAAAAAGTGTAAAGAATTTTCTACCTCTCTCACATGCTAGGGGAAAAGGCAGCTCAGATAGAGAAGGGAACACCAAGTAAAGGGTGTTTGGAGGACCTGCTCGGGTTGGAAGATGCATGCCAAAAGCAGACTACAGACCGAACACGATGGCCACTCAATACCTCTATTGCAAACCACAACACCCAAAAGGAGAGAGAGAGAAAAAGGAATACCTTGCCACAGAAGAAGTGTAGAGGGGGATGGGGTGGTGGGGGGAGGGATACTGGATGGATCATTGGTGGTGGAGAATGGGCACTGGTGGAGGGATGGGTACTTGATCATTGTATGACTGAAACGCAAACACAAAAGTTTGTAAGTACGTAACTACCTCACAGTGATTCACTAATAAAATAAAAATAATAACAAAAGAGAATTCTCTACCTCTCACCAATTTCTAAAGCTAGTTTATGCAGATTAAACACGTAAGCAGAAACGGCAGAAAGGGTGTTTCCCCAAAGTGGGTGATACTGTCCCCTTGTGAGTGTTCTGGGATGTCCAGGTGGGGTGCCAGCAGCCTCATGTGCACTTGTGGGATGCTTTTTGATGGTTCACTTAATATTTTCCAGAAGCACTCTTATACAGATAGCATAGGAATGTAAATCCTATATCACTTCAGAAAGTTTGTCATGCCACAGTAAATTGAGCACATATCTCCTATATATATGACCATGCTGTGACTTCACACATTCGGAAGATGACACATATGATGCTTCTTATGGTGTAACTGGTAAGCGCAAAAATGGAAAGTGATCCACATGTCCAACTAACACAGAATATAAAAATACATTGTGGGGTACAGCCATGCACCACACTGGAACTTCTCATCAACAACTGACTGCAAAAACTGTGGTGGCCCCTAGACCTAGGATGGGCACACATTAAGTTGCTACTACCCAGACTTTTTTTTTTTTTTTTTTTTTGCTTTTTGGGTCACACCTGGCGATGCACAGGGGTTACTCCTGGCTCTGCACTCAGGAATTACCCCTGGCCGTGCTCAGGGGACCATATGGGATGCTGGGATTTGAACCCGGGTCGGCCGCGTGCAAGGCAAACGCCTTACCCTCTGTGCTATCTCTCCAGCCCCTACTACCCAGACTTTTGAACTTTTGTAAGAATACTCTCTTGTCCTCACAGTGATTGAATCATCCAATGATGCAATTCTCACAATATATCTTACCCAACCCCCCCCTGCTGGATGGGGTGCATCACTGTGCATCAGTATAATGCATGGCTGTCTTAATTTGATAGAATACTATACAACAGTGCAAATGATGATCTATGTCTCATGCATAACCATAGACAAATATGAACAAGAATTCTGAGCAAAGTGCAAGATCCATAAAAACAGACACAGTAGTATGCCTATTCTACAGAAAGAGATACAATTTGAGAAATACAATACAAAATGCAGTATTACCAAAACCTGGTAAAACAGCAGAGAAAATCGAGGGAATGTTTATCACAATGGCTGGCAGAATGGACAAGGAAGAAGGGAGCTATTACCGGGGAGTGGCAGAAAGATATCTTCTAGAACTCTACTAATTTGTGTCATCAATTTCAACATGTCACAGTCAAAGTAATGAAAAAAATACATCTTGACTATCACCCTGTGCTAATGTGTCTCAGATGGAAAGCTGAGGTGGATGCTCATTCTACCACTGCTCAAGAAAGATCCCTTCCATAGAGGTCAAAGACTTACTGTCGCTCAGCCTAATAAATGCTGCCATGCCTTGTTTTCCCAGACATTTCAGCAACACACAACAGGACTGACCATCCTCTCGTTTGACTTTCATGAAACTCTATTCTCCTGCCCAATCTTTCTCAATTTCCCCTCACGGTCCCAAAACTTAACCAAAAGATGTGAAAAATTTTCAAAGTTCTCTCTCTCTCTCTCTCTTTCTCTCTCTCTCTCTCTCTCTTTCTCTCTCTCTCTCTCTCTCCCCCTAAGCATGCATGCCCACAGCTTAAATTACTATCTAATAAAACAATTAGAACCCCAGCTCAGACCTCTCAGTTCCAGGTTGATATAGCCCAGCATCTAGGTAGCACTTCAACTTGAATGTTTCAAAACCCTCTAAATCTTAACCTGTTATAAATGAAACTCATTTCCCTCCAAGGTGGGTTTTCCAGTATTCTCTCAGTGAATGGCACCAACAGTAGCCCTGGATAATACTTCATGAAAGCAAGTAGTTTACAGTCTTTTAAAAAAAAAAGTTGTTTCGGAACTACACCCGGCAGTACTCAGGGGTCACTCCTATGGACCATATGGGGTGCCAGAGATGGAGTCTGGCTGACCACGTGCAAGACATGTCCTACCCCCTGTACTACTGCTCTGGCCCCAGTAGCCCACACCCTTTACTCCCTGCTACATAATGAGAAAAAAAAAACCCTCTCTCTCTCCTTTATTTCTAGCAAAAAGGAAAAAACAAGGAGCATTACTTGTACTAGAGTTCAAGTAAGAATACAATCTTTCAAAAAACACCACGGAGAAATTTAGGCTCCTTAGATGGAGGGCAATCCTTTTCCTCTAAGTTTTTCTGAAACACAATAGTACATAATCTTACAATTATTTTTCCTTTCTACTTTCACTTTGTACTCTTTCTCCTTTTCTTTTTATGACATTTTTTGGGTACACAACATGTTCTTAGTTTTATTTTTGTTTTTGTTGTTTTAGTTATATTCTATTTCTACTTTCTCAGTTTTGAACAGGGTGCCTTTCCAGGACATCTGATGCCCAGTGACGGAGCAAGAGAGAGCTAACATTGCGGAATTAGAAAAAAGCACCTTTGGGGCCAGAGAGGTAGTTCAGTGGGCAGGGTGCTTGCCTTGCTGACCCAGGTTTGATCCCTGACAATGCCATATATGGTCCCCTGATCCCTGCCAGAAGTGATCCCTAAGCATAGAGCCATGAGTAAGCCCTGAGCACCATTGGGAGTGGCCCTAAACCAAAAAGAGAAAAAGAAGGAAAGAAAGAAAGAAAGAAAGAAAGAAAGAAAGAAAGAAAGAAAGAAAGAAAGAAAGAAAGAAAGAAAGAAAGAAAGAAAGAGAAAGAAAGAAAGAAAGAAAGAAAGAAAGAAAGAAAGAAGGAAGGAAGGAAGGAAGGAAGGAAAGAAAGAAAGAAAGAAAGAAAGAAAGAAAGAAAGAAAGAAAGAAAGAAAGAAAGAAAGAAAGAAAGAAAGAAAGAAAGAAAGAGGGGGCCGGAGCGATAGCACAGTGGGTAGGGCGTTTGCCTTGCACGCGGCCGACCCGGGTTCGATCCCCGGCATCCCATATGGTCCCCCAAGCACTGCCAGGAGTAATTCCTGAGTGCAAAGCCAGGAGTAACCCCTGAGCATTGCTGGGTGTGGCCCAAAAAGCAAAAAAAAAAAAAAAAAAAAAAGAAAGGAAGGAAGAAAGAGTCACCCCCTGTTCTGGGGAGAAGCAGTGCAAACACTGAGCAGCCACGGGACCTGGGGGAGGAAGTGGAACATTCTTGTTCAACTACTTCCCACCTGGGGATCCTTGAAAATGAAGAATCTGCAGAAAGAACTGAGAATTTTTTAGTCTCTGGCTTCAACCCCTGCTGCTGAAAAGTGAGTCATCAGGGGCTGGGTTGTGATTCAGTGGTCGAGCACTTGCCTTGTATATGTGAGCCCTGGGTTTTGTCCCTGGCACCATTAAGTAAATCAATAAACCAATCAATCAAACAAGATGTCAAAGTTAGCCATCAGCCTACCAGCTGCTCTCTGAGGGGAATATGTTGATATTTTTTTCCAGATGTGTCTTTGGCTGATGTCATTTCACCAGCATGAATACACGTATGAACTTCTCATTGACTTACTCAGAATTCCACAGGCTTCCTGAATCTACAGATCAATGCTCTGCAGCAGCTTGAGAAAATTCTCAGCTGTCATCTCAAAGTGCCTCTGCTCCAAACTACTTCCCTTCCCTTATGGGACTTACCTTAAAAGCAAGTGGGGAAATGAGTCAGAAAGAGAGAGACAGACATAGAAAGAGTGCACTCATCTGTGGAATATAAAGTTACAGAGTGGGAGACTAACACCCAAGAGTAGTAGAAATAAGGACCAGGAGGTCTGCCCCACAGCTTGGAAACTGGCTTCACGTGCTGGGGGAAAAGGCAGCTCAGATAGAGAAGGGAACACCAAGTAGAGGAAGTCAGGAGGACCCATTCAGGTTGGAAGATGCGTACCGGAAGTAGAATATAGACCGAACATGATGGCCACTCAATACCTCTATTGCAAACTACAACACCCAAAAGGAGAGAGAGCAAAAGGGAATGTTCTAGAATGTAGAGTCAGGGTGAGGGGGAGGGATACTGGGATCATTGGTGGAGGAGAATGGGCACTGGTGGAGGGATAGGTAAACGATCACTGTATGACTGAAATGCAAACATGAAAGCTCATAAGTTTGTAACTGTACCTCACAGTGATTCACTAATAAAAAAAAGAAAGTGGGGTCTTTTGTCTTATCCTTTTTTGTCTCTTATCCTATCTTTTTGGTCGTTGTTGTTTTATGATTTTGGTGCCATAGCCAGCAGTGCTCAGAGGTCACTCATGGCTCTGCACTCAGGAATCACTTTCGGCAGGCTCCGGGAATGCCCGGGATCAAACCTCAACTGTCACATGTAAGGCAAGCACCCTACCTGCTGTACTATCTCTCTAGCCCCACTTTACCCTATCTTGTATACATGCTACCATTGATTTTTGTTTTTGTTTTTTTTTCCCAGCTCTGCCATGTCCTGGACCATTTCTTCAGGTCCATCTTTCAGTTCTCTTTTCAGATTTGAGAAATATGCTAATAAATATGCGCACTGAGCTAGCTTTGCTCATTCTGTTTTAGGAGTTCTCTTTACCCCTTTTCCAAACCTGCTACAACACTTGCAAAAAAAATAAAAAACTCCCCCACCTTCTCTTCATTGCTGTTGAAGCTATTGCTTCTGTAGCTGGGCATTCCACATATGCTGGGCTGTGGTGCTCACCCCTTTAAGTGTGGTGCTTACTGGGACTCTCATGTAGATTGGGGTGCTCTGCACAGTTTTCTTGGCTGAGGCTCACTGAGGGCTGCACTCCTTTGGGTATGGTGCTCTCATGAAGGTTTGCCGGGGGTCACACTCTTTAGCTGTGCTGCTCACCAGAGATCACTGTGGTGCTTCGACGGTGCTCATTAGGGGTTCACTTTCTTGTTGTGGTTCTGGAGTATCTTTATTTAGCCATAGCTCTGACGGGGACTACAACCCTTGGTAGTTATGCTCACACACACCTGAAAATGATGTGTCTGAGTATCCTTATGATTCTGGGGAGTCACAGACAGCAGAGCTTGCAAGACTCAAGGAGAAGAGAAGTGCTCGGTGTACGTGGTGGCACCAGGGAATGAACTCGAAACTATATACTTGTAAGGCATTCTTAGCCACCATGCCACTCCTCTTAACATGGTTCCTGCTAAAACATGACTGATGAATTCCTGTTGTTCAGAAATTTTCAAGCTCATTAAAAAGCTCTTTTAAAATTAAACTGTTTTAAGGAATATTTTTGTGTATGGATTTCTTTGTCATTTACAAGGTTGTTATTCAGTTTATCTTATTTTTGTTTTGAATTGATAAATCATTGATTGCTGGACATTATACTTGGAAAAAAAAAACCTATTTTGGACCTTTGTGTGTGTGGTGCCAGGGACCGAACTCAGGGTTTTAGAAATGCAAGACAAGTGCTTTCCTGCTGAATTATATCCCCAGCGTCCTGAAAAATTTTTGTTGTGCTATTTTATCACATCCAGCAGTGCTCAGGGACTACTGGCTCAGTCCTGGAGGTGCTCTGGGGACCATGTGGTGTCAAAGACAATGTAAGCCCAGCTGCCTGGATACACAGCAAGTGCTCTAGTCCTTTGGGTCATCTTGCCACCCCCCAATTGCGGGGGACATTCCCAAGTGGTGCTTAGGGGCCTGAGGGAGTCACTTCAAGCAGCTTTTGGTCAGCCAGGCTGGAAGACCAATGCTTGGGTCTAAGGATGTGGTGCTTCTTGGACTCTGGGGTGCTGGGGATTACCAGGTACTCACTGGCCCTAGGGCTACACCTGGCGACGCTCAGGGGACTATGTGGGGTTGGTGATAGAACCCTAGGTGGGGTTGGCTGCATGGAAGACATGAACTTTATTGACCCTTGTACTATCTCTCCAGCTTCCCACCCCAAACATTCCATGACTAATCTGAGTCCAGGTAACAGCATCATATTCCTAGAAAGGATTTTCTAGGGGTATGATGCTACCGGGGTATGATGCTACCAGCAGGTCAACCTGCCTGTGGGGCAAGTGTATCAGCAGCCTGATGGTGCCTTCAAACTTCCAGATACCTCCAAATTGCTGTTGTGCCTTTGGCCAGACCCCAACAACTTGGGGCCTAGTTTACCAAGAAATTAAACAGCCAAAAGTTAGGTATGTGGGAGACACACCCACAAACCATCTCCGGCTCAGCTATATAAGCTCATTTATTGGCCTTATTTCAGAGACCCATAGATCTTGAGAAAGATCAAAAGATGCAGTTAGGGCCTGTAGCGCGGAGGTAGGCAGGAAACCATGACTGAGAGCTCCAGGCCCGCTTGGATCGGGCCTGGACATCCTTCCCCCAGGTCCCCATTTTCCAGTAGCTTGGCAGTCACACCCACAAACTGCCCCTGGTGCCATGTAATCTCATCAACCGCCACCCAGGGACTATAAACTAAAACTCCTGGAAGAGAGCACTGCAGAATGTCCTGACCCCGCGCCAGGCTGTCTTCACCAGGGCACCTCGGAGGTGGGCAGGTTGAGTTTCCCTCCCTGCCCCAAGCAGAACCACAGCAGCCCAAAACCTCCAGAACCCAACTGCTGCCATGCCCAAAGCCACTCTCCACACACTCGAACGAGCCCCACCTAGACAGGATGAACCTCACTGAAGAGCAGACGGGCAGGAAAACCCAGATATGTGGGAACCTGTGACTGATATCTCCAAGCCCGCTTGGATTGGGACTGGGGCTCCTCCCCCCAGGTACCCAGTTTTCCAGAAGCTTGGTAGTCACATCCACAAACTGACCCTGGCACCATATAAGCTCATCAATGGCCAAGACTCAGAGACTATAAACTAAAGTTCCTAGAAGAGAATGACACAGAATTCCTGGACATTATGTTCTATCCATAAAAAGCAATACAAAACAAATTGTCTAGCATTGCCTTTACGGCTGGTTTGAGTGGTGGTGAGACTGGTGTCAAATAGTAAATTTAACCAAAGTAGAGAGAGTATGGGGGAAATTTTCTGCCACACAGGCAGGGGAAGTGTTGGAATGGGAGTGGGGTGGGGGGAATACTGGGGATTTTGGTGGTGGAAAATGTGCACTAGTGAAGGGATGGGTGTTTGAGGATTGTATGACTGAAGCTCAAACATTAAAGCTTTGTAACCCTATCTCACGGTGAATCAAAAAAAGGGGGGGGGAAATAATAATGATAAAATAATAAAATAAAATTAACATTCAGAATAGAATTTTAAAAAAGTAGTGTAGAGTTTATGCCCAATTCAATGAGCTTAGTCAATGGCTGAATAAATAGCAGTACTTCTACATTATAAATAAATAAATAGGAAAAAATATAGAAAGAATTTTCTGCCATACTGGGCACTGAGGGGATTATGGAACCCTCCTATTCTAAGCAAAAGATCCACACTCTGGGGCCCACCTCGGCAATGCAGCGAGGGGCCCAACCAAGACTGGCATCCAGGTGCCTGTCCTCTGAAAGCTGCAGGACAGGATGGCTCCCTACTTCTTCCCTAGGTTAGGCTCTGCCCTCTTGCTCTAAACATTAGCCAAACTCAAAACTGAGTTGCAGATGATCTCCTTCAGACAGACAAATGCCTTCACAAAAAAGGGGGCTCTGAGCTCTGCACCTACCTCTTGAGAATCTTGCTTTATGCCAAGCTTTGGCCTCAGTCTATTTTGCTAGTTCCCCAATACACTTCAGAAAATTCAAAAAGGTGTTTCTCTCCAAGTTTCTGGTTGTAAGTTTCTGGTTGTCCTCAGTTGTCTGAGGCACCTAGTTCCATCATTTCCGGAAATGGAAGCTCCTAGATTAAGCACAGGGGAAAGCCAATGGGTGACTTTTGAATGCAGGGTATGGGAGAGGCAGGGGGCTGGTGGTGGTCAGCAACCAGCTGGCTCTGGTCACGTTCTCCCAGTCTGTGTGTAAGCACAGGGGCAGCACAGTGAAGACATCAACCATGAAAGGTGGCCACGGCCTGAGGGGAATGTGCTACTTGCTCAGTGTCTGTTTTCCATGGATGCGTTCTCTGTCCGGACCAGACAGTGAGCTCTTGAAGAGGAGACCCACTCCTGCTTTAGTGAGGAGCCAAACAACACAGCCCATTGTCTTGTCTTCCTGGTCACCTTCCTGACGCTTCCTGGTGCCATGGAGAACTGGATTCCGGGGAATTCACCCCTTCTCTCTTCCCCCACCTCCTGGAGCAATGCAAAATTCCTTATGTTTCAGGATTTAATCAGAGATAAGGTTTGGAGAGACAGCTTGACACTGTTCATGCACGTCCAGCTTGCATGTCAGACTTTTTTCACATAGACGATGAACAAATGTGTAATGGGGGAAACTGGGAGGAAAAATGTGCATCCAGAGGCAGAGAATTTTGGTTTTGATACATTTGTTTTGGGGGCACACCTGGTAGTGATCAGGGTCTATTCCCAGCACTACGTGGGAGATGCTTCTAGCAGTGCTCAAGGGACCATGTGGTGCCAGGGATGGGACTGGAACCCAGGCCTCCTGCATGCAAATTGGCCTGTGCTCCAGCCCACTGAACTCCCTTCTGGCCCCAGGTCAGAGTATTTCACAAAACCCTCTATTATGAATTTGTCTTAAAAACAATTATGGTGTTCACAATGATCATTATAAGAGGAGAAATAAAAAAAATCTTAAAATCCCAACAGAAGGGAGATTAGTAACAATATTTCACTTAAGAGAATACTGTATTTTAAATTTATTTTGTTTTTAAACATTTTTTATTTGAGGTAATACATAATTAATGATATGGCTTCATGTTGGGCTGGAGTGATAGCACAGCAGGTAGGGCATTTGCCTTGCCGAGAGTATCCCGCCTGCATGCCAGAGCCTGGCAAGCTCCCCGTGGCATATTCGATATGCCAAAAACAGTAACAACAGGTCTCACAATGGAGACGTTATTGGTGTCCACCCGAGCAAATCGATGAGCAACGGGATGACAGTGATATAGTGATACAGTGATGGCTTCATGTCACCTACCAGTTTATTTTTGTTTTGGAGGGGGATGGGTCGGGCCACACCCAGTGGTGCTCAGGGCTTACTCCTGGCTCTGTGCTCAGCGATCACTACTGGTAGGCTCAGAGGACCATATGAGATGTTGGGGATGGAACCTGGATCAGCTGTGTACAAGGCAAACCACCTTACCTATTGTACTCTCACTCCGGCCCCCAGATTTTTTAATGACACAAAAATATGCAGAGTAAAGTGATAAATCAGTTTATAAAGGAAAACATGTAGCAAGGTCTTTTTTCTTTTGGTTAAAAGTATATATATACATATATATATTTATAATTATAAAAACTTAGAAGGATCTTAAACAAAAAGTTGGGCCAGAGAGATAGTACAGGGTTAGTTAAGGCACTCACCATGCATTCCACTGACCCTGGCTCAAACCCTGCATAGCGCACACAGTACCCTGAGGACTGCCAGGGTTATGCCTGAACAATGAGCCAGGAGAAGCCCCTGAATGGCCCCACCGCAACCCTCAATCCCCCCCAACGTTAACAGCATTACTTTGGGCTGATGAGAGTAAGGCATTGTTTTCCTCGCCTTGGCTTTCCTTACTTGCTCCCACCATCCCCTCTATGAAAATATGCTACATTTATGATAAGAAAAATATTATCATAAAATAGATAATTTTCTAATTATCCTTCAGATAATTCTAATTGGTCCCCTTAGAGTAGGCCCAATCCATCTGTCACTGATTAGCAAGGAGGTCTAGATCCACGACTCCCTTCTTGGTCCATATCCAGATTTCCTCAGCTTTTTTGCGGCTCAGAATAAAATGTAGCACTCATCCATCAGCAGCGGGGAGGGCGGCTCACGGTAGGTGTTTATGGAACTGAACTAATTGGTAAAAGCTAGAATTACATCCATTCATATACTGGGTAATGTCACATATGTAAAATGTGCTTGTTTTCTACCAGATAATCTCCAATGAAAGCACTTGCTTCTGATGGCTCACTGTCTCATACCCAGCCAAATAGAAAAACTTGTGAGAATACTCAAAGGGGAGATTATGATGATGATGCTTCATGTACTTTTCCCTGGAAGGTCTAACACTTGTCTATTTAGTGGCTCTATGTAGTGCCGGTTAATGAGGCTTAATTGCCTCTCTTCTGAATTATCCCTGTGGTCTGGAGAAAAATCAAACCTGCCCCCACTCTTTTATAGAAAAAAAAAAAGAAAGAAAGAAAAGAAATGCCTGGAATAAGCCGGAATTTCCAGGAAAAACACAGCAGCTCAATACAAGCCCCTGGGGGCTTAGCCGACTGCGCAGACATCATGCGCCACACGGCCGCTCCCCCGCGGCTGGCCCCCATCCATCACCTCCGTCCTCGCTGGCACTCGCTGGTCCGTGGAGAGCAGACGGCCTTTGTGAATGACTTGCTCAGAGAGCATGTGTGGGATGGCCAGAGCCACACTCCACGGCAGTAAGGAGGGGAGAAAAAAAAAGCGAAAGAGTGTGCTGAGACCATCGGCTCAATGGAGCGGGTCATGCTCCTTCTCGGAGCTGAAAAGGCCAGTCCTGTAAAAGAGACGATGAGAGCCCCTGGTGGGGCTGACCCCGAAAGCTGTGTGCACGCAGAGAGCTGGACAACGCAGCCCTGCACATGAGAAGGGCAGGGAGATTCCGGGGCTGCCATCAGGTCTCACTTATTCACTCCTCTGCTTGATTCAATTTTACTTGCATAAAGGGTCGAGAGAGGCATTGGACAGCCCAGGCCTTGAGAGATTCTGGGTTATGCAAATAGGACCTTAGTGGAAGATTAGAGCAGCCCTAGCCACCCGCCCTGCACAGGGCCACTTCCATCGGAAGCACTGGAACTAGCATGTGTGCCCGGGGGTGACTCACTTTACTGTTTCAAATGTCTTTTGTACAAAAACAGCACGACTGGAATAATGCAGACCCAGCAGTGCCTGCTAACAAGTAATAAGACTACCTTCCTTTAGAGATAAAGAAATTCATGTATGGTCTCATATATGGTTTATCCAGTGAGTTCTAGCTATACTCCAAATTTTGGTGTATAAGAATACTAAATAAGGGGCTAGAGCAATAGCACAGTGGGTAGGGCATTTGCCTTGCACGCGGCCGACCCAGGTTCGATTCCCAGCATCCCATATGGTCCCCTGAGCACCACCAGGAGTAATTCCGAGCACAGAATCAGGAGCAACCCCTGTGCATCGCTGGGTGTGACCCAAAAAGAAAAAAAAAAGAATACTAAATAAGAATACTAAATCCTCATTATATATAAATGTGAATGCTAAATCCTCATTTTATATGTATATATAAAGCATGTGATTCCCTGGTAAAGTTCAACATGTAATACTTAATACAGACAAGCACATGTTAGACTCGAGTAAAACTTCAATAATATAGCCCAGATATGTGTATCCTATTTTCTTACATTAGAAATCATGGGAGATGCCAAAGTTTACTGCAACTTCTTTCTTTTGTTGCCCGGTGGCCCCCCCAGCCCCAATTGTAGTGCAACTTATTTCTAATACTAGAAAACAAAGCCTGAGGTGGAGGTGGGGAAGGGGCGGGGTGGGGGGGCTAGAGAGACAGTACAAGGGTTCAGGCCCTTGCATCCAGCCAACCCCTGTTTGGTCACAGCACCTCATGCGGTCCCATAAGAACTGTCAGGAGTAATCCCTGAGCACAGAGCCAGGCACAATCCCTGAGCACAGTCAGATTGAGCTCCACACCAAAAACCAAACTGAGCAAAGCAAAACCTGAAAGAATTCTGATGATTATGGACCACCATTAGTAAATTCAGAAACAGAATTCAAAAAATTGGCACAGACTTCAAAGCAAGGTACTAATATCTGATTGGCCACAAGCTAAAGTCAAGAGGGCTAGCAGTGCTCTCTGTGGAGGGAACCGAGGATAATCAACCAGGGCTACACGTGGGTTTTTCAGTAGTTACTCAAAGCTGTACCAGAACCAACAGAATGAGAAAACTAACATCGCTAAGTTGCTGAGCCACCATGAAATACTGAGGTCTTGTGACTCAGCAATGCAGCCAGTGGGATGCAGCCAGCAATGCAACCAAATGGGACAACGGATTATAGGCAGGGAAAATTTTCACTTCATTAGGATTTTTTTCTTTTGGCTTTTTGGGTCACATCCAGCAATGCTCAGGGGTTACTCCTGACTCTGCACTCAGGAATTACTCCCAGCAGTGCTCGGGGGACCATATTGGATGCAGGGGATTGAACCCAGGTTGGGTATGTACAAGGCAAATGCCCTCCCCACTGGACTATCGCTCTGGCCCTCATCAGGGATTGTATGGCTTTAATGTAGGACAGAATGGTAGCACTGTAGCACACTGTAGCACAGTCGTCCCGTTGTTCATTGATTTGCTTGAGCGGGCACCAGTAACGTCTTCATTGTGAGATTTGTTGTTACTGTTTTTGGCATATCGAATACACCACGGGAAGCTTGCCAGGCTCCGCCGTGCAGGCAAGATACTCTCGGTAGCTTGCCAGTCTCTCCGAGAGGGACGGAGGAATTGAACCCCGGTTGGACTACCCGCTGTGCTATCGCTCCAGTCCAGGACAGAATGGGGAGAGCTGGAAAATAACCACAGAAAAATCATTCTATGGAAGTGAACTCAAATGTAAAGGTTCTTTATGAAGATCCCACGCTTAAAAGGCCCCACTAACTTTACTATAACTTCAAATGAAAAGGTCTGTCTTTGGCTGGCAGGTGGTATGACAGGGGGATATACCTACCATCCTTTTCAGTTAAATTTGCCTATCAGCCAATAGTAAATCAATAAAAAATCTTATTTAAAAAATTAACTGGCCTATGTAGATATTCGTGTGCTGTCCTTGGGCCAGAGATACAGTACAGGGTTAAGGTGCTTGCTGTGCACACGGCTGACCAGAGTTCATTCCCAGACGGTGCCCCAAGCACTGCCAGGAGTGATCCCTGAGCACAGCGGGTGAGGCCCCCCAAACAAAACAAACACAAAATAAGGTTCTGCTCTCACTGCTTTGTTATTGTTTTGTCCCTTCTCTATAAATTACGAACTAATGTTATTTTTCTAGGGAAAACCACTGTGATTATCTACCCCAGTAGCTCTTGTGGCCTGGCTCTCATGAATTGCAAGATGAACCCCACGCTGTGTCTGTAGCCTGCAACGGCACTGCGGCATTCCTAAGGGCCATGCAGTCTGGCAGGTGAGAGGCAGGGCAGGGCTGTGGGAACACTGGGAGTGAGTCATTTGCCTTTTCATCAAATACCGACAATGCAGTATCTAAAAACAGATTGCACAGGGTTATGACGAAGGTTCAGTGAGATTCCTGGCACGTTTGCTACAAACACGTATGCACATTCTCTCTCTCTCTCTCTCTCTCTCTCTCTCTCTCTCTCACTTGCATGCGAATGCACACACACGCACACACAGGTTAACAGTTAAGACTGATATATTGCTCCCCAGAACCTGGCACAAGTATAAAATGTTGTGAATAGCATCGCTTATTTTCACTGTGGCTAGCAGAGAGAAAACTATGACTTCTGGGGTCAGACAGTAGAAGCTTCTCTATTGAACCTGGTTAGAATTTCTTTATCTAACCTCTCCAGTGTTTTATTCTTATGTCAGTGGAACAAAGTGTTGTTTCACTCCTCGTTTGGATACTGGAACAAAGGCTCAACACAAACACTGAAGACCACTGACCAAGAAGCAAAAAGGAATTTATAGAGCTAGTGGGACAATTAAAAGGTTGATGGCCACAATGGAGTAACTGGTTACAGCCCGTTCACCACACACCTCGGCAAAGTGCCATCCAGACGGCTGTGGTCCTGTGCTGAAATTTCTTTCCTACCCCAGTCATTACTAATAGCGGGGGTGCATCTCCTAAGGCTGACTTTCATTTATCCAGATCAGTGTTTCCAAGGTGGGGATACCATGTACGGAGTAGGCATGTGTGTGGGAAGTGTGTGTTAGGGGGATGGTCCAGGGGTTGTAGTAGCTTCAG
Source organism: Sorex araneus (assembly GCF_027595985.1). NCBI lineage: Eukaryota > Metazoa > Chordata > Mammalia > Eulipotyphla > Soricidae > Sorex > Sorex araneus. The sequence continues at coordinate 42,745,236 of NC_073306.1, read as the reverse complement.
ATGCAAATGGGGGGCATTTACTGTTTATACCCTTAAAGATGGAAGATTTCCTGGGGTGGCAGGGACACAAACTATTTTTTTTTCCTGAAAGGGAGGATAGTAGGGCAAATAAGCTTAGGCACTTCTCACCTAGATATATGCTTCTGTTATATGAAATACATATATACTTCCTTAATGATTCAAAAAGTATGTCTGAAGTGACAGCTTCTTTTTAAAAGGAACTGCCCTTGGACCAGGGCAATTGTACAGCAGGTAGGGCACTTGACTTGCATGTGGCTGACCCAGGTTTGATTCCCGGCACCCCATATGGTCCCCTGAACATAGTCAGGAGTGATCCTGGAGTGTAGAGCCAGGAGTAAGACCTGAGCAGCACTGGGTATGAACCGAAAAAACAAAAAGAAAAGAAAGGAATTAACTATCATTAGGTATAATCCTGAGAAAGATGTTAGAGACCTCCACTTCAAAGGTGGTCCCCAATAAATAAGTAAACAAAAGGTCAGAAGCAGGGAAGGGGGGAGAACAGAAGTTCAGCATATCCAAGTTCTTATACTATACAGAAAGTAGCACTGTAGCACTGTCGTCCCGTTGTTCATCGATTTGCTCAAGTGGGCACCAGTAACGTCTCCGTTGTGAGACTTGCAGTTACTGTTTTTGGCATATCGAATACTCCACGGGTAGCTTGCCAGGCCCTGCCGTGCGGTGGGATACTCTAGGTAGCTTGCAGGGCTCTCCGAAAGGGAGGGAGGAATCGAACCCAGGTCAGCCGCGTGCAAGACAAATGCCCTACCCGCTGTGCTATTGCTCCAGTCCATACAAAAAGTAATACAATATAATTTGAAGATAGCTGAGGATAAGCTAGATATGTAATTATAAACATGAAAGCAGCTACTAAAAACAGATAAAATAAAGATATATAGGCAATAAACCAATAATGAAGATAAAATGGAGTCCTAAGTAAGAGACTCAAGTGATCCTATATTAGGCAAAAAGAAAAAAGAAAGGAAAAAGGAACAAAGAACAGATGGTATGTATAGAAAACAAATAGCAAGAGGTCAATTTTAAATCCAACTATACAAATAATGATAATAAATTTCAACTGCTTAAACATTCCAACTAAAAGGCAGACATTCTTGTATCAATTGAAAAGCAAGACTAAATTATATGCTTTCAATAAGAAACCCACTTTATTTTTTTTTTTTTAATTTTTTATTGTGGAAAGTTACAAAGTTACAAAGTTTTCAGGTTTAAATCTCAGTTATACAATGCTCGAATGCCCATTCCTTCACCAGTGCTCATATTCCACCAAGAATCCCAGTATAGCTCCACCCCGCCCCCTCACACCCAAACCCCCCCACGCCCCTAGCCCCCCCACCCTAAGCCCCCCCCCCCCGCCTGTGTAACTAATAAATTTCACTTTACTTTCACTTTGATTGCATACAATATGTCAACAAAACTCACTATTATTGTTTGGAGAGTCTCTCCCCTAAAGTCAGACCTGCTGAAAAGGAAGCATTAGATAATTTGTTTTCCATTGCTGAGGATGAAGAAGTATGAGGTCGAGTGACCACACTTAGCGGCCTCTCAGTTTTGGGAAGAAACCCACTTTAAAAATAAAGGTGCTTATAGGTTAAAATAAAAAGTGGTTGCATCAAAAAGAATTATGCACCTAGGAATCAGTTTAACAAAGGAAGGGAAAGGGTTGCATAATACTTGTGCTATTTAAACTCCCTCAAGAGATAGAAAAAGGAAATGCTTATCTAATCATTATATGAGTCCAGAATTACCCTAATATCAAACCACACAAGTCTATCTTAAAAGAGACTTTGAAAAGAAAGGGTAGACAGAGGCAGGAGAGATAAGACCACAGGTAAGTCTTGTACACACTGACCCAGGTTAGACCCCTAACACCACATCTGGTCTCCCGAGTCCTGCCATGAGTGACCCCTGAGTACACAACCAAGAGTCAGCCCCGAGCAGTGCCAGGTTGGCTCCTTAAAAGAAAACAAAAGGAAAAGTAACCAATGAAAGAGGACAAAAGCTGTGAATGCAGAGAACACCTGGGAGACAGCGGCCAGAGGGCTGGACAGACTTCAGGCACTGCAGTGGGTCCCCCTGCTGAACGTCTCTGAAGTGCAAGTCCTGTTGGGAGGATTCCCATGAACTTCCCAGTCAGACTGTCTGTGTTCAGGTCTTTACCTAACTTCCTGGCCACCAAACTTTGGCTGAGTGAGTTACCTTCTCTGTGCTTCCAACTTCAGATACGTATAAGTCGAGATAATAATATAACCATCCTTGCAAGGTTGCTCTGAAAAAAATATACTTCCAAAGTTTCTAATACACCTGGCATTGTAGTATCAGTACTATACAAGTAGTCGCCGAAATGATTATTATACACAGTATGTTAGTGTGTTGTTACCTTTTCATAAGTCATGATGTTTGGCCTCAAAATGAATTCAGCAGTATAAGAAGAAACTATCCTGATTGTATTAGCTCCCTGTGAACTATCATAACAAACCATCCCAAATTTCACGATTCAAAACACAAGGAAATCATTCTCTCATGACGCAGAATGCTGGCAGCTCCCCATCAGCTTCACTGTGGCGAGGAAAGCAGTGCCCCCTCTGCAGACCTGCAGCAAAAATCCACTCACAGTTCCTTGCCCTGGCCGAGGCCAGCATTGCTTTGCTTCTAGCCACATCAGTCGAATTCCCTGTTCTGTGTTTCTGTCGCTGGCTCCTTCCGGATGTGTCAAATCTCCCTCTGACTCTCTCTTACAACATCTGTGGCTGGCTGTAGGGGGCTACCCAGATATCCAGGTAATCCTTCCATGTCAGGATCCTTAATTTCACTGTATATGAGCAGATCTCTTTTCCTTATCAGGTGTTGTTCCCTGCGCCGGGGAGTAGAGCGACTGTTGGAGCAGCTCCTGTTCTGTCTCCTACGTTCTTTGCCATGGGGAGATTGTCTCAGGGTGGAAACGACAATGTGAAGTTTTCATGTGGAATTGTATGTCCATAGTTCTACGTACAGAAAGTGTGTCAGGACAGGTGGCTGTATTCCAAGGCCGTCACCAGAAGTAGGACCCTAGACTAAGCGTGCATCTAACAGGGAGCCAGGCCTTCTTAGTGGGATTCCCGTGTAAACGCAAAGCTACTAAACTGTCACACACATCACAGTCTTGGGGAAGTGTAACTCGAGACTTACTGTGCCTTCTTGTGATCTAAATAAAATGGCTTATTATTATAAAGAAGATTTGGGGAAGCTAGATTGGATGACGGCATCCATGACTCCAGGCAGGCTCACTCTGAACGGTCTGCACTCAGACTCTGCTATTGCCCCTGTGCTACACAGACACGAAGAACTTGCTTCTGGAGTCAGGTGAGCCTGCATGCAAAATCTGACTTTATTGTGTATTCATGCTATGACCCCTAGACTGAGCATATCACCCATCTGCACCTGTTTCCTCACCTGGAAAATGGGAGTACCAAGAGCATCTCAGAGAGTCCCTGGGGGGGATGAAATGAGAACTCATGTAATGATCCAGCCCGCCAATTAGCATCTCTAACGGATGTTTAAGAAATGATAACCACAATGTACTGTACTACTATGTAATAAATGCCACTATTTCTAATAAAACTCCCATTGTCTACTCTACAGTAGATTTTTAATCTTATCTTCAATTTATTTTCAGGATTGGATATCCTGTGATCTCATGGGTTGGAAGGCATTACCAGTACAGAATAAAAGCAAAGAAAATAATGTCATTTACAACTCTGCTATGCACATATGTAGGGAAACAGGAAGAGAAGAATAAAGAAAATAAGAACTTTATAACCCCATAAAGGACAGGAAATATGGCCCAAAGAATTTGCTGTACGATTACTAACACAGAGCTTGAGGTTTGGGGTAACAAGAAAGAGAATTAAGAATTTAGACAGAAGTCTAAGAGAGATGTTGCAGCCTAGCCCTTGGCACTTGGATGAATGTCAGCTTAGCAGCAGTGATTAAGAGAGGGATAGAGAACCATGAATACAGACGAGAAAAACACAAACTAGCTCGCTTTAACTTACCACAACCCCACGATTAGGCGTGAGATAAAACAGAAGAGACAATGAAAGCTGGAAACCTAAGGAAGCTTTTGTTTAATATCTCTCGAAGCCAGACAGATAGTATGGTGGGTGAGGAACTTGGCCTGCATATGAATCCCTATTTGAATCCCTGGCACCACGTTTCTGTGGGTATCTCCGGGGTCACTCTTAAGCACAAAAGCCAGGACTAGGCCCTGAGCACTGCTGGGTGTGGCCCCAAACCCAAACCAAACACCAAAAAAACAATAAACCAATACAGTATGGAGACAGACTATAAAATTAATATTTAAAAATATATTGCATTTCTATATAAAACTATGAATTAGAAGAAAATGAAATAAATACTATTCCTCCCCCCTTATTATTATTTTTTTTTTTAAAGAAAGCTGTCGTTCAGGATAAATAAGACGATGCAAACAACTCCAAGACCAAAATGGTATATTTCCAGTGGTTAGCTCATCACCTGGCATGCCATCAATAATTCTGGGTTGAACAAACAAATATACATGCTCGACAGCAAAAATTACTGGCAGCAGATGAGAAGCTGAGCGAGGGGCGCCTGACTCAGATCTCACTCCAGTGGGAACCTCCTCGACACTGCAGACTGCCCGAAGAGGCGAGTCTGATCGAGTTACGGGCAATGTGCTTCGGCAGTTTCTCCTGGTCTCCAGACTCCGCAGTACAGCAAACCAAGCCTTCTGAGGGAGATCCTAGCCTGTCCGTCAGCACCTGAGGATGCTTCTGTCCTATCAGGTGACTCAGGGCCCCCCGCAAATGCTCTGCTCTGCTCACACACAAACCCTCATGCGTGCTGCTCCTTCTGTCCGTGGGTACTGTCTGCGTGAGGATCCCATCCGCCTGATCCTTCAGTCATCATCACCATGTCACTTTCTCCAGAGGTGACCCTTCGAAGCATAACTGAGCAATACTTCCCCACAGAGTTGCAAACATGCTTCTGGTGATAGCTCCTCATTACTGGGCTGTATCGGTTGTTTCCACACCTGTCTCCCTAAGATTCTCATGTGCCTGGTCTAAGTTCTATTGCCCTTAGCATCCCTAGTGACTAGCATGGGGCATAGAAGCTTTAAAATATGCTGTGAGGGGCTGGAGCAATAGCACACTGGGTAGGATATTTGCTTTGCATGGGGCTGAACTGGGTTTAATCCCCGGCATCCCATATGGTTCCCCTAGCACCGTCAGGAGTAATTCCTGAGTGTAGAGCCAGGAGTAACCCCTGAGCAACACTGGGTGTGGCGCCTAAACTAAGAAACAAACAAGAAAAATTGTTTCCTGAGGTCCAGAGCCATAGTACATAAAGTAGGATGCTTGCTTTGCAAGTGGTGACCAGGTTTGATCCCCAGCACTTCACATAGTTTCCTGAGGTGATCCCTGAGCACAGAGCCAGGAGCAAATCTGAGCACTACCGAGTGTAGCTCCAAAACAAAAACCAGTAATAAACATACTTGTTGAATAAGCAAATAGATTTGTTTTGTTTTTAGGTGACACCCAGTGGTATTCAGCACTTACTCCCCGTTTCTGTGTTGGGGCTACTGGTTTGGTGCTGTGGGTTGCCCCTAGCATTGCTCTGGGGACTATGAAGGGCAGGAACTGAACCTGGGTCTCCTGCATGCAAAGCAGAACCCATTAACTATCTCTCTGCTCCCTTAACAAGTGGATTTTAAGGGGAAAAGAGAAAAGATGAGAAAAGAGAGAAACAAACCTTAAAATACTGAGATGACCAAGACACAGCAACTCATTTTGCCTTTGACAAAGTAATTTCATTTTCATCGCCATCTTTCTGTGAACCATGACCCCCTGCCACCTCCCTGCAGGCCCATGGAACACACTATGCACAGCATAAAATCCAGAACATGTAAGTACAGAGGGGCACAGAAGTTCTGTGTTAAGCCAAAAAAAAGTGCAGGCCTTGTGTGTAACCAGAAACAAACAAACAAACAAAACAATAGAAGAAGAAAAGGAGGCATTGAACAGTGGGTCTCAGATGTGGGATGGCAATCTACATTTTAACCTGAGTACATTCCCTGGCCAAGATTTTAGCCCCTAACCCATTCATCATTTATAGCTAAAATAAGATGGGTCTCTGGTGACTGCAACCACTAAAGAGATGGATCTGTCTGTTACTGGCAATATACATACAATTTAGATGCCAATCACCAGATAAAAATCCACCGTAGGGTGGAACTTTATGGATCAATAAATTAATCTTTTGTCAGGAACAACACCTAAGAAGAAAAACAGGGTAAGATATACTTATGTTTCTACGTTCTTCTCTCTCTCTCTCTCTCTCTCTCTCTCTCTCTCTCTCTCTCTCTCTCTCCCTCTCTCTCTCTCTCTCTCTCTCTCTCTCTCTCTCTCTCTCTCCCCTCCCATCCTTCCACCCTCTCTCTCTTCCTACCTTCCCTTCCTTTCTTTCTTTCTGAAGCAAAAGAGTCTCATTTAAAGAAATTTACTGAGGAATGTGAGGGAAGAGAAAGTCTGAGAGATAAGTGTTCAAGAGAGAACACAGGTTTCTCCAAAGGAGAAAAAGCTGAGTACGCATTTCAGGGTGAGATGGGTGCCAATAATCAGGATGATGAATGAGCCATAAAGTACAAAAAAGAAATTACACATCTCAGGTTGAGATGTAGGCTAATCTTCAGTGTGAAGAATGAGTCTCTATGCTATTTTTATACAGAAACAATTTTATTTTAAAAAAGCATTAGCTATTTAATTAAGTACATTTTACCCTCCTACTGGAGCGATAGCACAGGGGGAAGGGCATTTGCCTTGCATGCAGCTGACCCAGGTTTGATTCCTCCATCCCTCTCGGAGAGCCCAGCAAGCTACCGAGAATATCCCACCTACACGGCAGGGCCTGGCAAGCTACTGTGGCACATTCGATATGCCAAAAACAGTAATAACAGGTTTTACAATGGAGACGTTACTGGTGCCCGCTAGAGCAAATCGATGAACAACTGGACGACAGTGGTACAGTGCTACAGTGCGACAGTGCTACTCCAAATGAATTTAGACAAAATATAAGAAACATCCTATAGGTGGAAGACAAATTTTTATCAATCTTTTATAGTCATATTCCCTTCTGGACAATGTTCCATGGAGAAAGTACTAGGGCCGGAGCGGCAGTACAGCAAGTAGCTAACCCCTGAGCATCGCTGGGTGTGACCCAAAAAAGAAAAAATAAAGTACTGAGTAGATAGTTGCTGAATAAACGAATGCTCTTTCAGACTTGGCTTTAGAGAAGTTCTGTATGTTCCAGATGTTTCCTCCGAAGAAACAGGTACCTAGTAGTTGGCATATTGGCCCCAGAGAACTCTATTACTCAGACCTCCTTCTAGAGGTAGAACTTACTCGAGTCTCTAGAAAAGTCTAAAGCCACCTTTATCTGTACTCATTGTTTCTTCATCATTTCCTTCCCCCATAAGCAGAGAAACAACAGGCCCCATTGCTTTCTGGGATCTGTACGAATTTCTATGAGATCCTCTCTTCTGTCAGGAAAAGTTTCCCTGACAACTATGTTTATACACTCACTCCATTCCCTCTGCTCCTTTAATTTGCTGATTAATATAAAAATTAATTTGCATTGAATTGCTGAATTTTCAAGTTCATCAATTCGACAGACTTATAAAATTTTAGAACTGGTTCCTAAACAAAACTCATGTCACTAGGGCCCTGGCTCCCTTTTCTTTTCAAATTTGAATGGAATTTTCAGTTCAAATATTTTAAAACACACTTAACATGTATGCTGGACCTTTTTGGTGATATGTAGAGAAAACTTTATATCCCTAAGGATGCCTCCTTAATATTTCTAGTTAAAAAGATCAAAGGGGCTGGAGTGATAGCACAGCGGTAGGACTTTTACCTTTCATGCGGCCGACCCGTGTTCTATTCCTCCACCCCTCTCGGAGAGCCCGGCAAGCTACCAAGAATATCGCGTCCGCATGGCAGAGCCCGGCAAGCTACTCGTGGTGTATTCGATATGCCAAAAACAGTAACAACAATTCTCACAATGGAAATGTTACTGGTGCCCGCTCGAGCAAATCGATGAGCAACGGGATGACAGTAACAGTGACAGGAAGGTCAAAAGAGTTAAGAAATACTTCAGTTCTAAAAGGGAATACCCTGCCATAGTGGCAGTGTGGGGTGGGGGGAGACGGGACTGGGAAGGGGGGGTGGGATGTTGGGTTTACTGGTGGTGGAGAATGGGCACTGGTGAAGGGATGGGTTATCAAACTTTGTAAGGGAGAAACATGAGCACAAGAATGTATAAATCTGTAACTGTACCCTCACGTTGACTCACTAATTAAAAATAAACTATTAAAAATATATATTTATATCAAAAAAATAAAATAAAATAAAAATTTGTAAACCAATTTTACCCCAATAAAAAATAAAATAATCATATAATTTAAAATATAAAAAAAAAAAGAAATACTTCAGTTCTGAGTAAGAGATAAAAATCTCGAAGATCAGCTATAATAAGGAGCTAGAAGAGAAGCATCAAGGGCAAAGACAAAAGGCTGGAAAGATAAGACAAAGGTTAAGATGCTTGTCCTGCATGTGGCTTCATTCCTAGCACCATCCAGGGCCCCCAAATATTGCCAGAAGTGATCCTTGAGCACAGAGCTACGAGTAAACCCTGAACACCATTAGGTGTGACTCAATTCCCTACCCCTGCCAAAAAAAGTGAAAGTAGGTGACATGAAAATTTGAACTCAAGCCCAGGATTCTAGATCATCAGAGGTCAGGATCTTGATGGCACAAATAGGGTGTAAGTATCAAGAATAGAGGATTGTTGGGGCTGGAGCGATAGCCCAGCAGGTAGGGTGTTTGCCTTGCATGCAGCCGACCCGGGTTCGATTCCCAGCATCCCATACGGTCCTCTGAGCACTGCCAGGGGTGATTCCTGAGTGCAGAGTCAGGAGTAACCCCTGAGCATCGCCAGGTGTGACCCAAAAAGCAAAAAAAAAAAAAAAAAAAAAAAAAGAATAGAGGATTGTTAATTTGATTGCTTGGAGCTCGAATGTTGTTAACAGTGAATGAACCAGGCACAGACCCTTCCTCATAAACTTTATAGTCAAGTATTTAATTAGGGAACTAATAATGGCTTTGTTATTTAAAGCCAAGTATCTCTGGATTAGGAGCTCATCATATGATTTACTTCAAGAGTCAGAACTGATTCAAGTCGGGGCTGAAGCCATGGTACAGAGGATAGGGTGTTTGCCTTGCACACGGCCCACCAGGTTTGATCCCCAACCTCTGCCATGAGTGCAGGGACAGGAGTAAGCCCTGGGTACTGCCATGTGTGGCCCCCAAATAAACCAAAACAAAGTAAAAAAGAATTGACTTCAAAGTACAAATGGAGCAGAGGCCTTGAAACAGAAATAAGGCTGAGCTACTCTCCCTAGTGTGAGTACGTTGGCAAGCCATTTGCTTTCTACAGTTGTTTCTTCACAGTTTAACCTTACACCTGAGTCAAAGCATCCAGATAGACGAAGGCAGGTATACTTACAAATGGGGGTCGTAGGTGAGATATATAATATTCTTTAGAATAGAATCAAGGTTTATAAAGACACAAGCAATCATAAAGTCTAGTTGGCAACCATTTATTGAGCATCTACTCTATGCGTGGAATAGTTTTATAAACTGAAGCTATGGATCTGAAAATAGTCCCAAGCAATTACAACAAACTGGCCAGTGCTGCAGTGAGATGTTAAGGTACAAAGGAAGGTCAAGAACTAAAAGAAATATACTAGTTTATTAAGAGCAAGTTGAGAAGTGCTTCTGTAATGCAGTCCATGAGTAGAATCTTAAAGGAACGCTTCATTCTTTTAAACGGCTGAATTTGGAGTGAATTTATTACACTGCAGTAGTTAACAATTATAGTGCCGTATGGAGACATCACCAATACAAATGGATGATGTAAAATACCCAGGCAACTTTATTTTATGACAATATCCAAGGCTGTACTATAAATCTTTCTATATTTTTAATCTCACATATTCTAACACCCACCTGAGAGTATGGAGTGAGAACAAACACTCCACGTGGGAGTGAGGCTGAAAATGAGAGAAAACAACACAATCTCAGTCCTGTCAGATTTCATCCATAGAGGAATCTTGGCTGACAGGCACTGGGGCTTGGTAGAATGGTCAGCCATCAACCAGCGGTGGCAGGACTTGGCCAGTATTTGCTCAAATGATTATTCAGAGAAATCAGGAATGGGAGGAGGATTGGGGAGGAAAAAAATTTTTACTTTGTTTTTGTTTGGACCCACCCACCCCCCAGCAACAAGGCTTACTCCTTTCTATGTACCCACGGATCACTCCTGGCCAGCTCCAGAGACCCAACGGGGTGCCAGGGATTGATGCCGGATCAAAGCTGTATCGGTAGTGGGCAAGGCAGATGCAGGTGCCCCACCCACTATCGCCCTGGCCCCAGGAAAAGTGATTTTTGATGGAGCAATAACCGTGATAAACCTGCAAACTTAATTTGCTTATCATCCCAAGTTGTTATTATGAAGTAAAAACTGTCAGGGACAATACTTAAAAGGGAAGCTTTCCTACGTCTCATTGTTTGTATGCCTGATGTGAAAAAAAAAAAAGAACATGCAACAAAGGAAAGAGCAAAACATGAGCATTCAAAAGAAACGTGATAAGCAGGAGAACATTGCTGTGGGGAGACCCTGACAGGAGCTTGGAGGGATGTCATCAGCTGGCTAACAGGTACAGATTACGGCATATAAATTGCATTATACTTATCCAATCCAAATTTCTCCTTTAGTTTGAAAATGGTCTCCATTGCTTCCTGCCAGGGAGGTGGGGGTGATAAAAAGAACTCATTTCTTATTTCGATTGGGAGTAACAAAAGCATCATATCTATAACTCTATCCAGTAATATTCTCAAGATAAGAGGAACAGATGTACAGAAAATAGTCTGAATAAACAATTCCTTTCCTCTTCCATCCCTATTCTCTTTCTTTTTTTTTTTTTTTTTTGCTTTTTGGGTCACACCTGGTGATGCACAGGGGTTACTCCTGGCTCTGCACTCAGGAATTACTCCTGGCAGTGCTCAGGGGACCATATGGGATGCTGGGAATCGAACCCAGATCGGCCGCATGCAAGGCAAACGCCCTACGTGCTGTGCTATCACTCCAGCCCCATCCCTATTCTCTTTCGACTGCTGGGAACCTGGGTATTCCCTTTCAGAATTATCCTCCTTTGGGCCTTGTATTCAGGAGTCCATGATGGAATGGAGAACACAGGAAAATGTGACAGTTCCCCAGGACAGAAAAAAGGCGATAAAACCAACACAAAGATGTAGGCCAGAGAGCTTCCCCAGCACCAGGATGCCGTTTCGCTATCAGGCAGAACTGGTTCTGGAATTTGTAAGGCCCAGTAAGAAATGAAAGTGCCTTTTTTTTTTTTTTTTTTGTAAAGAAATCACGAAGTATTTTAAGACTGCAATGAGCATGGAAAGCAAGCAAGGGCCCTTCTAAACCCAGACCTTGGGGGCTGCAGGTCTGGGCGCAAGCAGCAGCTTCTTGCTACTCATTCATGTTCTGATCTCCCACAAATTACTCAGCCCTTAGATACTTGAAAATGGTTAGGCGGTTACAATGGAGGACTGCAAGATTAAAGGGAATAAAGAATACAATGTACACAAAAAAATGCTTGGCACCTGGTAAGCAATTTATAAATAGTCTCATTGTTCAGTGAAATGCACAGGTAGTTATCAATGTGAAAAATCTAAGCACTGAATTGCTGAACTGCTATTCAAAATAGAAAAGAATGAGACCATTTCGGGACAAGCTGAATAATGAAGCTGACTGGAGAGATCGAACGTTTTGCTTGAATTTTCTACTTCCTTTGACCAGGTTGCTGTGTGGTCTCATGGTCTCTTCCTCTCTTCCTTATCAGTCATACAAAGACTAAGCCATACGTTGTTTCCATTTCTTAACATGTCACAATCTCCTGCACAGCCATCTTTAAGGAAGTGCAATGGGGAACATTCCAGCGACCATTCCCCATTGAATTAATGCTATTATTATTATTTTTTTTGGCTTTTTGGGTCACACCCGGCGATGCACAGGGGTTACTCCTGGCTCTGCACTCAGGAATTACTCCTGGCGGTGTTCAGGGGACCATATGGGATGCTGGGATTTGAACCCGGGTCGGCAGCGTGCAAGGCAAACGCCCTCCCCGCTGTGCTATCGCTCCAGCCCCTGCTATTATTTTTAGAAAGTTACTAATGACTGGGCTGGAGTGATAGCACAGCGGGTAGGGAGTTTGCCTTGCACGTGGCCGACCCGGGTTCGATTCCTCCATCCCTCTCAGAGAGTCTGGCAAGCTACCAAGAGTATCCCGCCCCCATGGCAGAGCCTGGCAAGCTACCCCTGGCGTATTGGATTTCAACCCACTCTGAAAATGCCAAAAACAGTAACACAAGTCTCACAATGGAGAGGTTACTGGTGTGCTACAGTGCTACTAATGACTACCTGCTTACCCAGAACAGTGACCGGTTTATGGCTATATTCTCATACTGTTGATCCATTCTTCTCCCTTGGAGCCCCCACTTTGCTTCTGTGACAGTAACCCTCCTGACTGATTGCAAGTCCCACTTGTCCTGCATCCGTCAGGTACACAAATGGTCCAGAAGAGACTGAATTTGTTGGATGAATAAAGTAGATGGCTCTAGAGCTTCTGACATTCCTTATTTTCTTCCTTACTAAATGTGTTTGCTCTTCCTTTCCCCTAACTGTGGGCAGTTTCAAAGCTTTCATTCTTGGTCACCCATCCTCTCTATTTATAATGCTGCTAGCACCGTGAACTAAACTAATCAGGTGGCTTCAATTATCACCCTGTACCAGGCTCCTAAGACTTCTCTCTAGAACACTAATCCCCCACTTCCAACCACTTATGGGACAGGTCCACTTTAAATTCCACTTCAAAATTTAAATTAAGGCACTTAGTGTCTCTTCTTTGGAAAACTGGATTTCCTTTCTGCCCAATTTCTGTTCATCTTGTTGTCCATGTCTAAAACTATACTTAATTCTTTTTTATTTCTTGACTTCTATAGAGTTATTTCATGTTTCCTTAATAATTATTCAACCCATTTCTTTTTTTTTCCATTGTCATCATATTAATTCCCTTGTAACTACACTACTTAAATAACAAACTAATTGAGAAATTCTGCATTTGTTGTTGTTGTTGTTGTTGTTTATCAACCCCAGGTCAATGGTATGCAAACACCTTGCAAGAGCAGTTCTCTTTATATCCCTCATAAAGTTTATTCCCCCCATCATTGCTGAAAATCTTAAATATTACCTTTGTGACTCTACACCTCCCTGATCAAACATCTTCATACTTTCCATCAGATGGGATAAAATCTTAATTCCCAGCTTGGCATTGAGGGCCTGTTAAAATCTGGCTTCAGTCAATGCTTCCAATCCTGTAACTTCTCTGCTCACACCTTTTGGTCTTGCCAGACTGGTGGGTCTCATGAGTGGATCCCTAAAGACTTCTTTTCTGTTCCAGTCTTGAATTTTGTGGACATGATTTTTCTGGTCTGAAAACCCCTTTCTACCTTCTTTCTCCCTATACAACATTAATCACCGTGTCTCTGAAAAAGTCTTCAGAATTCATGATGATCTCGCATTTTTCAACACCTGGAACCGCACAGGAGCAGCATGGAAAATTTATTGAGTTTCTGCTCGGGGCTTAGATCTCACAGCTATAGGTCATAGGTAGGCAGCACTATTGAAGGAATGAAGTCCTAGGCACATAGAAGTCACTGATTATAGAACTGGGACAGGAATCTTTAGTTGAGAATTTTCTTGCCTCTTCCTGTTCGCGGGTACCAGTGTGTACATGCAAGCAGGTGCTCAGTAAGCGTGCTGGGCCTTGCCTCAGGCCCTGGTGAGTCTCTAGCCTCCATGCAGACTTCTCTCTCCAGCGCCTGTCTTCACAGGCCTGCATCTGTTCTAGATTCGGGCCAAAACCTCACTCGCTGCAACCCACTCTGAAAATAAATTTTGGCTTCAGCCAAGCTAAAACTTTTTGTTTTTTTAAAGGAAAAAAAATCTGATTTGAATCTGAGGAGGGTTTGGGAGGCTGAGGTCTGCTTGGAGATGAACACACCTCTGGGCTCGCTCGTCCTTGCCTGCTTCCAAGTGGCCAGGGAGTAAAAATAGGCCGGCCAGTCACGGTGCATGAGGTAAAACAAACTATTTATAGTTCTGGAGGTGGATGCGAAAGCAGCAGGAATAAAACTGTGTCTGCTCTAGAGGGAACCAAAAGTTTGATGAAAGAAGCTCAAAGTGACTCCTGGTGGAAGGAGGGAGGACAGGGGGACAGGGAAGACCGAGGAGGCGGCACCACTGTCCTTTCCCGGAACTGCCCGACACAGTCAGACCAACCCTGCTCTCTCTTGCCAGGCTCGGCTCCTTCATCTCCACACGATTCATGGTCTCGGTCCTGCACTGCTTGTCCTGACCCACATCACAGTGCAGATCTTTCCAGCTTCTGGCCTTATCACCTACTTCCCCAGGGCTTGCAAATTTGCTCTCATACAAGTGATGCTGAGCGCTGCTTCGGGTCTGACCCACATTCTCCATTATTCCACAGCTGAGGGTTGCCCTCCCAGGGGACGATGCCTCTAGAGTCACAGTTACATTTCGTTTTTAAAGCTTTTTACTTGGATTTACTGTGAGCTCCCCCTTCCCTCTCTTCACATGTGATAAAGATGTAACAACGGGCTGGAAAGAGAGGCCAGGGGTTAAGGCACTTGCCTAGCACGTAACTAATCCCAGTTTGAATCCTGGCACCACATATGGTACCCCGAACCCTGCCAGGAATGACTCCTGAGCACAGAGTCGGGAGTAAGTCTTGAGTACTACAGGGTATGGACCCCTCCCAAACAAACAAACAAAGATGACAAAAATGACGTGAGTGACAAAGATCAGGAGGGAGGCTCAGAAACACAGATGGGCGTGGGCGAAAGTAAGGGAGAAGAGCCACAAGAAGGGAAGTACCAGAGGAAAATGGGTGGGACACAGAAGTCTTTGGTTAGTTTTGAAAAGTTATGCCCTTGAGGAAGGAAAAAAGGCATGGCTGCAATATATTTCCATGCTCAGAGGAGTATTTTTTTAAGTGGGGGCTTCGGGGAGGAGGGAGGAGACAGGGGTGGGGGTGTAGCACAAAAGACTTGGGGACCAACCAGTAGGACAGGCCAGCCAAAGGAACGAGGTTAGAAAGTGGCCATGGTCAGAAAAAAGGCTGAGAAGACTGGCCTACAGAAGTTCCATTCTTTCAAACATTTGTATCACCTCTTTGCTTTGGCTGCTCTTCCAATCCTTCTCTGTCTAATGCAAGACAAAAATCCTTAATGCATCCCTCAAAGACCTTATTTTAGAGGCTGGAGAGATAGTACAGCCAGGGGGCCGGAGCGATAGCGCAGCGGCTAGGGCGTTTGCCTTGCACGCGGCCGACCCGGGTTCCATCCCCGGCATCCCATATGGTCCCCCAAGCACTGCTAGGAGCAATTCCTGAGTGCAAAGCCTGGAGTAACCCCTGAGCATCTCTGGGTGTGACCCAAAAAGAAAAAAAAAAAAAGAGAGAGAGAGAGATAGTACAGCCGGTTAGGTACTTGTCTTGTATGCCCCAACCAAGATTCAACCCCCAGCAGGCCATAAGCCAGGAGTAACTCCTGAGCATCACTGGGTATAGCCCCCAAACCAAAATAGATAAATAAATAAATTTAGAAATACCTTATTTTGAATGGGATCTTCTCTGCAAATCCTCCCCTGACCTTCTGAGACAGCTAACTGTTCACTCTCCTCTCCTCTGTGTACACACAGTTCTTGATAAATCCATCTACTATGCTTGTTATCACTTTTACTGGTAATTTTATTTCTGCCTTTCCTGCTTGAGAACAAGGACTAATTGTCTTATTCATCTTTGCATCCCCACGACGCCTAGCACTTTGCCAGTGTTTGTTGTTGGGTGATAAAATACATTAGGAGCAACCTAGAAGTGCCATTTGCACTTCACTCACAGAAATTAAATGGGTTCCCCGCACTCTTCACGTGGAACCACATTTCCCCTCGATTTAGAAGAAACCTCTTTAGAGTGATATAGGAAATTCTATTCCCTTGCACAGGAGTCAGTGTTCCATCCACACTGGTGATAGAAACATTTCCTCCCCTCACTTGCAGAAACTCCCAGGGCAGGCTTGATATTAGTGGCACATGGCCCACCCTACCATTTCCATTGTGGTGAAAGCTAAATTACACCATGAGCCCAAAGCTGCCATCAGTCTCAGTGTATTGGTGGGGGGTGCGGGGAGATAATTAAAAAAAGACACTTCGGCGGTGGCAGATCTGGAAAGAAGTGGGGGTGAGACAGGGAGACGCATTTAAACCGTGTCTTGTAAGAAATGCATAGAAACTCACGCAAAACAGCCGTTTCCTCTGGACAGGGCAGACCCGATCCAGGAGTCCAGCAGTGACCTTTCCCCGTTAAGTGTCGGGTCAATATCCCAGTCCTGCAAACCAGGGTGCAGTGCCTTTCGCGGCACCCCTCCTTCTCAAACCTGGTCCCTCTTAAGGCCTGCTTTGCCTTCAGGGGATTGTCCTCTCCCCGCACTGGCAGCCCCCAGTTCCCTCTGCTGCTGTCCCTAAGCACCCATCTTGCCTTCGTCCCGCAGGAGAACCGAGGGGCTGTCAGGCCTCGGCTACGGATGGGCGCCGAGCTCGGGCCGGACCCCCGGGCTCGGGGCTCTCCGCGGGACGCGCGGGGTTGGGTGGGGGGGCGGGGGGGCGCGGGGGGATCGCAGGCCGCGCCAGGCCACGCGCTGCTGGGGCGTGGGCCTCGTCGAGGCGGGCGGGGCTCGGGACCCCGGGAAACTGCCCGAACAGTGGACACTTCAGCCCGCTCGGTGCAGCCTCCCGCAAAGTCCCGGCCCCGCAGCTGCCCCCGCAGCCCTGGCCGCGCACCGGGTGCGGGCCCCGGGTAGCCGCAGCTGATCGGTCCGGCCCGGGAGGTCCAGTGCCCAGTCGGGCGCGGCCGGCCGCCGTCTGCCCGCCCGGTGCCCGCCGCAGTGCCCCGCCGCGAGCGGCCCGAGCCCCGCCGTGACAGCTGGGCGCCCAAAGGGTTAAGCCTGCAGCGCGGCCGCCCGCCGCCCGCCGGCCCCAGCGCGCACGCGCCCGCCCCTTACCTGCGCTCGCCTCCGCGCTCCTCCTCCACCTGGCCGCTCTCTCCCGGGGGCCGCCCCTCAGCCCGCCCCTTCGGCTCGGCGCCGCGCACCCTGCTGGCTGCTCGGACACGGCCGGGAGGAGGGGCGGGGGCGATTACCATATATTAGCATACCAGCGGGGTCACGTGGACGCCGCAGCCAATGGTCACTCGGGGAGGCGGGGCCCGGACGGAGCACGCCTAGGTGCTGCTCCGGGCCTGAACCGGTGACCATGGCAACGGTGGTGTGGGGGTCGGGGAGCGGGGAAGAGCATTAGAGCCCAGTGGACCCCCGGGAGCATCTCTTGTCCCTAGAGACACCCCGCACTTTTCCCAGCCCGCGGGATTTGGTGTAGCCTGGGAAGATGCGAATGCAGACCTTCACTGAGCGCTGACCACGTGTCAGAAGTGTTTCTGCAGAACAGGAAGCTCAGGGTCACTCTGGGACATCAGTAGTAGGAACTATCATTGGTAGAAGGGAAGGCGGGGGTCACAGAGGCTAAGCCCCTCACCCCACACACAGCCCTACTAAATGGCAAAAGCCGGAAACCCGAACCCGTTTCAGAGTTCAGGCCCAGGACTCTCCTGAGTTACTCTCTCCAGCAGGGGTCTCCCAGCGCCTCCGGTTACAGGTCCACCTAGCCGCTGGGGGGAAAATCCACACAAACTCCATTCATGATTTCTTTACAATGACCTTAGAGGTTACTAGGCAAACAGATCAGTTCATATTGCAGTTGGTGAGAAACGAGACGCAGAGAAGTGTCACAGATCAAG
This sequence comes from Sorex araneus, assembly GCF_027595985.1. Lineage (NCBI taxonomy): Eukaryota > Metazoa > Chordata > Mammalia > Eulipotyphla > Soricidae > Sorex > Sorex araneus. Next base: position 42,727,124 of record NC_073306.1, on the reverse strand, counting down.
CCTTATTTTTTTTAAAGTGCTGCTTGATTACTGTCATTTGTAGTCTGGCTCGTTGTTTTATTAACTTTAAAATTCAGTCTCTTTAGGACCGGCGTGATAGTACAGCAGGCAGGGAGCTTACATTGCACGCAGACAACCTGGTTCGATTCCCAGCATCCCATGTGGCCCCTGGGGCAGCTCCAGGAGTAATTCCTGGGTGCAGAATCAGGAATAACCTCTGGGCACTGCCTCCTGGTGTGCACTCCCTCCCCAACCATCTCCCCCGCCTCGAGCCTTGCGTTCCCCCCCCCCCAACCAAAAATCAACATTCAGTCTTCTCAGCATGTGCTGACTGTGTTGCAGATGAGGAAATTGAGAGGGGGCAGGATATGGCTCAGTGGCTTCAGCCACACCTGCCTTCCGTGTGCAGGACTTGAGTTGGATCCCAGGTATTGCTGGCACGTATGAAACTCTAGATTGACAGCTCTGATCTTTGTTCCCCTTCGTGGTTCAAGTGGCTTCCAGCTACCCTCGCAGCCAGGCTTGTGAGCATGGCAACTGAGGTTCCAGGTCCTGCCAAGCACCACTCCTAAAAGCCACGCATGTGCTGTTGTAAGCATGTGTGTGCGACACACATCGACACACACAGTATACGATGTAAAGTGAGCAGAGCCAAATGTGTGGGCACCACAGCCAAGCCACAACAGCAGCATGAACAGAGGGAAGAAAAGAAAAGGAGGGCAACGTGTTTACAGATCAGATTAAAAACAAATTTTGCACGGCTGGGGACAGAACTCAAAGGGCAGAGTGGTGCTTTGTAAACAGGAGGCCAAGGTGCAATCCCTCACAGCGCAGAGTTCCCTAAGCATTGCTGGGGCACCCCCTGAGCACTACATAAAAAAAACAATACTCCCCCCATACCTGTGATGAAAAATATTTTTTGGAAAAAAAATAAAGGGAGATTTTTAGAAGTTAAACAAATTGCCTAAGTGTCACAGCTAGTAAGTAGTAGATGTAAACTCCAAATCTCAGTTTGTCTGAGTCCAAAATGAGTCTCATCAAACAATATACATTTAACTTGAGCGTGGACATCAATACCTCTTTATTACAAGAACATTCACCTCCTCATAAAATTTACTGTATTCTCTCTTAATCCTAAAGCAAAATTCCAGTAATATGTCATAATGTCAAAAAGGCTAAATTTTGTAATAGAGTTGCATCACCTCTGCAGTGGGGAGAAACACTTTAGAATTCTCTTTCCATTTTTAGTGCTAGGGATTTGAACTCTCAGCTAAATGCACAGTATTTGAAACATAAGTATCTGCATAGACTTTCCTTCTGCTCCTTCCTTTAATTCAGTGACTCTAATTTTAGAGATAGGACTATGATTCAATCAAATACACTAAATTTTATGTGTATTTTAAGGGATAATCACTGTTCATTTTGAATATATGTACATTTCATTTTAGTGAATTAACTTAAATGCAATTTCCTCCTAACTGGGACTGTTGGCTGTTTTAGAGCACACATGTGTTGGCTGACCTATTTGGATTGCAAATCTGACTTGGCTACTCACTGTGTGAGCTTGCTCTAGTTACTTAACCTCTCTGAGCCTCAATGGTCTCATTTGTAAGAGGGGCTAGGTATGTTGGGAGAATCAAGCGGGTTAATATATAAAAAGCCCAAGCCCTGGCTCAGAGGCAAATCCATCATAATTGTTATATTATTCACTCAGGAGCTTTCACAGGACTAAGTAGACAATCTACATGTGCAGAATTTCTCAAGGCTTCCTGGCTGGTTTTGGAATTGTGAAGCTGCCTCTCATCCCTCGTGGCATATTAAATAGCCTGTTGTGCTGGTGAAGCCTTGTTATCTCTCCAAATGACATTCTCTCTTTGTAGGATCATAAATAATTCCTGGACTCAAAGGAGTTGCTTTCTCTTGCACATCTCCTGGCACCAAATTACCCAAGTGGCTCCTTGCAGAAGGGGATCTTGAAAAACAGCGGAGCCATAAGTCAGGCTCCTTGAAGCACTTTTATGAGTGCCTTAATGAGAGAGAGGAACTTGTCCCGTCCTTCCTGGCCACAGGAAATGAGCTCTTTGTGCTCAAAGGGTTTCCAAAGCTGAGGCGCAAAGGAGTTTTCAGGAAGTGGGCCAGGGATAAGAAGCTGTTGACTAAGAGAATCGCAGAGCTAAACAGCCCCCATCCTGTCATTCACCTTACAGGGTCAAATTACTCCCAGCCTTATTGTCTCAATAGCACCAAAAGGTGGTATTGTGTGTACACACACACACACACAATGAACCTCCACCATTTCCTCCATGTAGTTATTTCACCAGTCACTCTCCCCTGACCTCAAAAGGCACTGCAGTGTAAAACAGTGCACAAAAAATTGTTTCTAAAGTCAAAGAAGCAAGTGCATATCCTGTTTCCATTGCATGCTCTGTGTGACCTTAGAAAAGTTGCTTAATCTCTCTGTGTTCACATTTGTACAATAAGAACAATACTGTAGAGCATTCCATTACAGGCTACTGTGAGCATGAAAGAAGTCATTAGCACAATATGCTATTGTGTACATAGAAAAGTATTTTCTAATTAAATGAAAATGCATTTAAGTCCAATACAAATAGCATATTTTCTATGGAGGTAGCCACAGCCTTGAGCCAAGTGCTCTAGGCACTCGCCCAACCTCTTCTGACTTGCAAATAAATGTTGCCTGGCAAGAGGAAGAGTCTGATCCAGGCAGTCTAGTCAGAACCCTGATTCTGCCACATTTCTCACTCTGACAACTTAACCAATATCCCCAAGTCCCTGCTACTTGTGAAAGGACCAACATGCTCTATGAGCTGCTCTAAGCATTCACTCAGACCATGATTAGGGTCTGAACTAGACTGAGGTCCTGTTTGAACCCATTCACCTTGCTCTTTCACTGACCTGTTTCTGGAGATTATCTTGGATCTTCAAAAATGGAAATAAAAGGAACCTTTATTGAGCATTTCCCCTGGCTCGCTGATCGATCACTTATTTAGTACTTACAATCTGCTGGAAGTCCAGAGAGATTAAATGCTTCGTCCAAGATTCCAATAAAGATCAGTGGCAGATGCAGGATTCAAGCTAGGATTGTTTGATTCCCAAATCCAGGCTAATAATCCACTATGTCGCAGGTTTTTAACCCCAGCATGGCTTCTTGAACTCAGGGACGTGTGCTCTGTTCTTTAGATTCCTCTATGTCCAAATACATATCCTCCTCACCAGCTCTTGGCCCTATACTCCTACATGGAGTGCATGCTCCATGTCTTTTCACTGGATGAGTGAAAGTAGAGGACTGTGACATCCTCTTCTGGTGACGAAAACTCCCCTTTTCCTTGGCTGGCCCCCAATAGGGAAGAAAAGCAGTTGGAAACTTCTCCCCACCCCCAGCATCCTCTTCCTACTAAATAATCAAGTGGAAGGCTTTCCTCCTTCCCCCAAGGGGGAGTCAGGCTTCTGGGTTTCTGAGATCTGCAATAGACACAGCGTGACTCATCTGCGGCGCTCATGTGGAGAGACTGCAGGGCTAATGGAGCTTTCTAGGGATCTGTTAACATGCTGCCGTGGGAGTGATTTCCAAAGAACAGCCTTGAATAGGGATCTTAGCTTCATGAGCCTGCTGTCACAAAATTCCGCAGACTTCAAACCACACAACTTTAGTCTCTCAGGGCTCAGGGGACCAGCAGCCTGAAGTCAAGGTGTCTGCGGGTATCGTTCCTTTGTGGCTGCTTGCCAGGCAATCACTTCTGTCTCTCTCCTAGCTTCCAGAGGTAGCCAGACCCATGTGGCTGCACCATTCCAGTCTCTGCCTCCGTCGCACATGGCTTCCTTCCTGGTTGTCTACATCCAAGTTTCCTTCTTCTTACAACATGAGATCTATTGCTGTAGGGAGCACTCTCAGCCAGTATGACCTCACTGTAGCTGGACTATACCTCAGAGACCCTATTTTCAGTGAGGGCACTTTCCCAGCACCAGAGGCAGGACTGGAATATATCTGTCAGGAGGTGAAGTGGGCATAACTAAACCCACAACATTATCTTTAGGGCATAAGGGGGTGCAGAGGAGATGGAACAGAGAGGAAGGTGGTTCTTGAGAGGCAGTTCTCCTTTGCGGAGTGCAGTCTACCTACTCCAAGATTCCTGAAGAATGGAACCAACTTGATCTTCTTATCCAATCACATTCTTTCCCAAAGATGTCTTCAGGTTATGGATTCATATCAGAGTTGGAAGGGACTTCAAATATTTATTCATTCTACAAATTTTTCCCCAATACGCTGGGAGGAGCTGGGCATCCAGAGATTGAGAAAATCGTGGCTCAGAGAGGGGATGTGAATCATCTAAGATCATGCACTGAGTTAGAATTCAGCCAGGAACAGAAAAGGGAATCCCAAGTTCCAGTCTTTCCTACCAGAACGACTACTACTCAGGCACACAAACTTATCTAGACTTTTTGAAGGCATCTGTGTTCTAAGACTTGTTACTAATTTCCTGAATTTTCTATCAGCCAGTCAGATATTTAATGGAATGTGGCACCATGAACAAAGACTCCACTTTCTAAAAGTGCAATTGTTCAGCCTTTCTTCTTTTTGGCCCAATTATTGACCATTCTTTGAAACATCACCTCTGGTTGAGGAGGCATAAACGAACCTCTTGGGGTCAGGAACAATATGATGTCCATTTTTCTTCTCCCAGTTGCTAACACAGACATGGTCATGGACTCAGCCCCCCATAACCACTTGATGAATTGAAGAATATTAAAGAATAAGGGATCCCAGAATAGGTAGACGCCATTCCAGTTAGTACCAAGAGCCATTGATTTCTCCCCGCTTCTATATCCCATGTGCGGTGAGATGTAGCATTTGTTTCAAATACCTGAATCTTAACCTTTCTACTCTGAAAGGACAGTTCCTTGGCCTCAATGTTCCATTTGTCACTGCATCATTAGAAGAGAAGATGTCGGCTCTGGTGAGGGCTGGCCAAATTGAATATTGTTCTGCTTTAAGCTGTCATCACGTGAGATATCAGCCTGGAGCAGTCAGGCTGAAAACTGGGTTTGGTGAGGTCAGAGATGAGGTCAGCCCAGCAGGAGTCCTCAGATCAGAGCAGGGGTGAGAAGGAGGTCAGATGGGAGATCAAAGTCCAGAAGCCAGGCAGGTACACAGCCAGTCGGGCTCTCTGGAGGACAGTGGCCGGCAGTGGAGTCCCTTGGAAATGGTCTCATAAGCAGATCCCCTAAGTGGCCTTCTGCTCACCCGTCCCCAGTGAGTACTTTGAAATTGATCTGAGTTTGAGTTCCCGCTTCTCAAGAAGGGTACCATCAGTCAACATTATTTAGCAGGCCTTATGGTTCCATAATCTGATAAACTTTAAAATCCTGCAAATAGCCTTATTTGTTCTAGCCACATGGCTCCTGAATTATTGCTAAAAATTCAGTTTTAGGTGCACCAGTGCTACAGAATCTCCTGAAACTGGTTCAACTCAGTCCAGGTCCCCCTTGAAGGGACTAAGTTTAAGTCTGGGCTGAGTTGCTTACTGAGGTCTGAACCAGACTGCTTAGCTTTGCAATGTCTCTTCCTCTAACCCAGTAAATGCAAGTGACTTATTTAACTTTTATGCACATGGTCTCTTACTTCTGAAAGGGAATACCAGGATTCATTGATTTGATGTAAAGTTAATGACTTAACATATGCAAAGTCTTTGAATTCTTGACGATCAATAACATTATCATTTTTATTAACACTCTCTACAAAGGTTTAAAAGCACAATCCTTCATTCATTCACTCACCTACTCATCCATTGATTCTTTCTGGATACACACAGTCCTTCCGGTTTAAAATCTAGCAGCCTTTGGGAAGGAAGCACTGTTGTATATCCACTGCCTTCAGCTCTCTGAACCCTCACGGGGGTCTGAGACTCTGTGTTTGCCCCTGGTGTTCTCTAGGCACCACAACCTTCATCAATGACCTTAATTTCCTAACACTGAAACAGAGAAGAATGGAAAGATCACAGAAATCATTTAGACTCATTACACCACTTTCTAGCTGGGTGACATTGGACAGACCACGTGGTTGGAAGGTACCTACTGTGTGCCTTCAGTCCAGTATCCCTGATCCAAGAATGGGGGGTTAGCCCAGAGAGCCTGGACTCCACTCCATAATCTCTGCTCCTGCTTTGCATGGGTGCAGAGATGGGGCTGGGGAGGGCTTAAGGTCTTAAACACTGGTGGGAGGCCTGGCCAGGTACTTCACGGAAGGGACCCCTATTTCTAACTCTAATTAGTTGAGGGGGATGACAGGAATGCTGACAGGAGAGCTAGCCAATCCTGTTCTGCTCTTGAATACCTGCAAATCACCAATACTGACACCTTTTCAAATTGAATTGGATCTCCCTCACTCTCCCACCTCCAACACACACACACACACACACACACACACACACACACACACACACACGCGTAGTGTGGTAGTGTGGGTCAGGGTGGGGAAGCCCATGGGGGAAGTGTGAGTATTTCTGCCCTGGTGTGTTCTTAACTTCAGCTGTTCCTTCTCAGGCCTGCTCCCCCTGGTATGCTACTGAGCTGTTGATTGTGACCACTGACTGCTTTTTAACCAGCTCAGTATCCACTTCCCCATTTTGCAGAACAGGGTTGAAATTTAGTGTACTTTCACCAGTGTAGCCTCAAATGAATGTTCATTTAGTGAAATATTTTGTTATCAATTGCTGCTGAGTCACTTAATGCCCCCATGCCCTCCTCCCCCCTCCACACCTTAGTTTCTGCCTATTACTCACTCACTGTCCCAGAACTTCGGCTTGAATATTTGGTATATTTCCCAATTTGTCCCTAACTGCTTTGTTTTTGAGGAATCCAAAACACCCTCTCTGTTTCCAGTTGAGGTTCAGAGATGTTAACCAATTTGATTCATTTATTCAGCTAGCACATTTTTATTGAATGGCAGTGGATGTCGGGTTTGGACTCAGGGCTGAAAACACAATGTTGAACGTACTATCGTGCGGTACCCAGTTAGTGCAGAGTCAGATGAGGCTGTGAATGGCTCTTTTCAGAGCGTCTGCTGTCATGTGTCACATGGCTCACTTCAACATATTCTATTGACCAGTGATTGAGGTTGACACACAAGGGTCAGTGAAATATGTTCCACCTCAAGAAAGGTACTACAAATCTTGTGGCAGGCAGAGATGAGCCATCTGTCTGTTGAGACTCTAGCTTATAGTTAGAGATAGTAATACAACAGAACCTATTGTGGAAACCTGCATTACAGGGGCTATTACTCCCATTTTTCAGACGGACAAAGTGAGACTTAGAAAGGATGAGGATTACGCTGTTTCTGTTTCTTTGACCATACCTGATAGTGCCCAGGGTAATGTTCTGTGCTGGGGACTAAACCCAGCACTCTCACTTATAACACATCTGTTCTAGTTCTTTGGCACATGTTGCCTCACTTTTTTTTTTTTTTTTTTGCTTTTTGGGTCACACCCAGTGATGCACAGGGGTTACTCCTGGCTCTGCACTCAGGAATTACTCCTGGCGGTACTTGGGGGACCATGTGGAATGCTGGGAATTGATCCTGGTCGGCCAAGTGCAAGGCAAATGCCCTACCTGCTATGCTATCGCTCCAGCCCCAGGTAGCCTCACTCTTATTCTTAAAACTAGAACTTCCTGAGATATTCATCTCAATTGTTTTCTTCCCCCCTGTGGATCATGTTGTTAATAAAACTATAGTGTATCCTAGAACAGTGGTTTTTCAATCACTTTTTACATCTGCTAACCAACTAAAGAGAAATTTTGCAGACCACTAAAGCAGAAATAAAAATTACGATTTAAAATAGGATTTTATGTATTCACTTCAAAATCTAATATTATAAAATGAAAATGCTCCCCAGACAGACTGTGTGTTAAGCAGTAATGATTTTTTCACAGACTGACAGGACGTTTCTGCAGGGCAGTGGCGGGTGTGGCGGGGGCGGGGGGGGGGGGGGATTTGTCAGCTGGTAGCTGGAAACCACTGGCCTAGAATACGGTCTGATTTCTGTGCTCTGGCTTTGGAAGGCACACTTCATGCTCACCTAGGCGCAGTATGAATTTACCTCAACCTTGCTCAGTTTCAGAAAACTTGCCTCCCCTTTCTGGGTCTTAGAGCATATGGTTCACAAGGTCTTTCTGGATCTCAGAGGTAATAATCTAATTTTGTTGGGGCTTTAGGAGTCTGTTTAAGAAGCCCACACTTGGGCTGGAGTGATAGCACAGCGGGTAGGGCGTTTGCCTTGCACGCGGCCAACCCGGGTTCGATTCCCAGCATCCCATATGGTCCCCTGAGTACCGCCAGGAGTGATTCCTGAGTGCAGAGCCAGAAGTAACCCCTGTGCAGAGCCAGGTGTGACCTAAAAAGGAAAAAAAAAAAAAAGAAGAAGCCCACACTTTATTTGTTTATGGTTTGGGACCAAACTACGCCTGATCTTGGGCTACTCCTGGCCCAGGGCTCTGGAATCACTCCTGCTAGTTCTCAGGGGCCCATGTGGTGCTGGGGGTTGAATCTAGGCCTTCTGCACCAACCCTGCACTTAGCATATTGAACTTTCTCTTCAGCACTCTACTCCAGTTAAAAATACCTTTGGGGGGCCAGAGAGATATTTCAGGGGGTAAGGCATTTGCCTTCCAGTGACTGACTTTAGTTTCACCTCTAGCACTACGTGGTTTCCCAGGGATCACAGAATCAGGTGTGGCCTCCCTACCTCAATAAAATATAAATGATTTTGAAAGATACACAGGACAAATTTCCCGTCTTTTGATTCATTTCTTCTCTCAGGCACTCACTCATCGAAGGGTTCAACTCAGCTGTCCTTTCCCCAGCCTTGGTTCTAGCCATGGGGGCGGAGTTTAATCACAGACAGTCTTTTGTCTCTAGGGATTTGCAGTCCATTGGAGAAGATAGACCAAAGAAGATAATGGTGAAACCCCCGCAGCCATTTGTCCTAATGACTAAACAGGGGAGTTTGATGTCTAAAGGAGGTTGCACAGGCCAGAAAGGAAGTGGAGCTCTTAGTCTAGGGGAAGGGGAGGAAGGAAATGGAGGAAGACGGTGATCATGAAGAGGAGGAGAGTAGACAGAGAGGAGAACCTCACGAATTATAGCAGTGACCTAGGAACCGGGGACAAAGGCATCTTTGGAGAGTTGGGTCTGAGACAAAGGGAGCTGTAGGTAGAGGAAGTAGATTGGGAAATTAGTCACAAACAGCGGTGTCCTGAGAGCAACCAAGAGCACCATTTTCCTTCTGTCCACTGTCCCTGAACTCCCAGTGGCCTGACCGCACAGGGTGGCCACATACCCCCACTTTTCCCGAGAAGGGATTGACCTAAGCTGGGTGCAACATGTACGTGTTGGCCCCGAGAGACACAAATGTGCAGCCCCAATTCCGTTTTATGGCCTCGTCTGCTGCTGGAACACGTTGGAGGGCACCGGGTCATTCCCCGTGCAGCAGGCCCATCAATCAGGCCAAGCCCTGCTTCCGGAGGCCCTGGCCGGGGAAGACAGGGCTGTGGTTCTCCGAGGGGATCAATGATAGGCCGTGCCTCCCCCTGACTCACGGCACAGACCTGGCCCTGGGAGGCCCTGTGGGGAGCTGCTCTTAGGTTGTGTCTGTGACAAGAGGCAGAACTCCGGCCTGGACAGGGTGGCAGAGGGCACGGCACCTCAGTGAAGAAGTAATGGTGTTCCTGAAACAATGGGGACGCGGGCTGGACACTGGGCCCTGCTCTCTCTGTGCAGTCTCTCATTTTAATCTCACAGCCACTTGCAGTGGGAGGCTCCCACTATGACCTCATCCTGCAGGGGAGGAATCTAAGGGGTACTTTGACATTGACTGGGGTACTCAAGGTTGCCCACTTAGGAAGAGGAAGAGCCCCAGGTTCCAACTCTGATCTGTCTGCCCCGGGAAACTGGCCTCTAAAGAAGGGCAGAAATGACACAGGCCTGGACTGCCTGCCCTTTGCTGGGAGAGGGTCTGGTTGTGAGTCTTAGTCTATTTCTGGGTGTTCTGAAGACCATGGCTGAACTTCCACAGTCTCTTTTTTCTCATCAGTAAAATGGGGGAAACAGAATCCAGCCATGACATGGTTATGTTGTGAAGAGTTAAGAATGTATAAATTTTGGGGCTGGAGTGATAGCACAGCAGGTAGGGCATTGGCCTTGCACACGGCCAACCCGGGTTCGATTTCCAGCATCCCATATGGTCCTCTGAGCATCGCCAGGAGTGATTCCTGAGTGCAGAGCCAGGTGTGACCCAAAAAGAAAAAAAAAAAGTTGCCAGCAAGTGGTATGTTGTTTTCATCTCTATTCTTTTTTTTTTTTTTTTTTTTTTGCTTTTTGGGTCACACCCGGTGATGCACAGGGGTTACTCCTGGCTCTGCACTCAGGAATCACCCTTAACGGTGCTCAGGGGACCGTATGGGATGCTGGGATTCGAACCCGGGTTGGCCGCGTGCAAGGCAAACGCCCTACCCGCTCTGCTATTGCTCCAGCCCCTCATCTCTATTCTTGTCCTTGCCTCTGACCTTGGCTTACCACATTCAAGCAGATTTTTGTGCCATGCCTGTGAGCATGACAGAGGAGCTCACATGTGGTTCCGGCCTGACAGGGCACTCGCCTGGCATGCATTGGGTTCTGTGTTTCATCATTGGCTCGGCCAACAGTGATGACCAAAAACCCCAAAGTGGGACCAGGGAGATGGCTCTGAAGACTGGAGCACATGCTTTGTATGTGGGAGGACTGCGTTCGATCTCTGGTACCACACGGTCCCCCAAGCACCACTACGACCAAACCCCAGGCACTGAGCTGGGAGTAGTCCTTGAGCACTACTGACCCCAAACCAGGTAACCAAACAAAAAACACCCCTAAATAAACAGCAACTGAAGCATGCCACGTTCCATGGAATCCATGGGAAAGATTCAAAGTCCCACCCTGAGGCCACTTAGGAGCCACTGGGGAGTTCTCAGCAGTAAAGGGGTGATGGCATGGATTTTGCTTCAAGGGTTCTCTACTTGTAAGTGATCCCCCAGTCTGCTGCCTGCACCTACAGCCCACCTCATCATATTTTTCTCGAGTGGTTCGCTGGATGCCTCCTCCCTCAGGTCCCTCCAGATTTCCCCTGGTACTTACTGGGCTCCCCTCTCTGCCTGCCCAGGGAGACACTGTCAGCAGCTCATCTTCAGAGCGGGGACATGAGCCGAGCCTGGGCATAGTCACACGAGGCCTGTGCTCAGCTATTCAAACCGCAGCCCCGACCTTCCACTCACTCATCTCGTCCTCCCTAGATCCCCAGTGCACACAGCCGACCCCACCCATTGCCTGAGCCACTGCTGGACAGGGCAGGCATCCAGAAATGGTTCTTGTAGTAATTGGCCATAATTGCTTGTTTGTTTGTTTGTTTTTGCTTTTTGGGTCACACCTGGCGATGCACAGGGGTTACTCCTGGCTCTGCACTCAGGAATTACACCAGGCAGTGCTTAGGGGACCATATGGGATGCTGGGAATCGAACCCGGGTCGGCCGCGTGCAAGGCAAACGCCCTACCCGTTGTGCTATTGCTCCAGCCCCAATTGGCCATAATTGCTATTTTATCTAGGACTGCGTTGTGAGAAGCAGGCGTGCATTCCTGCTCGTCCAGGGAGAGGCTGGCTTTAGGGGTCACTGCGGTGCTGTCTCTGGGAGGCGGAGAGCAGAGACTGGGATGTGGAGGCAGTGCTGGAGGCAGGTGCTGGAGACCCTCGCTGCCCTGGGGCCGGCACTGTCCATTCCTGCCTCGTTCCTCTCTGTTAACCCTGCTCAGGATCAGCTTTGGTTTCCCAAGTTCTTTGCTCGCACACAGTCCCACACAGCCTCCTCAGCTCCTTCCCTTTTGGGAATTTCCCATATCAGATGACATTGATAAGTGTTCAAAGTTTAAGTACTCCCCACCGGAGGCAAGTGGGGCAAAGGCGTTTCGGAAGCTGGGAAAGGTTTTGGAAATAGACCCTTCTGGGCCTCCAAAATCTCCTTTCAGACTTCCACATCTATCATGGTAAAATAACAAATAGTATTTGTTTCATTTATTTTTGCTTGAGTCTTTATTTAAACACCATAATTTACAAAGTTGCTCATAATACAGTTGTTTCCGGCATTCAGTGCTCCAAGACCAAGCCCCCCTCACCCCGCCCAGTGTGACCTTCCCGCCACCATCTCCCCCAGTTTCGCCCTCACTTCCCCCAAGTCTGCCCCCTTAGTAGGCACAAAATAATTTACTTTCTGTTGCTGTTACAACAAAATGGTAAACGAGATTATAAAAAATAGGGGAAAGTTTGTGTAAGTTGTTGTGTCTCACCATGGTGGGAGGAAAGTTATTGTCCGAGGAGCTACCGAGCTATTGGGTGCTAGTTGAGCCTTCTGTGTTTCTATTTACACACACTGAACTTAGTAGGTTTCTATGCAATTTTCCGATCAAATTTGCTGTGCTCTTAGTAGGCTGTCAGTACTGTGAAATTTGGAGGTGTCACACAGCCACCTAGGCAGCTGCACACTCCAGGGACCGTGGAATGAACCGAGATGATTCAGCAGCTTGATTTCTCTTCGAGAAGAGTTGCCGAGCTGTGAAGCTGCACTGGTTATGGATCAGAGCTTGCTGGGTTGGGTGAGGTGCTGGACCTTTTGGCAGGATGGGGTCTCATGTTAGTTGGTTTAAATCGTTAATAAATGATAGAGCTGAGGCTGGAGCAATAGCAGAGCGGGTAGGGCGTTTGCCTTGCACGCGGCCAACCCGGGTTCGAATCCCAGCATCCCATATGGTCCTCTGAGCACCGCCAGGAGTAATTTCTGAGTGTAGAACCAGGAGTAACCCCTGTGCATCGCCGGGTGTGACCCCAAAAGCAAAAAAAAATTAAAAAAAAAAAGAAATGATAGAGCGGCAATAGGAAATGTGCACACTTGGTTACTCTCCTGGTGCCAGGCGTATGGGCACCATTCAGTACACAGAGGCTGAATGAATGAAGGCAGGCCTGAACTTCAGAGTTAGACTGTTCCAGATATAAGTGATACAGAGGGTTTGGGCTCTGGGTCAGCATCAGGGGCAACAAAACACCAGCTCTGCACCTTCTCGGGATGCAGTCAACCTGCTGTGACTTCCCAGGGGAGCAGAAGCCAGGGGAGGGAACTCAGTTCTCTCCCCCCATGACCAGACAGGCAAGGCTGCCCTGAGGGTCAGTACAGGAACTGACCAGCAGCTCAGCAGAACATGACAATGCAGTCAGAGGCAAGTCCACAGTGTGAGCACCTGCCCAAGCAGTGTCCCAACATAATGTCAAGGGCAGGGCAGAGAGGAGGAGGCGGGGAAGCAGCTGCTTTCACTGCTGCAGAGATGTTTAGTCAGTGCTGGGACTCCCAGAGACGCCAAGGCCAAGGCAGTGTGGCAGTGAGTCCAGCGAGTACCTAGTTCACAGCAGAATTGTCCTAGAAAAATGTGTCCCAAGGATACTGGACCTTTCTCAAGCACCGTAATCCCTGCAGGAGGGGAGGCCTCTGGTCATCCAGGTCTTCCCTGTGACACAGAGGGCGGGGGCTTTTCTCCCCATCCTGCTGAGACCACCAAATTTGCTTGGCACTGGGAGAGCTCCTGGGCCTGGAGGCTATGGGAGAAACAAGCATTAGATTATAATACAAAGAGCACACTTGTAGTCTTCATTTCCTCATTCAACAACTGAGGGTTTCTGGACATGCATGCCCTGCAACCAACCTCGGAGCCAGGGGCAGTGGCATTGCCCAGGACTCTGGCTGCAAGCTGTGGGCATCAGCTTTGTTTGGCGGGAGCAACTGCATATAGGCGGGCTTGAAAGGATGGGTCAGTTCAGCAGAGGAGCTCGGAGGGGGCACAGTAGAGGGGGGCTGCGGGAGCACGGGCTTGTTTTGGGCTATAAGTGGGATGTGCCCTGAGAGCAATAAGACTTGGTGGGGACACGCTACAGGAGCTGGAGACCATACCGTTACCCAGAGTCACTTTCCGAAGGCGTCACTGGTCACCCCAGACCCTCCTCTCTTCTCTTCCCTTCCTGCCAGCACCCGAGACCAGCAGCAGATCTGGCGAGCATTGCGCCAGTCCCAAGTAGCACTGACGTCATTCACACAGCTGTGCTTCAGGCGGCTGGGCAGGTACGGCAGCTCCCTGCTCTGCTCACTCACTTTCCCACCCCTGGACGTCACTCATCGGAGCTCTGACTCTGGTGTCCATCTAGTAAAGGCCCCCGAGGAGGCCTGCAGGAAGGTGGGAATAAACTCCTCCACGCAGGAGAATTTGGGATCTTTTAATTTTTATTATTTTTTTATTTCTATTTATTTATTTATTTATTTATTTTTTGCTTTTTGGGTCACACCAGGCAATGCACAGGAGTCATTCCTGGCTCATGCACTCAGGAATTACCCCTGGCGGTGCTCAGGGGACCATATGGGATGCTGGGATTCGAACCCGGGTCGGCCGCGTGCAAGGCAAACGCCCTACCTGCTGTGCTATCACTCCAGCCCCGGATTTTTTAATTTTTATTTTAAATTTTTGTCTTTTTAATGTTTTGTTTTTCCAAAGCTGTTCATGATTGGATTTCAACATCCATCCCTCTACCAGTGTACATTTCCCAGCACCAGGGTCCCCAGGTTCTTCTCATCAACCCCCACCCCCTGCCTGCCTCTATGGCAGGCGGTTTTCTTCTCTGTCTCTCTCTCTCTGTCTTTCTCTCTGTCTCTGTCTCTCTCTCCCTCTCTCTCTCTTTCTCTATCTCTGTCTTTTTCTCTGTCTCTGTCTCTCTCTTTCTCCCTCTCTCTCTATCTCTGTCTTTCTCTCTGTATCTTTCTCTGTCTCTGTCTCTCTCTCTCTCTCTCTCTCATGCACACACAGGAGAATATTGTACCACGCCTTGGGTAAGATTGGGTGACATAAGGCCCTGAGTAGAGGGACGAAGTGTCTGGGAGGCAAAGTTCCTGGAATGCAGGAAGGAAAAGGTAGTTAGATCCAAGGACAGCATGAAACTCGAAAGAACTCTGTGTACTAGCAACGAAGGAGGCCTTAAAGGAAGGAGGAGGCAGGGGTCAGATTAGGACTGTGCGGGTTCACATGTAGGGTCACCTGCTGCCGGAAAGCATCAGGTGACACCCACCCTGAAGGACATTTTCCCCAAGTCCTGAGATGCGTTGTCGGGGCACCTCCTGGCTAGTGCCTGTGGATGGCTGCCGGTGTATAGAGCGCAGGGTTCCCTGTTCCGGCTTCTGTATCTGTGCGTCGCACAGTTCCAAGTAGCACTGATACCATTCACACAGCAGCGTTTTGGGCAGCTGGGCAAGTACAACTGGTCCCTGCTCTGCTTGACATCCTGGGAGGACTTGGGACTGCCTGAAGGTGTTGGGGGGCTGGCAGGTCGGGTCATAGACACAGGGACGCCAGCCTCGGCTGGGAGTTGCAGCTTGTCCACCACCTCTCGCTGTGACTTGGGCATTTCACAGCACAGTGTATGTGGCTTTGCAGGGCTGGAGTCTTCAGGGTGGGACTCTGAAGGAAGCTCTTTTGACTTAGCCCAGAAAGTCACGGTGTGTGGCTTCCATCACAGTCCATGTGTTCCCTGCTGAGTGCAAGGTCTGCCCGTGAGAAGGGAGAAGAATTAGATGCCAGGCCAAAGAGATAGTACAGTAGGCGGGGCACTTGCCTTCCACGTGACCAGTCCAGGTTTGATCCCCAGCATCCCATATGGTCCCCTGAGCACTGCCACAAATGATTCTTGAGTTCAGAGCTAGGAGTAACCCCTGAGCATCACTGGGTGTTGCCCAGAAACAAATAAACAAACAAAAAGAATAATTAGATGCCACTTTGGTTAGGAGTCCTACCTGGAAACGATGGAGAGCGTTTCAAATCTCTCCGTGTGGGGGGTGTTAGCTTGATTAGATCAACATTCCGTGTTCCTCGCACACGAGCAAATTGAGGGCCTCAAGCACCTAACACTTGACATCACTTGACATTACCACGGGATAGAGCAGTCCTTTAATTCTTATTTGTTTGTTTATTTATTTGGGTTTTGTTTGAGAGACCACACCTGGGCTCACTTCTGGTTGGTACTCAGGGGACCATACGGGGTGCCAGGGATGGAACTGAAGACAGCTACATCTCTAGCCCCAATTGTTACCTTGCATGAAATATTTCAAAAGACAAAAGCCATTCTCCCAAGTCTTGGTGTCCCCTGTGACTCCTCGGTCTCTCATCCCACATCAAAGCCACCAGCTGAGGCCGTAAATAATGTCTTCAGTAGACTTCCAAGGACACAGAAGATGGAAGGGATTAGTAACTAAGGAGCCCACCTTGCAAACTTAAGGCCTTGAGTTTGATCCCCTTAGGACCCCACCACCACCATCATCACCTGGGCTGCTGTCTGTGTGGAGCGAGATTCTGGCAGCTCTGCTCTCTGGGATCCACTGCGAGCACTTTCCCTCTGCACCCCAGTCAGGGGTGTGTGAGCCCTCGCAGCTAATGAGTATGTGAGTCCCGCTGCCTCACCTCCAGAGAGCAGGTCACTCAAGAATGTGCTTGAGCTCTGCTACTGCATGTGTGGCCCCTGACGGGCATCACAGCCAAATCCCTGGCCGAGATAACAAGAGCCAGAGGAAGAGAAGGGGAACCCTGGAATCTGACCATGTCTCTTCCCCTCCAGGGGTCCCAGCCAACACGTCCTTCCCCCCACCCAGAACATTTGCTCCTTGCTCATCTCACTCACCCCAAACCACCCCCGCTATTCTGCTCATACTTTAAGGGCCTGCACATGTTTTTATGGTAAAAGGGAAAAAAAATCTGCATTCTCTTCTGAAAGTCCTTCCAGGGACTCCCTGGCCTCCTCTGTCCTTGGCTTGCTCCTCTCAGCTCCACTGGCTCAATTTTTTTTTTGACAAGACCAGGCCTGATTCCATCTCAGCCTTAGTCCTGTCTCTCTCCTCCTTGAGGGCTCACCTGCAGAGAGCTGCGTGGCACCTTTGTTCTTCGTGCTTCTATTCAGATATCCCCACTGAAGGGGTCTTCGTGGACCATGCTATGTAAAGTTGCAACACTCCCCTGCATCCTCATTATTACTTGGCCCTTGCCCCTCCTCCCAGGTTTAAAACTCATTATTATCATATCATACATAATCTATATTGGATTAAACATTTTTTTTGATGTAAGCTCCACTGCTCAGGGAGTTTATATCTTTTGTTCACGATGCATTCCTGAACTCAGAACAATGCTTAACAGAGAGTCGGCAATCATTTGTTGGGTTAATAAAGAAAAACTACCATTGTGCTTTGACAACTTTTTCTTGACTTTCTAAAAATCCAATTTGTGTATTTAGTGGCTCTTGTAATAGAGCTTTTATTATTTCAACAAAATCCTCTTTAATGTCGTTTGATGGTTTGGTCTTAAATTTTATTTCCTCCATTCCTCCTCCTTCTTGCCAAATTATGTTCTCTTTTTTATTGTTGGAAAGACTTCAGAGTGTTTTGCTGTGTTTTGTTTCAGGTTCAAAGTCATGTTATCTGATGCAAAAATAGTATGGGAGAGCAGAGCTTCTAAATGGCCTGAGAGAATTATTTTGTGCCAGACAGCAAGTCCTTCCAATGGTCGCTCATTCAGAGCCGGCGGATCACTAGTGTTGACTGGTGGTTAGCAGAGACGGGCACACACTGAGCACCACGGTGGTCCCTGAGCTCTATGGTGCATGCGTGCTGTTCAGGTGTGTAGCACAACCAAGCAAGTGTGCAACGTCCAGTCATCACAGCTGCATCGACAGAAGGAAGAGAAAGGGGAGGTTTAAATCTTCTTGTATTATTTCTAAAAGTAAATTACAGGGACTGGAGTGACAGCAGGTAGGGTGCTTATCTTGCTTGTGACAACCCAAGTTTGATCTCTGGTACCCCATAGAGTATCCAGAGTTCCACCAGGAGTGATCTCTGAATGCAGAGTCAGGACTAAATCCTGAGCACTGCTGGGAAAATCTATTGCAAAGACCCTTGGCCCGGGGCGGGCCTGACCCTTCTAATGAACAGAGAGAGGAATGATAGTATGAGTGTAACATAGGAGTCGGGAGAGCAAGGGAGAGTGAGAGAGGATATATGTGATGTAGCAAAGAGGTTTGGATGAGCCTTGAGTGAAGCTCACATAAGACATTGTAGAACAGAGTAACTGTCCCTGGCACCATGTAATCTCATCAAGGCCAAGATCCAGAGACTATAAAACAAAGCTCTCAGAGGAGAGTGATGCAGAATCTCCTGCCTCTGTGCCAGGCTGTCTTCACTGGGGCCCCCTTGGAGGGGGGCAGGTTGAGTTTCCCTCCCCGCCCTGAGCAGAGTCCTGGCAGTCGAAGACCTCCAGAACCCAGCCACAGCCATGCTCAAGGCCCTTCTCCACATGTTCAGAAGGGGCTTATGCATGAAGGAACCGGCAGAGGAACCCAGCTGTATGGGACCTGGAACTGAGATCTTCAAGCCTGCTCAGATCGGGATGGGGCCTCCTTCACCCAGACCCCCCATTTTCCAGTAGCTTGGCAGCCACACCCACAAACTGCCCTAAACATAATCTGTGTAATCCCGTGTAATCCCATTAATGGCCAAGATCCAGAAACTATAAAACAACTCTCAGGAACCTCTTATAGCCTAGTTCTCTCTCTCAGAGAACCTGGCAAGGTACCAAGAGCATCCTGCCCATATGGCAGAGCCTGGCAAGCTCTCTGTGGCTCATTCGACATGCCAAATATAGTAATAATGATGGGTCTCATTCCCTTTACCCCTGCAAGAGTCTCCAATGCGGCACCGCCGGGGAGAATGAGTAAAGGAAGGCTGCTAATATCTCAGGGCTAGGATGAATGGAGATGTTACTGGTGCCCGCTTGAGCAAATCAATGATCAATGGGATGACAGTGACAGTGACAGGTCAGAGTAAAAGAAAACCAGATTTTATTCTAAATGTGATGGGAAGTCTTTGAAGGGAGAGTTGTATGATCTGGGTTAGAGTTGCACATATGCCATCATTCTACATTACACATGGAGAAGGGACTGCAGGGTGTAAGTGGGCAGAGAGGGGCGTCAGAGTAATGTCATCACCTGCATAACCCCCAAGAGGAGATGGTAAGAAAGGAATTCGGGAGAAAGTTCGGGGCGGAGGGAGAAGGCGGTGAGATGACATTGAGAAGCCCAAGACCAGATGAGATCACATAGGGAGAAAGAGGGACCTCAGGGTTCCCTGAGAACACAAACTTAACTGGGGCTGCATGAGAAGTGAAGCAGGAAGTTTAGGGGTATAGGTCTCCCTGGCCCTGCTGGAGTCTGAGGGGGGCAGGTAGAAGGGACAAGTGACAACCCAACTAGGAGGATGAACTCTGAGACCCTTGGAAATACAGAACCTGGAAAGAGAACAATTCCCCTTAAGTCTTGCAGCTCAGAGTTTCCATGACTGTCATTCATGTGTTAAATATGGCGTGTCTGCCAGCAGGAGAAACAAGAGGATGTCTGGTCATCCTCTATTCATGGGTTTGTTATTCCACCCCCACTCTGAGCCCCCTGAGATCAGTTGCTCTGCCTCTGTGCACCCTGCTCAGCTCAGAACAGCTGTGGTACGGAGTAGGCAAGGGACATCATTGCTGGTAGGTTTTGGACACTTTGTCTAGGGGGGAGTTGACTTAGGTCATGAAATCTGTAGGCCCCGAGAAACCAGGGTAGGATGGCACCACATAATCCCACTGCTGGGACTCTCTGGGGATAGAGTCCTTGCTGGGGATGGAGCCCTAGGCTGCTTTGCTGCCTCTCTGAGTCAAAGAACGTTTGCTTCTCTCCCCCAGAACTCTGGAGAAGCCCGTCCACCTGTGGTGGAGCATCCTAACAAGCTAGTAACCACAGCTAGGAAGCCACATGGGAACAGACTTCCCAGAGTCCCCAAGGAAGGAAGATGTTGGTTCTCCCTTCCCTCTGAGCTCCTGCATGGAATCCGTGGCAGCATGGAGTGGGGGATGGGTAGATCAAATCCAGCAAGTGGGGGACCCGGAGTAGATGAGGTAGGTGATGGGGGAGGGAGGGAATGGGAGGTGAACAGGACTAGAACAGGGAGTTGCGGAGTTTCTGCACCCCCAAAGTTGGCCTTTGCTTTTGGTTCAGCCCTGGGGTCAGCATCAGCCATGGGAACAGACAGGGAGATCAGGAGAATGTGGAAAACGGAAGCAGAGACAAGAGCAAGATAAACTTCTGGCAGGTCTGGGAGACTCAGCTCCCAGGTATCAGCCCTTCCCCAGGCCTTACTTCCGGCTTTAGGGTTCCACGAGCTACCCCACAAGCTCCCAACAAATGGTACCCGTGGGGTAGAATACAAATCAACCAAAACAATAGGGCAGAAGGAGCCGGAGCTGTCGCTCACCCTCCCTGCCCCTAGGGCTTCCGGGAGCTCTTCCCCCAACTCTGCCCAACTGTCCTGTTTGTGCTTTGGTGGGTATAGCCTCTTCCTTCAGCCCTGTTTTAGAACCCCTTCTGTCTGTCCTTGTGATGTTTGAAGTGACAGGAAACAGGGGGACCCTTTCCTCAGGGCTGTCTGGGAATTACACGTGGAAACACTAAAGCCACAAAGGCAATAACAACAAAGGATCTCACAGTCAAACCCCAATTGTTCCCCCCCCCAACCTAAATTAGGGGGGCCATAACTGGGACATTCTCACCTCTTACAGCGGAAGGAACCTGCTGCCCCAGGGTGTCACATAGCAGCTGATGTCCCTGGGTCACAGTCTCCTGGGGACCAGCAGGCAGAACAGAGAAACTAGGTCGGAGGGTTGAAAGGGAGCAGTGCCAGTCTCTTGGCAGGCCCTGATCCAATGTAGCTGTTTTTAATATGAGCAGATTTCCTGGGAGCCCCGGGGAAGGGGGTTCTGGGACACTCAACCTTTCTAGATGGATATTGTTTGAAATGCCTGGCAGAAAGCAAAGTGGGCGCAATGGTCAATTACGGAAATGGTCAGTGTTGGAGCAAGAAGTGAAGCAAATGCAGGGAAGTGAAGGCCCTTCCCTGGGAAGTGTTGGGGATGTGGACCCAGTGCTGTGATTTCAGATTTCTAGCCATGTCACCAGAACACAGTGACATGATGAGGTCACTGAGCACCGGCTGGAGACATTGGAATTGCTGCCCATTTTACCACAGGTTGGTCAGAAGTCTGTCCTCCTGGAGGACAAGGAGGAGGAGAGGGAGGTCACAAAGACAGGAGAGAGAGAGAAGGCACAGGGAGGAAGGCCCCCTGGGGTTTGGAGGCAGAAAAGTCGGGGCCTGCAGAAAAAAGGCAGAAAGCCCTTCACGGGATGATCTGGACCAATGCAAAGGCACCTGATTTAATTTTATTATACATCACAGTAACAACAAATTTCACAATGGAGACGTTACTGGTGCCCGCGCAAGCAAATCGATGAGCAACGGGATGACAGTGACAGTGACAAAAGATGCACTCTATCAGTTCTTATTCTTCCCAGAGCATAATTTGGGATGTTTCTCTTATGTGGCTAGAGATATGGCTTTTGATAATGTGCCCCCTGCCCTCTGCCCCCACACAAGAGTCCAAGAATTACCCTAAATTCTTTGTATAGGTCACTTTTCTGCTTCAATCAGACAGAATTCATTTCTGTTGTATATAGTAAACCTTGATTAACGAAAGGCCCGCAAGAAAAGAGGAGGAGCCCAGGAATTGGTTACTTGGTCCTGTTGAGACCAATGGTAGTGCAAACAGCTTTAATCATTGGGACTCTGACAAATTAACTACAACACAGTGAAACCATCAATTAACGGATACTAGAAATAACTTGAAACTAAGAATCCAGTGAAATTAAGACTCAAAGACATCAACAAAGAGAATAGAAAGGGATTCTGGAAGGAAGTTGCAGTTGAGCGGACCTCCTGGATTTACTCTTTCTTGCAGGGGGCAGATTTCCAGGTAGAAGCACTGAATTACTAGAGACAAGGAGAACATGGCTACTAATAAGCTTGGTAAAGAGACTCAGATGAAAGATGTCCAGTTTGTCCCAAAGCCTGTCCATTGATGTACCTTTATCAACAGCTGTACATCAAGACAAAGTCCCCACAAATGAATGAGATCATCCTGTGGCATAGAGAGACAAAATGAGGGAATAGACAGTGTGGAGCAATGACAAACCTTTGGACTTTGGGAGTGTTACATTATTAATAACTATAATCTCCTCATCGGCCACCCTCCAGAACTCACGGCTGCTTCTCCCAGAACGGAGCATAAAATGAGGCTCCCATAACCATGCCACCAGAGTCTGCGCCAGGGGGCGCCCCAGATGGGGGAGGGTGAGAGCTCTCCCTGCCCCAAGGGACCCAGCCCTGGCAGCCAACCTCCACTACCCAACCGCCGCCACACTCCAGGCTGCTTTCCACATGCTCAGGACCAGCCTCACACATGAGTGAACATATTCCTGGACCGCTGAGTGACACATCATCATAAAAGGAAATACATATGTATGCCTCCTGGAGAGCGCAGCAAGCTACCGAGAGGATCCCGCCCACACTGAAGAGCCTGGCAAGCTCCCCGTGGTGTATTCAATATGCTGAATACAGTCTCATTTCCCTGACCCTGAAAAGAGCCTCCAATCATTGGGAAAGACGAGTAAGGAGAGGTTGCTAAAA
Source organism: Sorex araneus (assembly GCF_027595985.1). Lineage (NCBI taxonomy): Eukaryota > Metazoa > Chordata > Mammalia > Eulipotyphla > Soricidae > Sorex > Sorex araneus. The sequence continues at coordinate 42,704,409 of NC_073306.1, read as the reverse complement.
TCTCAGGGCTGGGATGAGTGGAGACGTTACTGGTGCCCGCTCGAGTAAATCAATGAACATGACAATGATACAGTGACAAAGTGCTTTTTTTTTTTTTTAAAGAATGTCAGCTTTTATTTCCAGGAAGGCAGCTACTTGTGGGTCACCTTCATACTTTTGAGACTTTCTTTTAAGTCTATTCTCAGGCTAATTTAACCTTTTACTAAGTGCTACAAGAATACACTATTTGTCAAGGTTCCTCATACATGACCGAACTCAAACATCTTCAATTTTGTGAGAACTCTGGGAATTATTTATCCTAAATATACTCTTGTTAGCATTCAGCCAAAGGCCCAAGGAGGTCTTATCAGCTCTCAGGGGCTCTTTCCTCTCCTGTACTTGGTTTTGTAAATTAACATTTTCTTGACCTTCATATTCTCAGATCTATTAGGCTTCTGTGCTTTTACTTGATTTACTCTCCTTCCCTATGCTGGGGTTAGCAAATATGTACAAAAAGTGGTAGGTAGAGAGTTGGAACAGCTGTAGAGTTAGCTTCTCTGTTTTCTTTCTCTTGGGTATCTCAACTTCTAGGTTACCTAATGTATGGAAACAATTGTTTCCTATGTTTGGTTCTGTTTTATAGAGTTTTTATTTTTGTGTGTGAAACAAGAACCAGTCTGTACCACTTACTCCATAATTTGGGAAGTGAACGCTTCTGTTGTTAACAGTTCCTTTACTAGCTTTCGGTTTTGTTTTAGGGCCATACCAGGCAATTCTTAGGGATTATTCCTGGCTCTTCACTCAAGGATCACTACTGGCAGTGCTCAGGGACCACATGGGATACCTGGGATTGAACCTGGGTTGACTGTGTGCAAGGCAAACACCCTACCTGTTGGAATATTTCCCCTTTTCCAGCTGCCTTCTGGAGTTTTGTCACAGAAACCTTTTGTCACAGAAACCTAGCTGATCTTTGACCCCGCAGATCTAAGGTGCTAGCCAGGCTTTGATTTGACATTGTAGATTCCAGGCTGCAGCCCAGCCTGGTCTTTGGGATGTAAATCCGAGTGCTTTCAGCCCAAAGAAGGCTTCCGTTTTGTTTTTGTATCTTCTTTCCGGGGGGGCCTAGATTAGCCGGCCTGCAGATACAAGAGAATTATGTTGCCTCAATGTTCTTCCTGTAAGATCTTTTGGTGCTTTTGGTGACGTCAATGTATTGCGCCCTTTAGAAGGGCCATGATCAATAAAAGGGGTTGGGAGAGAAGGAGAGGGGGGAAAGTGGATAGGAGCGGAAAGTGTATAGAGGGCGGACAGGTGTAGAGAGGATGGAGAGTGTATAGAGGGAAGACTGGAATAAACTGCAAGTGAGACCAACCATCATGGCTCCGTTCCTTCCTTCGCCTGCCACATCTTTGCCATCAACCTCCCCGGGGTGGGGGAAGCGGCCGGAGGCTACCGAGCTCGGGTGGCGGGAGAGACAGCTGCTGCCCTAGGCCCTGTGCCTGGCTCGGTGCGGTGAGGCGTCCCTTCCCTCGCCCGCGCCTTTTCTTTTTATTTTTATACACCTACCCACTATACTATTGTTCCTGTTCTCTTTACTAGCTTTTTTTTTCTCTTTTTGGGTCACGCCCAGCGATGCACTGGGGTCACTCCTGGCTCATGCTCTCAGGAATTACTCCTGGCGGTGCTCGGGGGACCATATGGGATGCTGGGACTCAAACCTGGGTCGGCCGTGTATAAGGCAAACGCCCTACCTGCTGTGCTATCACTCCAGCCCCCTCTTTACTAGCTTTTTTGAGATTGTTGCCTGGTTCATGAATTTTTAGCTTTAGATATTTTGTTTTTTTGAGTATAGAACTTTAAATTTGTACATTTTCTCATAAATATTGCTTTAACATTACACGACAAGTTTTGATATGTAGTACTTCTGTTATTAGTTAAAATATTTTCCAGATTTCATCATTATATCTCCTTTAGCTCATGAGTTATTCAAAATAATTTTTTATGTTGAACATGTGTATGTCTTATATCGGTATTTTCTTAGTCATATTTAATGAAGCCTTTTTTCATGGCTAGTTCTTTTTTTGTGGCCTATCTGGGAGAATCTTATTTATTCCAAGAACATGAAAATATTCCATTATGTTTTCTTCTAAAATTTGTTATTGCTTATTTTTCACATTTAGGCTTAATTTAGGCTTTGAATTATTTTTTTGTAAAAATAAAATGAAATTAAACTGTCTCTGTGCTCAGGGATCACTCCTGTCAGGGTTTGAGGGACCATATAGGGAGCCAGGGATGGAATCAGGGTAGACAACATGTAAGGCAAACACTTAATCTGCTCTCCTCTCTCTTCGCTCCTTCCCCCTCAATTTTACAGGTGACTCTGCAATCTGGGGATTCATCATGGTTAAGGCTATGTAGACTATCTGAAGGGCAGGAATGGAGATTTAGATCATCTGGAATAAGTCTTGGATTCTTTGGGATCTTCTATGTGAAACATTAAAAGATGCCTATAAATCATCATTTTAGTGTGTTTATTTTGCTTACTAAACATATGTTTTTAAATAATAATGCTATAGGTTCCAGAGTGATAATATAACATGGGTAGGGTATTTACCTTGCATGTGACAGATTTGAGGTCAATCCCCATATAGTCTCCAAGCGGCCAGGAGTGATTCCCAAATGCAGTCAGGTGTGTCTCCAAACCACACACACACACACACACACACACACACACATACACACACACACACCAAATAGAAAGCATTACTATACTCTAGACTTCTACTTGAATAAACAAAGGAATTTGCCAAGGAAATATTGAGAGGACCCTATATTGCCACCCAGATGGAATTGGAAGCAATCCTGAGAAGTGGGCATTAGTAAGAGGAAGCTGGACCTCAGAGAGGGGATAGTGGCAGGGGGCAGCCTCCGGCCTCTATCTCATGCTCGGGAACACAGCATGCTGCATCATGGCTGAGAAGGGAGAGCTGGGGGCCCTCCTCCATCAGTGCACTGCTTCCTGCCCGCTCTCCTGCACTCTTATCTGCGTCTAGCCATGGCCCCCCTCTCCCACTGGGTTCCTCCTAGCCTGTTTCCGGCCCTGCCAGTACACATGGAAGGAAACCCGTGCATTCTGCACCACAGCGGGCAGTGGGTGGAACTAAATATGCATATGTGGAGGGAGAACATGGGGTCTGGGTTCCTCTCTGGCAAAGAGAAGACAGCAGGGAGTTGTTCCGGCTTCTGCCTTTCTAAATGCCAGCCTTGTGGGTGTGGGTGCGATGGTGGGGAGGGATGGAGCGGGGGCTCTACATCTGCTCTGCTCCCAGGTAGCTTCTCTTATTTTCCTAGGCCCAAGATCCTGAGGCTGAATGCAGGATAACCTTTCCCCATCTCCCTGTATCTTGAGCAACCTGCACTTCCTCCAGCACGTGGCTTTCTTGGGCCCCTGCTTAAATAGGAATTTGGGTACTTGCTTGCCTCCCATCTACATAAGTTGTTTGTCAAGCAAGCAGTCACCAGAATGTGAGATTGTTGGCCACATAGTCCAGATCTTGTGCTTAGCCCTTTGGGAATAGGAAAAGGCAGCCTGCTTCTAGGAGAGACAGCCGATACCTGAGACCAGAACTCAGCTTCTGGGGTGTGTGTGTGTGTGTGTGTGTGTGTGTGTGTGTGTGTGTGTGTGTGAGAGAGAGAGAGAGAGAACTCAGCTTCTGGTGTGTGTGTGTGTGTGTGTGTGTGTGTGTGTGTGTGTGTAGAGGGCAGTGGGGGGAGGCTGCTGCATGGATGGGAAGGGTCAAATGCTAGCTTGAAAACCTGGCTTGGAGAAGGCTGTGGTGGCTGACTGAAACCATTTGGGAGACAGGAGGTAGCACTGTGGTGTGAGGTTTGTTCTCAAGATCTCCAAGACTGCAGTAAGCGGACTAAATCCACAAAAGGCTCGAATTCATTGGATTTTTGTTCTTTGTTTCTGTTAGAATCCTACATAGACAGAGGTAAGGGGGTTGCAAGGGATCGCAAAAATGGTAGCCCAGAGGCGATTGATGTTGGGGATTGATGTGGAGTGTGGGGAGGAGGGAGGCTGGGAGCACTCCCAAACTGAGGAATGGGGCCTGGGCCAAAGTGAACCAGACCTTCCAGGGACAGAGGGACCCCTTTTACTACCTGGGTTATCCAGGAATTGGCTGGTTGTGCAGGAGGCAAGGACTTTACTGGTTTCCAGTATAAATGTGCAAGATGGCTCCATATAGACTCATCTGAGCCTCTGAGCAGCTGGAATGCGGAAACCCCACCTTTCCTTCTTTCTTCTTTTTTTTTCTTTTTAAATTTTATTGAATCACCATGTGGAGGGTTACATAGTTCTCAGGATTATGTCAGTTATACAATATTCAAACACCCTTCCCTTCACCAGTGCCCATCTTCCATCACCAACCCCCCCAGTATACCTGCCGCCCCCTCCCACCTCCCCAGTCCCCACCCTTGTAAGTGATAAGTTTCACTTCATTTACGCTTTATCTCAATTACATTCCATGTTTCAACACACAACTCACTACCGTTGTTGGGGTTTCCCCACAAAAAGAAAAAGACAGTCCTATTGCCAAGGAGGCATTTGATAGTTCTCCATTGCTAAGAATATAGAGATATTAAGTCCCGCTGTTTGTTACATAACTTTTCTTTTTCCCCCTTGCCCCGCGCCACCGAATTCACGCCTGTTTAGTAATCGCCACGCTGTTTGACAAAGGGAAAAAAACCGAAAAGGATGGTTATTTCCCGTCATCAGCAGGCGTGGGGCTCTGGCTTAGTTGATAGTCTAGTAGAGTGTCTGCAAGCAGTTTCTGGAATCAAAGGTCTTGCACTGGTATCGGCTCCGGCTCGAGATTCCACCAGCGTCCCACTGTTCCATGTACATAGTTTTCCCCCTTATGTCCCATTCCCATGCCACCAGGTCTGTTTGCTTAATGGACATCACACTATAGTTGACGCCACGCCTCGTTTCTTCCCGAGAAAGAAGAATATTTCTTCTCAGCCGGCGTGGGGATATAGCTTAGTTCAGTCTAGAGAGATGGCTACCACTTTGATTGCCTTCAATATTTCAGCAAAAGACTTACTATTCTTGTTAGGATCTCCCACAAAAGTCCGACCCATTAAAAAGGAACCATTACATATTGCTGATGCTAAGATGACATTAGGTCGCGTGGCCGCGGCCGCGCGGTTTTGGGTTTCTGTATAAAGTCCAGGGAAAGTACAACCAGAAATAACATCACTACAAACTTTTACCCTTTTATGGTGCTCGTAAGATGGAGAAACCTAGAGAGAGGCTCGGCGTCTCCATTTTGCGCTCAGAAAGCCGTGGACCCTGCGCTGTGCTCGGGAGGAAGGGGTTGAGAGAGAGAGGTTAAAAGAATTGGGGGATGCCCGGTTTCCACTGTCTCAGCCCGCCGTGGGTTCTCCGATCCCGTGCCGGAATTAGTTCAGTGGGCTGCTTGGAGTCCAAGAGCGCTCCCTTGGGCTCTTCCATCATGCTCGCTCTGCAGCAGGGTCCAAAGGCTCCTTCTTTCTATTTTCTTTCTTTCTTTCTTTCTTTCTTTCTTTCTTTCTTTCTTTCTTTCTTTCTTTCTTTCTTTCTTTCTTTCTTTCTTTCTTTCTTTCTTTCTTTCTTTCTTTCTTTCTTTCTTTATCTCTCTTTCTTTCTTTCTTTCTTTCTTTCTTTCTTTCTTTCTTTCTTTCTTTCTTTCTTTCTTTCTTTCTTTCTTTCTTTCTTTCTTTCTTTCTTTCTTTCTTTCTTTCTTTCTTTCTTTCTTTCTTTCTTTCTTTCTTTCTCCTGGTGGTATTTGGGGACCGTATGGATTGCAGGGGATCGAACCCGAGTTGGTTGCATGCAAGACAAGCCTATTACCTGCTGTACTATTGATTTGGTCCTCTTTCTTTTCCTTCTTTCCTTCCTTCCTTCCTTCCTTCCTTCCTTCCTTCCTTCCTTCCTTCCTTCCTTCCTTCCTTCCTTCCTTCCTTCCTTCCTTCCTTCCTTTCCTTTCCTTTCTTCTTCCTTCGCTAAAGTTTGATGATTTGGGCTATGTGGTTTGGAATATTGTTTAAACTCTTGGTCCCTTGGTTTCTTCTATAATATGGGATAGTATTAGTCTCCTCCTCCTTAATGGATTTTGGATGAGTTAATATATAACAAGCCATTGAGAATGAAAACTAACGCTACCTATACATTACAATAAATAGGTAGTGTTAGTTATACTAGTTAGTGTGCTACCTATAGATAACAAGGACATACATGTTTTGTGTGTGTGCTCAGAAATATTTTGGTGGTAGGGATGTCAGTTATTAATTTATTTTTGCAACCTTAAAGCTGCTTTCTTAGCCCAGCGCAGAGGCCTTGGCGAGACAGAAAAGATCTTGGCTGAGGCTGATGCAGAGAAACCTGGGACCTGCCACCTCGTCTGTTTCAAGGTCTCTGGTGTTTTTATATGTGACATTGTGAAGGACTTTTGGCCTCCTGGAGCCTCAGTTTTGCTTTCCTATGAAAATGCAAGGCATTCTTTATTAGACAAAGGCTAAGGGGAAGAAGCCCTAGAACAATTCTGGGCTGCATTTAGGGTCAAGAGCGCCCTCTTGTGTGCTAATGGTGTCCTTTCTCAGCCGCCTTGCTTAGAATTCTCTTCAGGGTTGCTGGCCCTGCCGGGGATTTCAGTTTAGTGTGTGAGTGACCTGTAAAACTGCCCTTCCAGAATCAGATATTGACATTTTCTCAAATCCCCCAGCCTTCCCAGCCCCCCACATTTCTGTGCAACCTCTCCTCTATCTACTTCAGAGGAGATCTTTTTCTTATGTGGCGTCTAGGGAAAAACCCCTATGGAGTCACAGGCCCAAGGGTTCAAATCCCAGCACAGCATTTACTTGCTATGCGATCACTTCGCCTAAGTCCCCATTTTTTCCTTGTAAATTAGAAATGATAATGCCAATCCCATATGGCAGTTGTGAGCACTTTAGCAGTTAGGAAGCACCTATAGGTGTTTTAAGTCCTCTGAACAAAATCATTAGAAATAAGTTGGAATACATTCACTTGTATCACTTGTCATCCCGTTGATCTTCGATTTGCTTGAGCTGGCGTCAGTAACGTCTCCATTTGTCCCTGTCATGTGCTAGTGTAGCCTAATGATATCTGCTCGCTCCAAGAACAGGAAGAGCCTCAAATCATTCATCCAGGGTTTTGACGAAGAAGTCTGACCATCTTGTTGGTGGGCGGCCACGCGGTCTTTTGACATCCTGTGGAATCCAGTTGGTAACAGCTCTACTTCAGCGGTCATCTCTGAATTGCATTACATGTCTGGCCCATCTGATTTTTGACGCCTTGGCAAATGAGACAAAGTCCCTAATTCTTGACTGTTGACAGAGGTTGGAGCTCCGGATTCCTTCACTCACTTGACTGAAATGTGATACTCCTAGTATAGCTCTTTCAATTCCTCTTTGGGATACCGGAATAGCATTCTCATCCTGTTTGCATAGGGCCCAGGTCTCTGAGGTGTATGTTAGTGCAGGAAGAACAGTGGAGTCGAAAAGATGTGCCAGGAGCCAGAGGTTCTTTGTCCTCTTAACTACTTCTTCGACGCTCTTGAAGGCGTTCCATGCTGCTCTCTTCCTCCTGCATAGTTCTGGTGCCAAGTCATTACTCGTGTTGAGTTCTCGACCCAGGTACACATAGTTGCTGCATTCAAAGATGTTCATTCCATTGAGAGCAAATGGAATGTCAGGGACTAGTTCGGTTTTCATGAACATCATTTTGCTGAGATTCAGCGCAGTTTGACCTTTCCACACTCACAGTTGAAGTAGGCCAGCATTTGTGCCCCTTGGTTAATGTTTGGTGTTATGAGAACGATGTCATCAGCGAAGCAGAGGTGGTGTAGTTGCCGACCATCTATCTTCACTCCCATTCCATCCCATTCCAGTCGTCACTTGATGTTCTTGAGGAGTTTCACTGAAGAGTTTCAGTGAAATGGTATCACCCTGGCGAATCCCTCTCTTTATGTCAATGATCACTTCCTTGTAGAATGGTGAGATCCTGGTGGTGAATCCATAATACAGCTCATGGAGGATCTTGATGTACTGAGTTTGAACGGACTGTTTGGCTAGGGCTTCAATGACCGCTTCAGTGTCAACAGAATTGAAGGCCTTCTTTAAATTGATGAACATTAGACAGAGCAGCATCTTGAACTTTCACGAAACTTCAATGAGTTTGATCACTGTGTGGATTTGGTCGATCGTGCTGAATCTTTTTTGGAACCTGGCTTGCTCACATGTTTGTTCTTTGTCTAGTGTTCTGCCTATTCTATTCAGGATGACTCGAGTGAACAACTTGTAGACGACGGATAACAGGCAGATTGGGCGATAATTGCCAATGTCGTGGATGTCTCTCTTCTTGTACAACAGAATGGTCCTGCTGGTTTTCCACTGGGATGGAAACTTGTATTTGGGCAGGTAGTGTGTGAAGAGTTGAGCCAGTGTATTGATGAGTACTGGCGACAGATTCTTCCGGTGTTCGGGTCTGACCTTGTCTGGACTGGGTGCTGTATGCGTCTTTACTGATGAAATGGCATGTTGGATTTTGGAAGGGAGGACGTTGGGAACGACATATCCATCCTGAAGAATTTGACATGTGGGCAGGTGGACATGGCTGTTGAAGAGATCCGAGTAGAAGTCATGAATAATCCTCTCCATTGTCTTTCTGGAAGATGTGATAGATACAACAGGACGTCGGAGGACAGTCATCTTGGTCTTGTAGTTGGCGAAGGATAGGCCAGCATTGCAAATACTTTCCCCATCTTCTGCTGCATCAGCCAACACTGCTGCTCTTCTCTCTTTGAGGTCTTCCTTTATCACTTCTCTGCACAGCTTTGCAAGCTCGGACGTTAGCTTGTGGTTGCATGAGGCTCGTGCAAAACCACATTGGCGAATGAACTCAAGAGTTTCCAAAGACAGGCCGTCTGTTTGTGGCTTTCCCACTCTCAGCATTTTTCCCATAATCATGGAGGTGCTAAACCAGTTAATCGTATTCCTCATCGATGTTGTCAACGACAGCATCTTCCCACATTGCCACAATAGTGCCAAAGAGCTCCCAGTTGGTGGTCATTCTGGGAGTTCTCTTCTTATATTTAAACTTTGCAGTCCTTTCTTTCTGCTCTGTGAAGTAGAATTTTGCACGAAGGAGACGGTGGTCCGATCATGTTTGGAATTTTGGGACAACAGTGACATCAGTCAGGCAAAACCTTTGAATGAATATGATGTGGTCAATTTCATTGTGGAACTGTCCACCAGGAGCTCCCATGTCCAACGTTTAGATTCAGCCTTCTGGAACTTCGAGTTACCATGGATGGTCTTGGTCGACATGATGAACTAAGATAGTCTCTCACCTTGTTCATTCCATTCTAGGCCATGGGCCCCAATGTAGAGTTCTTCGGGTGACCTTCTTGGTCTTATCTTGGCATTAAAATCACCAATAATGATTTTGTAGAAGGTGTGGTCTTCTTTATAGAACTTCTTCAGCTCCATGTAGAACCTCTCAATTTCTTCTTCACCGTAGTTGGATGTTGGTGCGTAGACAACGAAGATAGAAACTGCCAGCGGTGAGCCACATCTATTCAAGCATAATCATTCGATTCAGGTTGTTAGGCATTCGAATGAATCAATGCTCATGGCCAAGTTTATGTTGACAAGGACACTGATGCCACTGACACCTCAGTTGTCACATGTTTTGAGGAACAGTTCTTCTCCAGTGTCAAAAATGGTGTGATGTGATTGATGCCTTCTCGTTTCGGTCAGACCAATGATGTCATGTCTGATCTTCTGTGCTTGCACCATCAGGTCCTTGATGGATGCTTCTGATGCCAGCATACATGCGTTGAAAATACAGACAGTCATTTTAGTCTTTCTTGGTTTTGGCAGTCTAGTTTGTCCCTGAGATTTTATCAGCCTCTCCTTGCTCATCCTTCTTAATGCTGCTGTATTGGAGGCTCTTTCCGTGTCAGGCAAATGAAGCCCATTGTTGTTATTGTTTTTGGCCATGGGTAGCTTGCCAGGCTCTGCTGTATGGGCGGGATACTCTCAGTAGCTTGTCGGGCTCTCTGAGAGGGATGGAGGCTTTTAGGGTGGCCTCCAATTGCCCTTACAGGTGTTCCCATAGTTCATACCATATTTGAAGCCCATCAAATATTGTTTGAAAATTATGGAAAATGGGTATTAAGTATCTTATGCTGTGTCCAGAAAGTGGCCTGGAGCGTGGTGGTGGCTGGGTAGTGGAGGTAGTGGAGGTCTGCCGGTGAGGTATTTTTCTGACTCAGGTAGGGTGGGCCATCTCGGTTTGATCCCTGGACTGGGGTGCCAGAGATTGTAGGAGTTTCTGGGTCTCATTGAGCCTCATATACAAGGTCGCTAAGTTCTGCTTTACCTGGTTCTGTGGGCTTCACTCATCCTCCACTACCCAGCCACCACCACGCCCCAGGCCGCTTTCTGGACATTCCGGCTGAACCTCACACATGGAATACATTTGACAAAGGAAATCTGAAACTGGGTCTTCATACGTAATGTACAGAATTCCCTAATTTTAGCAATAGCTGACTCAGATCAAGCACTTCGTATCTGCCATATATATTGTGACAGTTTTATCACCGTTAGTAAAAATAGTACTAATAGCTAATGATTATGAGTCACTTTGTCACACATGTCCCAAACTCTTTACGTTATCCACCCCCCTCCAGTTTATTCCTCTAACCAGGTAGACAGCTTTTATTTTGTTTCCATCATTATGAATCTCACACACACACACACACACACACAGAGGTAAGAAGGTAAGAAATCTGCCCAAGACCTCAGTAGCAGAGTGGCAAGACCTCTATGTTCTGCATTTGAAGATAAGCATCAGGACTCAGAAATGTGGGTAAGGGAGGGAGAATTGGGGTGCTGGGCACCTGCCTCTTAACCCTGCAAGAGTTTAGTTGTGGGTGCACATGTGAACAGAGCTAAACACCCTTGCTCCCCACCCCCTTTCTCTATTTGAGCCCTGAAGCCCTGGTTTCAGTGATTCCCAGTGTCACCATAAAGAAAGAAATAAAAGAAAATAAGACCAGTCAGACAGAAGTAGCTTGGTTCCAGAGCGATTTTTACCTACTTTATTTCATTTAATCTTCACAGTACTCTGCAATGTATATTTTGTTGTATATCCTGCATTTTACAGATGAAAAAAAAAGATAAAATAGTTGCTTACATTGTTCAAAGTTACCAAGCTTTAGGAAGTGGTTGGGCTGGAATTTGACTCATTATCTCCTAAGTATTCACAATGGTACAAAGCAACTGCCCGTGATATTAAGATGATTCATTACTGTTGTTCTAATAATAACATTCGTTCAACACACCAAGTTCCAAGCTCTGTACATAGCGACTTAGATAGTCATGGCCAGCTGCCAGCATTCATTGTGCACTACTAAGTCCAGACCCTGAGCTAGCCGTTACAGCTGAGATAATACAGTTCACATATATATAATCTCATGTGAAGTCTCGCAAAAAGCCGGCGACAGGAGTGCTACTACTATCCTCATTACACAGATGAAGGAGAGGTAAATTTTTTATCTAAAGTCACGCTATATGCTAGAAATTGAACCTACAACTGTCCAACTTTCCAGCCCACCAGTGTGGTCATCACTAGTTCTTTGCTCTCCTTACTTCTTTATGTTTCTGCCTTAACGTGCCAGGCAATAGGATTCTCAGAGCGCCCCTACAATAGGCTCCACCCATTCCACCTTCAATGCCCGCCTACCAGGCGGAGCCGTTATCTCGAAACCCGCCGTAAGGACCCTATTCCTAGCGGACCCCGCCCTCCCTCGCGGACCGGTTATAAATCTGCACGTCTATTGGTTGGCACCCTCTGAGAGGCCCGCCCACTGGAGCTCGCCGCGGTGCCTTTCGGGAGTTGTAGTCCCCGATGCGCCATTCCCGGGGTGGCGCCGCTCGGACTCCGCGTCCCAGCATTCCCCGCGCAAACCCTGGAGCACTTCCGCCCTGTTGTGAAGTGGGTGTCTCGGTGGGTGAGTCCGGGTGGCGGGGCGGGGGCAGCCGAGACTCGGGCTCAGGGCTGGAGGTGCCCGGGGGGCCGGGGAAGGTGCGAGGGCAGGAAGAAGCCCTGGTGAGGGCGGGGCGAGGTGAGGGGCGCCGGGAGGATGGAGCGTTCGGCTCCGGGAGGGTCCGAGAGGGGTCGGGGATGAGGCGGGGGAGCGGCCCCGGGAGCGAGGAGCCGCTTCGGAGGGGCCGGAGGGGAGGAGGCCCCCGGAGGGTCCCGGGAGCCCTCAGCCGGGGCAGGAGACCCGAGAGGGCTGTGGGATGGGCTTGGGGGCTCTGGCAAGAAGTGGACGTGAGCGGGCCTGAGCTCGAAGCCTGACCTCCAGAAGAGTGTTTCAGCCCTGGCACGTAGAACAGACCTTACGGACACCCCCCTCTCCCCGCCTCTGCTCCCGACCCCCGGGACCGACCGGCCCCTGCGCCCCGCCCTGTTTCCCCCAGGCGCGGCGGGAGTGAGTGGCATCGGTACCCGCCTTCCGCGCGTCCCCAGCCCTCCTGCGTGCCTTCCCATCCGGGGGTCGTCCAGCGCTGGGGTCCTTCTGCTTGGGATCGTCCCCAGTCCTGGGGATGGACGCCCCGACCTGGGGTCCTTCTGGTCCGGGATCGCCCCTGTCCCAGGATCGCCCTGTCTGCTGGAGTCGTCCCCGCCTCCCCATCCTGGGTCGATGCAGCCCTTCCTGTCAGTGACCCTGCAGAAGTCTTCCCCCGCCAGGACAAAGACTGTGGCCCGTGATGTGTAACTGCGCCGGGATCCGGTTGCTGTACAGTAGTCTTCTTCAGAACCCCCCCCCCCCCCCCAGCCTCCAGCGCCTGCAGGATTAAGTGCAGACCAGTGGGCCAGTCAGTCCAGTTCCTTCTAGAGCTTTTGACGTCTCGTTCTTGTGCACCTGGCACTCCAACTTTTCCCAGTTTCTTGGGGGAGGATATTTGGATTCCCACCGTTATCTTGACTGTTCTGTTTGGGATATTACTTTTACCCCTCTCTAGTAACAACTCAAACGCTATTTAATTCTCTTCACAACTTCAGATCGCTCTGAAACTGTAGCAACCGCAGATCTCTTGCTGCATTTGCTACAGTGTTTGATCACCGTCATCATCATCATCATCATCATCATCATCATCATCATCATCATCATCATCATCATCATCAGGGAACATCCTTTTCACTAAATTGTTTCAGACCAGGACAGTTTGTGAATCACCTCAGTTTCTCCATTGCCCAGACCAAAGTAGTGGTAAATAATTGTTGTAAATGGAGCCGATAACTTGATGATTGTGAATAGGGGCCTCATTGAGCTTTGCTAATACTGGCTTCAAAATTGCCACTTCTGGTGAATTTCTAGAGGCCTGAGTGTTAGTTTCCTTCTGCCTGTTTGGGCTGTCTTGCTCGAAAGAGACTCACTGGTTGTAATGATTTAAGGCAGGCTTGGGAGTACATCCACTTCCGCTTCCTGTGCTTCGCAGTCAGAGCCAACTGTTTATAGGTCATAGTCACACAGAGTCCAGAATCCTTAACACACTTGACTGAAGCTGGTGCTTTATTAGTATTTTTACTATTTTTATTATTATTTTTTTTTGTAGTGCCAGACATCAGACCTGGTCCTTGGATATGTAAAGCATACTCTCTCCCACTGAGTGTCATCTTTGGCCCTTAAGTTGATACTCTCAATAAAACTATTTGTTCTCCCTGGACTGAGCCCTTTGGTGTAAGGTCAGACAGTGTCCTCTACTCTCAGCCAAGTAGTCGGCCTCCTGGACTCCTAGTTCCTTTGTCTTTGGATATCACAGGCCAGGCTTGACCTTTCCCATGGGGGTTGGGGCACAGTTGCTCTTCCTACTATCTCGTTCCCTGGGTGGGCTTCTCATGTTTCCTCCAAGCCCATAACTTTGGGAGCCAGGATGCCCCTCAGTCTCCTTGTACAGGTAAAGAGATTCAGATTTTGAGATTTTTGGCTGAATTTACACCAATTATTTACCAGTATTTTGGTCTGGGCAATGGAGAAACCAAGGTGATCCAGAAACTGTCCTGGTCTGAAACAGTGCAGTGAAAATCATCTTTCTTGATGATGATAATGATGATACGGTGACTATGATTAAATGTTAAGTCGAATATACCAAGAGGTCTGTGATTGCTACAGTTTCAGAGTGATTTGAAGTTCCTGAAGGGAATTTAGTAGCATTTGAGTTATTTTTAGGTGGAGAGCTTCCCTAGGTAGAAACTGGGGGCAAAGTAATATTCCAAACAGACAGAACAGCCTAGATAATGGTGGAAACCCAAATTCTCTCCCCAAGAAATTGGGAAAAGTTGGAGCTCTGGAACACCTATCACTTGTTATGTAAGATGGTCTGTACTTTTTCAAGCCTTTCTAGGTAGTGGACGAAACCTTTGAGATCATTTTGCTGAAAGGTGGCAGACTGAGTGTGAGCTGATTGGACCCTAACTGCTGTGCTCTAATTCTCAGTGTTTGAAACAGTTTGGCTTGGATGCCAGCATTTAAAAATCCATAGCTTTGGTTTTTCCAGGAAAACTTGGAAGGCTCAAGAACACTGAGCACGTGTTCCTTCTGGTGCTCTTGTAGTTAGCCACGGGCCCCATTGCACTCATTTATGCTTCTGGCTCCTGGCTCTAAACTTAGAGCTGCTGAGTCTGGATTCTTTGTCTCCTTGCTCTGCTCCCATTGTGCTCCTTGGGGACCTGAGGCAGTTACCCAAGAGGATCAGGCAGCTGCAGAGGCTACAGTACCTGTCAGAGTCACACACCTGATAGTGGGCCGAAGTGGCCCTAGAGCCCTAATCTGCTCACTCCTGCCTTCCTGTTCTCTTCCCTCTGTCTTCATAGGAGCTTGGGTGACTGGCAGACTTTGAGTGGGCCTGTGGTTAAGAAACATGGCTAGGGAAAATGAAACTTTGGGATTGGGATTTGGGTCTCAACTCAACTGCTTGCTAGTTGTACCACTTTGAGTGATTCTTCTCCATTGAATCTGTTCCCTATGTGTTTATGGAGGGTGCGGTGGAGTTGTACTTTACAGAATCATTCTATTCAAAAGCCAGTGCAGAATGTGAACGTCTTAAGTTCATTCAAATCCAGAGTCAGCTTGAGAATCCTCTGGTCAGGAGCCACTTCAGAAACCAGCACAGGGTTCTTTCATGCAGCTGCCCAATACGGTCAGGCTCTGTGGGTTAAACGTCCAGTAAAAGAGTTGGCCTCTGATTAGGGACTGAGCTGTATGGAAATCACTTGGCTTACAGTCGTGGAGAGAGAGGCGTGAGGGGACTGAGGCCAGCTTGGCCTGCAGAGTAGTGACTGTCTCCTGGCGTTGGATTCGGCTGCACTTTGCCTTATGGTCTTCCGGTCCTTTTCTGTGTTGGCATTGGACGGTACCTCCACACTGATGACCTGATGACCTCACTTGCTTACCTGGGGGAGTCAGGGAGGTTATGAATGTGGAGGGCCTTGTGCTCTGCCCAGAAGATCCTGGACATTCAGTATTTGGGGACTCCTTGCGCTTGCTGATCCCAGCCGGGGCTCTGGTGTTCCAGTTGTCTCCGAAGTGGGGAATGCCCTTCCTGTTATCCCTGCTCAGTTCCATGGGCACTCACCTGCTGTTGGAAGTGTTCACTTCCCTCAGGGGCCATTAATCTCATTCAGCTAGAGAGTAGTAAGAAAATCTTTTGGATATCAAGTTGTTACTAACCTTTGGGACTTTAAAGACTTCCCAGAAGAATAACCCCCCATTATCTGAGACTCAGCCTTAAGCCCCGAGACACTGAAGCTTCCCCTTTTGCTGTAGTGTTCTCTCTGGGGCAGACACCCGACTGGCCTGTTGCTTATCTCCATCCAGACTCCAGCCAGCCTTCCTCTGGGCTAGGTGTTGCTGCTTCTCTAGCTCCCAGTAGAGGGTGGGGGACAGAGAGGGACTGTGGAGGTGCCTGACTGGTGGATTGGTCCTCATGTGAAAGTGACCCAGATGTACTGGACTCGTACATGATCAAATCTGTGGTTAAGGAAGGAATTTCAAGAAACGTTAATTCTTTGCTTCATCTATGTGATGGTTGTCCATCACCCATTCAGTTTTCAGTGTATGCGGTCTACCATTTTTATATGAAGCAGCAGAACTTCGAGTGATTCTGCTGTTATACCTGGACTTGGGCCCTTGGATATAGAAATGAGTAAGAATAGCATTGGCCCAAGTGAGACAATCTAACGGAGTTGCCAGAGGTGAGACCCATGCGTACAACAGGATAGGGTAATACCTGCGCTAGAGATATCGGAGCACAGGGTTCTTGGGCAGCAGGGAGGACATAGCAAGGAACTCTTCACTGAGGAGGGGACATTGAGTCGGTAACAGAGACAGGCAGGAGGTTGTCAGACAGCCACAGTTGTTCTCTCCCAATTCTCCCTAAGTAGGCAAAGGTCTTTGGGACAGGCATGTTATTTTCCATCACCTTGGCCACCAAACAGCCCCACCGCACGGCCTAGAGTGCAGCAGACCACCGTCTCTCCATTCTCACTTCAGCTCTGTCATTTCCACTTGGAAGTGGCCAGCAACTTCTGTGGCCTGGGTATTTTGAATGTCATCCAGCTTTGCTGGGAATGACACAGAGAAGCTTATCAAGCTGGTGCAGAGGGGAGTGGAAGACAAAGGCTCTAATCTCTCTGGAGGCTCCAGTCACTCTGGAGACTCTTGTGCCTACACATATGCTCCTCCAAGACAGTGAATTAAGTCGCACGTGTCACTGAGATGAAAATAAAGAGGACAAAGAATTCATTCTGGCATGAGCAAGAGATTGCTTCTTTTTTATAACTAGTGGGCTTGAGAAAGGGGCTCAGGGCTGGAGCGATAGCACAGCGGGTAGGGCATTTGCCTTACACGTGGCCGACCTGGGTTTGATTCCCAGCATCCTATATGGTCCCCTGAGCACCGCCAGGGGTAATTCCTGAGTGCAGGGCCAGGAGTAAGCCCTGTGCATCACCAGATGTGACCCAAAAAGAAAAAAAAAAGGGGGGCCTCCTGATAACCCTTGCCTCTGATGCCTCCCCATCATTAGTTGTTCTGTGTTTCACTGTTGACATTGTTCATTCTGTGTGTGCTGAGCTCTGCACCAGATCCCTCAGGAGGATACATCGTGGGCAAGATAATCACAGTACAGTGTGACCAGGGTTTTGGTAATGGGAATAGAAAGGTCCTTGGAAGGTTGTTGCTGTGGACCTACTCTTGTTTCAAGGCCCAGACCTTTTAGAAGAAGTGAGGTTTTTTTTTTTTTTTTTTTTTTTTTTTGCTTTCTGGGTCACACCTGGTGATGCACAGGGGCTACTCCTGGCTCTGTACTCAGGAATTACCCCTGGCGGTGCCCAGGGGACCATATGGGATGCTGGAAATTGAACCAGGGTTGGCCATGTGCAAGGCAAATGCCCTACCTGCTGTGCTATTGCTCCAGCCCCAGAAGTGTAGTTTTAGGGAGACCTTGGGTGAAGAAAGTGGTGTGATCATTCCATTAGAGACTGGTACACATCAAAAAGAATAAGAACGACTAGTGCTGGTGTGGATGCAGAGAGAAAGGGACTCTCATTCATTGCTAGTGGGGTACCAACTGGTCCATCCTTTTTGGAAAACAATAGGGACATTCCTCAAAAGACTAGAAATTGAGCTTTCATACAACCCAGTAGTATTGTTCCGGGAATATATCCTAGGGATTCAAAAACAATGCAGAAAACTCATCTGCACTTCTATGTTCATTACAGCACTATTTACAATAATCAGAACCTGGAAGCAATCCAACCACCCAAGAACACATAAATGGGTAACTATGTTACATCTACCCAGTGGAATACTACACAACCATTAGGAAAATGAAGTCATGAACTTCGTTTATACATGGATGGACGTGGAGAGTATAACACTGAGATGAGTCAGAGGAAGAGAGACAGACATAGAATGATTGCACCCATTTGTAGGATATAAAGAAAATGTATGAAAATAATAGAAAGATATTGGAAATGAGGGCCAGGAGAACTGGTCCATGGTAGGAGCTTGCTGCAAAATGGGTGGGGGAGGGCAGTTAGGACAGAGAAGGAATCACTATGACAATGATAGTTGAAAATGATCACTCTGGACAAGAACTGAATGTTGAAAGGAGGTAAAGTGATATCATGATACCCTTTCAGTAACAGTATTGCAAAGAACCGTACCTAAAGGGAAAAGAAAAGAAGAGTGTAGGCCATAGAGACAGGCTGTGTGGGTGTGTGGGAAACCTGCACTGGTGAAGGGAGGGTGTTGGAACATCGTATGACTGAAACTCAAATCATGAACAAGTTTGTCACGGTGTATCTCACAGCGATTCAATTAAAAACACAGCCCCCCAAAACACCCAGAGGGGTGATTGTTCCCAAAAGAACCCTGGCATTGGGAGACTTAGAGAGAAGCCTGTGGCAGGAACCGTCCACTGCCGGGGTGAGCATGGGAAAGAGATGAGGCTGGGGGTCTGGGCACAGGGTACATCTAGTCGGCAGTGTCAGTGGAGCAGGGCTTGGGGTGTGAGGTGTGGAGGCAGGGCCATGAGTTAGGAGGCTGATGGGGTATGACTGGTGGTTCTCTGGATGAGGTGCATGCAGGTCAGCAGACCCTGCGTGGAGAAGAGATGGATGTAGGGGAAGTTGGAGGGAGATGACGGCCGGTGGGGCATTGGATGGAAGGTGCTACCTTGGCGGGTGGAGCTCATGCAGAAGAAGACATTAAGGTCAGCTTTGTTGGACCCCTTGAACTTGAGGTGCCCTTGAGAGTCAAGTGGACATGTCCCGTAGGTGTTGGATGTGGCGGTCTGGAGACAGTTTCTGGCTGAAGTCTGGGGAGTCGTCAGTGTTGAGATGGGGCAAGTTTCCGGCTGGGCTGAATTTTCAGAGGGGGAGTATAGTGTAAGAAAGGGGTTTTGTAAGGGGAGCACCCCATCTCTGGAGGAATGTCAGAACGCTAAGGCGCAGGAAGTGGGTGATGTCAGGAATCTGACTTAAGGAAGGTTAGACTTTGGGCATATGGAGAAGGGAGAAGTCTAGGCTGGCCCAGATCATATAGGCACTGATGCTCGGCTAAAGCTTGTCCATTATCCCAGGGCTTAACTCACTGCTGTGTTTTATTCATTCTGCTGGTCTTGGCGTCAGAATGCATTCTAACTTCAGAATGCATTTTAACTTCCTGCTTCAGGTAGAGAAATGTCTCCTAGCACTGGCCCCAGCAGTGGCCAGGGTAAAGTGGAGGAACTGAGTGACGCCTGGACCCTCTTTGCTCACTTTATCCTTTGTCTTTCTCCTTTCAGAGGCTTGGGGAGCACTTCCTCTCCCAGCACCCCTTGAAAGACACGGTCGATGTAGGAAGACATTGGGGGAGGCCATGGCTGTCGCCTTGGGGTCCCAGACCCAGAACTCTCCCCCACGAGAGCCTGAAGAACTCCTGATTGTGAAGCTGGAGGACTCGTGGCGGTCTGAAAGCAGACCCCGGGAGAAGGACGCGGCCCCCGGCCCTGAGGCTTCCCGGCAGCGGTTCCGGCAGTTCCAGTACAGGGATGCAGCGGGACCCCACGAAGCCTTCAGCCAGCTCTGGGCACTCTGCTGTCACTGGCTGAGGCCGGAGATCCGCCTCAAAGAGCAGATCCTGGAGTTGCTGGTGCTGGAGCAGTTCCTGACCATCTTACCCCAGGATGCACAGGCCTGGGTGCAGGCACACCACCCTGAGAGTGGCGAGGAGGCTGTGGCGCTGGTGGAGGACTGGCACCGAGAGAGCCAGGCTGCAGAACCACAGGTAAGGCTGCTGCTCTGTTCCCCAAGGGGTGGGTTGGGCAGGGCAGCGGGTATGACTGGGTTAGAATCATTGCCCAAACCACAGCAACAACAAGCACTGTGACTAGGTTAATAACATCCTAAACCATAAGGCAGTAATAATAGTAATAAGAATTAAAACAGAGACTAGAGTGATAGCACAATGGGTAGGGAATTTGCCTTGCATGCAGCTGACCCGGGTTCGATTCCTAGCATCCCATATGGTCCTCTGAGCACCACCAGGGTAATTCCTGAGTGCAGAGCCTGTGCATTGCCGGGTGTGACCCAAAAAATAAATAAATAAATAAAATAAAAAAAAATAAACTGTCTTACTGAGCAAGTGACATTTATTTAGCACTGTTATGTTCCAGGCACAGTTTTAAATGCTTTCCACATATTAACTGTTTAACCTTATCCACAATTCAATGAGATCCTGATATTCTGATTTTACCATTGAGGAAACTGAGGCAGAAAAATAGGTAGATTGGGGTGCTGGGGAGATAGTACAGGCCTTGTTAAGACACTTGCCTCCTATGCAGCTAACTCTGGTTCTATTCCTGATATTCCGTGGCCCCCCAACACTGTTGAGAACAACTCCCTCTCTTCACTCTTGTACAGAGCTCAGAATAGTCCCTTGAGTACCACTGGGTTTGCCCCAAAATCCAAACAACAACAACAAAAAGGGTCAGCTAGATTGACTTCAGGGCATGCAGCTATTATTGGCTATTATTGGTTCTGCTAGAATTTGGCTTCACGCAGTCTAACTCTAAAGCTAACACTTGGAACTGGGTTCACACTGCCCCCAGTACTATATCCATGGTAGCCTTCATTTATTTGTGTTGTGTTTTATGCTTTTTTTTTTTTTAATTATGCAGCAATGCTCAGAGGCTTCTGGCCCTGCTTAGGGATTGCTCCTGGAAGTGCTGGGGCATCATGTAGCCCTGAGGGACCAGGACTCGAACTGGACCTCCTGCATTCAAAACACGCACTCAGGCTGTTGAACTATGTCCCCAGCCTTGTGTTTTATCCTGAATATATATAGTCTTTTCAGATATGTGATCTCTTGGGATGCACACCCTATTACTAGAGGTAGAACTAGCATTTCTGACCCCATGTTCATAAATTAATCTAAGCCCCCCCAAAGTCTGGTGACCCCCAAAGGTCAGTCTGACCTAGAACCTAAACTCTGATCCCTGGGCTCCATGTTCATTGCTCTTTCTCCTAAACTGATGCCTCATCTGCAGACCTTCTTGGGGATTAAAGTACCACGGAGTTGTGAGGCTGAAGTGAGGTTTTGGCTGACATTTATTGAGCACTCGCTGTGTGTCAGACGCTACTCAAGCTTTCATGTATCATTTATAAAATCAAAAACTCAGGGACCCTCTAAGGTGGCTACGGTTATTATAGCCACTTTTCAAATAGAAAAACAGAGACTGAACTTGTCACAGTTGTGATGCTTAGTGGGAGTGCTGTGATAAGAGAAGTAAAAATATTGCAGATTTAACACTTGCATTCAGCAATTTGCATGTGACCCTGAAGGCCTGTGATATTACTTAATAATATTGCTATAACACAAACCTTGAACCTTACTTTGAAGCTGGTGTACAGCAAGTCCTTTAGCTGTGGTCTGAACCAGCCATTTAGATTGTTCATCTCCATATGACCCCGGTGCTTCTTGCTATACCATTAGTAATTCTTAGGATATTATTCTTGGTCACAGTTTACTGGGGGAAATTAAGGGCTTAAGATCACACATCTTGCAAGCGGCAGGGTTTTTCTGTATGTCATAAGAGTAAAGCACACAGATGTGAGGTAGGGAAAGGAAGGTGTAAAGTCTGTCACTTTGCTTCTACGAATCCTTTACACATTGACTGAAGATGTAGAAAGCCCGATACTTAAAGTTCTAGAACGAAGTATGAGAGAGCATACTTATTTAAATATGCTATTTCACCTTCCCATATTATTTTTTCTAAAGAGCAGTTAGTGGCTGCAAAGAAACAAATGAAAGACTTAGGACTTCAGAATTAGACTATGAAGAACTTGAGATCCAGAAATAAGAATTCAGTTAAATCAAGGTCTTAGTGATTCATCATTTGTAGAATAAGCATATATATATGTGTGCATACATACACACACATACAGATATATATGCTCTCTATGTCTGTCCTTTTGGCCAGAATTTCTGCATTGAAGTAAAATGGCCACTTGTTACTTTCCTTTTTTTTTTTCTTTTTGGGTCACGCCCAGCACTGCTCAGGGGTCACTTCTGGCTCCACACTCAGGAACTACTCCTGGTGGTGCTCTGGGACTCTATGCTGGGAATTGAACCCGGGTCGGCCGCGTGCAAGGCCCTACCTGCTGTGCTACCACTTCAGCCCCTTATACTTTTCTTTTGAGTTCAAGTTTCCTTATCTTTCTTCCTTTTTAGAATAGAAATGCCTTCTTAAAATTCTATCTGAAATTCATTATGTCACCTTTTTTCATTTTTCTTTTTTTTTTCCTTTTTCTTTTTCTTTTTTTGCATTTTTGGTCACACCTGGCGATGCTCAGGGGTTACTCCTGGCTTATGCACTCAGGAATTACTCCTGGCAGTGCTCAGGGGATCATATATGGGATGCTGGGAATTGAACCCGGGCTGGCCACGTGCAAGGCAAACGCTCTACCCGCTGTTCTATGGCTTCAGCCCCATATCACCTTTTTTCAGTATTTAAAATGTTCTTTGCATTTCAGTTGGAATAAAAATTGACATTAAGTGTTAAGTTTTGTTTTCTTCCCCTATTTTTTATGCTTCCCTTTGGCCATACCCAGTGATGCTCAGGGTTTACTTCTGGCTCTGGGATCAGTCTTGCTGGGGGGCTCAGCTGACCATATATGGTACCCAAATCGAACTGGGGTTGGCCGTATGTGAGGCAAGTGCTTACGCCTTCCACGATTTCTCCTGGTCAACTTCGATCTGGTTTTGATAACTTAGAAAACCATCTATTTTTTTTTTAATATTTATAGAATACTTTTTAAAGTCGTAATGTATAATTTATCTGTGACTCAAAAATGTTGTGATCACTGGTGTTCTCGCTGAGATTTTTGAATAGTATTGAACAAAGACATTAGTAATATAAATGCTTGTCTGTTTACCGAAGTCATCAGCTTCATGATTTTCTTGTTATACTTTAAAGCATCTTTAAAGGATTTTTGAAAAGCCTGTTAACCTCTGAATCATAGTTAGAAAGAAGATTCCCTGCTCTGCCATACTGGATCTTATTGAACTGATGGCTGGGAATCTTGGCTGTGTATAGGAGCTGGAACTGTACGCAGAAGAGAACAGGTCACTAAAGCCAGAGCAGGAGTCTCAGGATCTCCAGCTCCACCCAGCGGGTCCCAGGCCTGAGGAGCAGTCTCAGGAGGAGTGGGCGAAGCATCACTGCGCTGGTCTTCCCAAGCACCCAGGCAACAAGCTGGCACCGCAGCCCTTGACGGAGAGCAGTGAGTACCAGGAGTCAGACGCATCAGGGAAGAGGGAGGGAGGGAGGCGATGGGGGCGGGGCTGTACAGAATAGTGACATACCGAGAAGTGAGTCTGTAAACTCTGTAAAAGAAGATGAAGCCCCCAGTGGTGTGGGCACGTGCGCCACAGCTTCGTCCTGCAGCAGCTTCAGACGGGGACTAGGCTGGGGGGTGATCCTAGGCGCTCAGGGCTGCCTCTTGATGTCTAAGACACGTCGCTCAAGGCAGGTTAGGAACTCGGCTCTAGAAAGGAAGTAATATCTGCCCTGGCTACCGGGAAGTCTCAGTTTGGCCCACGCATGACTTTCGGGAAGTTGGGCCTGAGTGAAGGTGAGGGGTCGGGTGGCTTTTTGGAAGAGCCCGGCTTTCAGAAACGTTTTCTTTTTTCTTAGGCGTCCTCACCTCCCGAGTTCCTACTCTTCCCAAAATGGGCATCCCCGGAGACTGGAAGGTGACCACTGAGTCCCAGGTAATTGTCCTTTCCCGTCTTTACTGCTCGTGGGTTCTTGTCCTCTACAGCTCTTCTCTCTCAGTTCTTTCCTGTCATGAGAAAAGGTCATGAGGCAAAGGGGGTCGGCCTTTGCCTTTTGCCCCTACCCCCCTGGGCCTTTCCTGGTCGTGCTGGCCTCCTGCTAGTAAGGTTCCTAGATGGTTTTGAAGGGTCAGAGACATTTGGGGTTCTTCTCTTGTACCTCCCACAGGAAACCACAGGCCTTGGCAAACATGCAGAGATGGAGTGCCACAAGGACCCCCCGGGAGACAGCTGCGGGAATGGTGTGTTCCTGGGTAAGGAAACTCCCTTGAGGAAGAGCTTGGGTTCCTGCTGCGTTTAGTTCCTCAAGCTGGTCATCACTCCCATAAGGCTCATGTCTCGGGAATGTCAGGTGTAGGAAGAAGGCCTGGTCTTGGTGACCAACACTCTGTGGGCAGGAGTGGAGTGTGGGGAATGGAGTCTGCCCGGGTGGAGGCCGCCGAGCTGGCTTCCAAGAACGTGCCCTCTCAGTTCTCATTATCTTTGTCTCCTTAGTGCATTTACCTCAGCCCAGGGATTGCTGCTGCCTCAGAAGTCCATCAAACGGGATCCATTTCTCAAGGGGAGACTCAAATGAACTAAGCCCCTAAGACAGTACTATATAACACAAGGAGAAATCCACATCAGACAGGGCTCAAAACACTTGAAGCTCGTATGACCAGCACACACTCCTTTCTCTGTAGGCACATCTTGGGACGCCAAATAATAATGAATTTCTCTGTAGAGCCTGGGATGAGTGTAGAGTCAGTTTGTCATGTGAGTGGGATAAAGTAGAAGCCACGATAATAGGTCTGATGCTGAGGCGAGTGAGTCAGTGCAGTGAGATACCAGAAACTTCCTGGCTACTCACTTGACAGTCTGACCCCTTTTTCCACAGGGCATCTGGGGAACAGAGTGTTCAAAGTAACAAGCTTTGGGAAATGCTAGAGTATCCTTAAGCTTCTTTTAGCTCTAAACATCTTCTCATCTAGTTTTGTTCAAATATTTGAGGGAGGGGGCAGGGGGAGTTGGAACACACCTTGTGGGCATCCTGTGATCAAGAGATTGAACTACAGTTGAACCCGGGTCTGTGACCTGTGAAGCTCAACTCCTGCACTAGCTCTCTGTCTCTCCCAATATTTACTTTAATTAAGGGCTTACTTTTCATTGGGGCAGGGACATGGTGGGACAATAGTTCTTTAAACATAGCATTTCTTTTTTTGAAATGAATTAATTTTCCCATATTTTTGGAAGTCGAGAGGAGAGTATATTTTAACCACAGTAGAAACGGGCTTAGTAATAATTATAACAGACCTGGGTACTTTCCTTCCTTTGGCTTAGCAGTTCTTGGCATTGGCATAGTATTAAAACTGTATTAAAAGACAGAGGCCAATGGCAGTTGAGGCTGCAAGTTCCTTAGCGAGAGATATACTGCCACAGTCACACTTAAATTCACTCTGATTGGCTAACTTAGGTCATAAGCCCATCTGTGGACCAATGACAATGACTCTTTTCTATGACAGAAATGCCTAACAGCACTAAAGAGAAATGAACAAAACAAACATGTCAGTGAACATTGTTATAAAATGATCCTGTCACTTCTAGTTACCACTTTCTAGTACTACAAGACCTCAAGGGCTTAACATGGGACTTTTCCATTAGTTTCTGATGGGGAAATAATATTTTATAGGAACATCTTAGATAAACATGTTGCTCAACAAATCATTTCTAATCAGTCAGTTTTATTTCTTCTGTTATATAGGTGTTCCGGTTTCAAAACCAGGTATCTCCCAGCAAGAGCAAGAACCAGAATTTTGGGGCCCAGGTTTTATGAATTCTGGAAGAAAAGGCACTGTAGATTCAAACATAGACAGTGAGCAGACCAAAGCGCCTCAGGCGTTGGCGTGGAGGGACTCGAGGGCCTGGGAAGAACAGTGCCAGTGGGACGCAGAGGACATGAAGGTGTCAGGTGTGCACTGGGGCTACGAAGAGACAAAGACCTTCCTGGCCATTTTGAGTGAGTCCCCATTCTCTGAGAAGCTCCGGACTTGTCACCAGAACCGCCAGGTGTACAGGGCCATTGCCGAGCGGCTGAGGGCCCGGGGCTTCTTGCGGACCCTGGAGCAGTGTCGCTATAGGGTCAAAAACCTCTTGAGGAATTACCGAAAAGCCAAGAGCAGCCACCCGCCGGGGACATGCCCCTTCTACGAGGAGCTGGAGGCCTTGGTGAGGGCTCGGACAGCCATCAGAGGCACCGATGGCCCAGGAGAGGCTGCGGCACTTCCCAGACTGGGGGACAGTGACGCAGAGATGGATGAGCCTGAAGAAGGGGGCTGGGAGCCTGAAGAAACAGCAGAAGACTGTGATGGTGACGGCCTAGCCACTGATGAGTCCATCCAGGGGCCCAGGACTCCAGGAGTCCCAGCTTTGTTCCACAGTCGTATTGGTAAGAACATGGTTGTTTAATCGGATATAGATTCGAACCCTTTTCCCAGTCAAACCTGATTTCTGCTTTCTGAGTTCAGGGCACTAAGAGCTAGCCTGTATTGATGTTACTGGAGTAAAGGACTAAGTTTCTTAGGTCATCTTCAGATATCTATTCTCTTTCTCTGTGGTCATTCTCTATGTACTAGTTTTCTTTTTTTTTTTTTTTTTGGTTTTTGGGTCACACCTGGCGATGCTCAGGGGTTACTCCTGGCTCTGCACTCAGGAATTACTCCTGGCGGTGCTCAGGGGACCATATGGGATGCTGGGATTTGAACTCGGGTCGGCCGTGTGCAAGGCAAACGCCCTACTCGCTATGCTATCGCTCCAGCCCCTGTACTAGTTTTCTTATAAAGAAGCAAAGCACTTTAAAAAACATTAAGGATTTAAAGAATAATTCAGGATTTCCCGCAATGTATCACTGGTAATGTGACGTTGATCTTAGGTGTTACAGGAGAACTTTTATTATTACTGTTATTCTCAGGGCTTACTCCTGGTGCAGCACTCAGGGGTCACTCCTGAGTGACCATTTGCTCAAGGGACCATTTGCAGTGATGGGGTTCAAACCTGGGTGACTGTCTACAAGGCAGGTGCCTTCTCTGCTGAACTATTCTCCAGTACCTTAGAACTTTTCATTTTATTGGTTTTTTTTTTTTGTTTTGTTTTTGGGTCACACCTGGCAATGCACAGGGGTTACTCCTGGCTCTTGCACTCAGGAATCACTCTTGACAGTGCTCGGGGGACCATGTGGGATGCTGGGAATTGAACCCGGGTTGGCTGAGTGCAAGGCAAACACCCTACCCGCAGTACTATTGCTCCAGCCTCAGAACTTTTCATTTTAATGTGAATAATTACATCAGTGTATGATTTCCCAGATGGTTAACTTAGTTCAAGGTGCTGAAGTGGACTTAACAGGTATCGCAGAAATCATGATGGCATGTACCTGAATAGTTGATGTTGGGAGACATCCAGTGTTTGTAACAGTGAGAACATGGGAGTCCCAGAGTTGAAGTGCTTTCCTAAAGGGGCACCGTGAGGTAGGGCAGAGTAAGGATCAGGGCCCAGGGCATCTGCCTCCACTTTCATGTGGTTTCCCGTCTACTTGTCAGCCTCCTCCTTTACCTGCATCATTCTCCTGCAGAGGAAATGAGACCAGGACCCTTTGATGTTCTTCTTGCACCAAAAGGGAAAGGCCATTCTCTGTTGGAAGATCATCTGAAATACATTTCTGTCTTTAATCTCTAAGGGTTCTTAGTTTCCAAATTTGTTAAAAGGAAAATTCAGAAAGTAAATAGATATGTGTTGTATGGGCACAAGAGAGCTCTCAGGTCCCAGTTACAGGCATTTCGGGGAACCAGTCAATGGGTGGGCATCTAAACCCTGCCTCCAGCCAAGACTTTTGTTAATAGAATTTCTGTCTGTTTCTGTAACCACAAGGGCATGGAGATAGAAAGCTCTGGCGTAACCCTGAGAAGCAAGGTGTCCCCACGCACCTGAATAAATTTCTGAGGTGCGTTGATGCTAGGGGTTTAGCACGATAGGAGACATTGATCCCTGATGACTAAAGCAAGATTTATGCGTTCTCTCAATTCTGAACTCTTTGCTCCTGACAGCAGGTGTGCACTGGGGCTACGAGGAGACCAAGACCTTCCTGACCATTCTCAGTGAGTCTCCGTTTTCTGAAAAGCTTCGCACCTGTCACCAAAACAGCCAGGTGTACCGGGCCATTGCCGAGCGGCTCTGTGCACAGGGTTTCCTGCGGACCCTCGAGCAGTGTCGCTACAGATTCAAAAACCTCCTGAGGAGTTACCGGAAAGCCAAGAGCACCCACCCACCAGGGACGTGCCCCTTCTTTGAGGAGCTGGATTCACTGATGAGGGCTCGGACGGCCATCCGAGCCATGGGCGCCCTCAGGGAGCCAGAGGGTCTCCAGCGGTCTGGGCAGAGCAAAACCAAGACTGACCCCCAGGAGACCTGGGATGAGATGGCTGAGGAAGAAGCCACCAAACCTCAAACCCTGTGTCCCACAACTCCAGAGACAGGTAAGCCTGGAGGAACTGGAGCTCCACAAAGTCCACAAGAAGGCAGAGTGAGGGAGTCAGGTTCATTCTTGTGTCTGAAGTGAAAGAATGGGATTTAATAGGAAAAAGGGTTGTCCTTGCTTCGAGCATCCAGTTTCTATCTTAGTGTGATCACACAAATGAGAAGAGCAGTCAGGTCTAGCTTTCACTGGCATTCATTTGGGCAACTCGAGTTTATTCAGTTTCATGGAGTTGACTGGCTCCTTGGGCTGGGCTCATGGCTCCTTTTTTGGGATATGATATACCACGCTCTGTTCTATTTTACAGCTCAGAAAAGCACGTGTGCACCAAAACTTGATCAGTTTTATCTTAGTTGAATTTGATGTAAATTGGTATGAAGAATAACATACACGATACAGATTCATATTAGCCAGTTTCACAAGATAGATACTAAATAATGAATGAATGAAATTACGGCCATTCTTGGTGTTCTTTCAGGTTTTGAAATGAAGCATGAGGAAGAAGACCAGATTTCAGAGCAGGACATTTTTGAGGATTTGCCTGGACCCTTAGCAAAATGTACCACAGAAGATGTTTGCCATCCTCCAGGTTGGGGGGATGACAGTGAAAATGAAAATGAAGGTGAAGGACAGTGGGGAAATCCCTCAAAAGAACCATGGGAAGAATGTTCTTCTGAAGAGGACTTAGAAAAGCTTATTGATCACCAAGGCCTCTACCTAGCAGAGAAGCCCTACAAGTGTGACACCTGTGTGAAAAGCTTCAGTCGGAGTTCCCACTTTATGGCCCACCAGCGGATACACACGGGTGAGAAGCCCTTCAAATGCCTTGAGTGTGGGAAAAGCTTTAGTGACCGCTCCAACCTCAACACCCATCAGAGAATCCACACTGGAGAGAAGCCCTACAAATGCCTTGAATGTGGGAAAAGCTTTAGTGACCACTCCAATCTCGTGACCCACCAGAGAATCCACACAGGGGAAAAGCCCTATCAATGTGGAGAATGCTGGAAAAGCTTCAACCAGAGCTCAAACCTTCTGAAACATCAGAGAATCCACGTCGGAGGAAATGCGGACCCCTGTCGTGAAGTTGGGGAAGACTTGGGCCAAAGCCCATCCTGCAGTGCTCCCTGGAGGAACATAGCTGAGGAGCCAACTCCTGAACAACCCCAAAGTGCCAGTAAGGACTTGAATTCTCCTGGATTGCACAGCACCAACTCAGGGGAGAAACTCTATAAATGTTCTGAATGTGGAAGAATCTTCTCGAAGAGCTCTGCCCTCATTAGTCACCAAAGAATCCACACAGGCGAGAAACCGTATGAATGTCCTGAATGTGGGAAGAGCTTCAGTAAGAGCTCGACACTGGCCAATCATCAGCGAACGCACACAGGTGAGAAGCCATATAAGTGTGCGGACTGTGGCAAGTGCTTCAGCGAGCGCTCCAAGCTCATCACCCACCAGAGAGTACACACAGGGGAGAAACCCTACAAATGCCTCGAGTGTGGGAAATTCTTCCGTGACCGCTCTAACCTCATCACGCACCAGAGAATTCACACGGGAGAGAAGCCTTACAAGTGCAGAGAGTGTGGGAAATGCTTTAATCAGAGCTCTAGTCTTATAATTCACCAGAGAATCCATACAGGGGAGAAACCCTACAAGTGCACCGAGTGTGGGAAAGACTTCAACAACAGTTCCCACTTCAGTGCCCACCGGAGAACTCACGCAGGAGGAAAAGCGTCTTAGGAGACACATCTTCCCACAGCAGCAGCTAAATGTGGCTCTGACTCGCCAAGATCAGAAGATGTGCTAGACAAAACTTTCCTAGTTTTTAAGCTTAGTCTATACCCAGGGGACTTATTTTGATATAATCCAGGTAATTTGGAAGTGAATTACAAATGCTAAGGATCCAGATTTGAAGGCACTTTTTCTTAAGTTAATTTGATTTTCTTCTGTAACCGCCTATCCCCTCACTCCCCTCCCCTCTGTGGTTTAGGAGGTTAGAGGTAAATCAGTGATCCTGAGCTGTGATTCCACACCTAACTGTGCCTTTACACTGTCTGCGTGCATACGTGCCCCATTGATATGCATCAGCATCTGTCAGCATGTCTTACACCTGGCAGTTTTCAGTTGGGCATATCCTCAGGGGAGAGCTTGTGCAGCTCTGGTGAGAGAGGGGCATTCGGGAGAATCTTTAACCTAGAGCAGCCCACCAGGAGCCCAGCAGCCAGTAGGAACAGCAGTGATGTGATTATGAAGTTGTTGCTGAGAACAGCCAGAAACAGCCAGTCTTGAGCTTTTTTCTCTTTGGTGGACCCCGTTAGCACGCACTTTCCACACATCTCATTTTAACCTCACAACTGCTATTGCAGGTAGCTACTGATACTCTCCTCCACTTCTCAAAGGTGAAAACAGGCTTTGGGAAGTTAGGTAACTTGCTTGGGTCACACGTCTAAAAATGGAAGAGGCAGGATTCAACTAGATCTGCGTGTCCCCGGAGTCTGAGGTGCGTGTACTTGCTCCGAGTCCCTTTTTACATTGGGGCTGATATCTCAGGTGCCAGGACCTCCAGGTACTTTGGAAAACCGAATTGCTGTTGAAATACCTCTGTGAATTCTCTTCTTAACTAATATGGAAATGGGGAATACCTAAAGATTAAAGGACTTGGGATATTCAGAATTGGCAGCAAGCTTTGAGCAAGGCTAAGCTATTTCCAAGCATTTTATACTCATTTCCATCTTTATAGTCACAGGGGTGGAGAAATATAGATGGGTGGAGACTGGGAAAAAGATATAGCTAAAGTGATGTTTCTTCCAGCAGGTACTGCTTTCACTAAGGGCTTTTAGAATTTTCATTTTTTCCAGAAGCTAGTCCTGCTGCTGTTAAATGTGACTGTATCTTAACTGAAAGCTTACGAATCTGAGCTTCCTTGTTAGTGTTCGCTCTTCCCTGCATTTTTAGCATCTCTGGCTCTTTCTCTCTTGGCATGGCAGAAACTTGACTTTTCACTCCCATGCCAAGGCTGAGACAGAAGGAAGATAAATGGAGGCAAGTGTGTCAACACTTTTCTGTTCTAGGTTCATGGCACAATTTTATCCCAAACCAGCTTTCTCCCAGGCCTAGCCCAGGTGTTCTAAATGTTGTTGTTGAAGAATCCCCTCCGCACAGACCCACTAAATCAGAAAGGATGATTTCTCACTTGTAGCATTCGAGTTTCCAGAGTTTCTCCCTCAGAGGGTTTGAAAGTGTTGGCCAAGGACTGGTATCTCTTAGATTTTGAAAGAAAATCCCTGACCCTTGCTTGCAATAGTGGGGTGCTCTTTATTTCCTGGTTCGTTCACAGGCTGGGAAGTATTGATCAGATAGTGGCTCTGAACCAGGAAGAATGGGACTTTGAATACACTTGAAGTCAGTGGAGAGATTTGTGTTCCTGTAGAATGAAATGCTTCCTTGGCTTTCCAAGAACCAGCTCATCTGGAGCCCCTACCTACAACTCCTTCCCCGTTGACAGCTCCTGTCTCCCATGACCTGTGAGGGGCAGGGGTTATGAGTTATATTTGTAGTGGCAAAGGCCACACCTTTGTTACTGCATTAACAAAGGTGCCATCTAAGCCTTGGAGAAGAGAGTTCAAAGGAGAGGCTTGGTAATAAGAAATAACATGGGTTTGGGGCAGGGTGGGGATGATAGCATCTTAGTGCTATGGGGGTATAAAATGGGAGGTAGGGAATAGTGAGAGCTGAGACAGGATAGCACCAGGGCAAGGTCATGGAGACCTCATATCTGAGTGGAGCATGGATTCCAGGCTTAGATTTAATAATCTAATAGCCTAATGCAACTTTTGGACATGCTGCAGTTAAGACATACGTGTCAGGATGCTGTTGCAGTATTCCATTGAGAAGATGAGGGTCCCACCTAGAGCAGGGTTCCCCCTGAAAAGGAGGGGAAGGGATCTGAGAGGTTTCCGGGGCAGAGTTGAAGATAGCAGAAAGTTGGGTTGACTGGACAAAACATGTCATCATTCAGGATTGAGACACAGGGAGACACAGGTAAGGCAGAAGGGCAGATCACAAATTTAGTTTGGGTTGTTTTGAACTTGTGCCTAAAAACATCAAGTGGTGATAGGCCTCTGGATATCTGGGCCCAAATCTAGGGGCGAGCCAGAATATTCTCTATGCACAACACATAACACCCATGAGAAAGGAAGTGTGTCCAGAGTCAGAGGAAGATTGGTGTAGGATGGAACTGGAGAATTCATCGCCCTTCACTCCTGCACTTTCCTGTCTTTTGGACACTGCCTCCACTGCTGTCGACATCTGGGTTCTCAATACACTCCTGAACTTTCTGGAACCTTCACTGTGGACGCTAAGCTGAAGTCTGTGTAGAAATGAGGGGAACCTTATCCCCCTCTCCCTCATTGAGTTCACCTGTTCCTGTGCTCTGGGCTGTGTGCTAGTGTCTCACATTCTCAGTGAATTTTTTCGATGCTTATTATAATATCTTGCTCCTTTCTAGAAACTCTGTAACTGTAGATTCAGCCATGAAATCCAGGGCATTATGAGCCAGAAGGGGATCGTGACCCTCAGTGGCCACTCCCCATGTCCCAGACTCTTCCTTAGGAAGACTCTTCCGTATGTTTCCTTTTCGGTGGCTGCTGTGTTTGGGGGCCCTGGACATTCTCCAACAGGTCTTTGCTGCCCAAATAAAATGACATCTGGTTTGCCATCTTGAACTTTGTTCATTCGAATCTGTTCTTGGGCAGTGGCATCACTGAGGAGCGGGCAGTTAGTTTCTCAGCCTTTGGCATGGGCCAGACCCTGGCCTTGGGAGTTGGAATCCAGGAATGTCAGCCTGAAAGGTGCTGGGGACAGGTGCCCCCAGTGAACAGGGCTGAGGTGGGGATGCTGCAGAGGATTAAGGGAAAAAGACATGAGAAAAAGTTGGAGTCAGGGTAACAGTCTCTTGGACTGGAGCCCTTGACTCCTATACTTTCTGTATTTACTGCTTAGAAAAAGTAATACTCAACAGAGCAATATTCTTTGCTCAAAATGCCCAACTATCTTAGTCTGATTGGACTAAACTATTATACATCTGCGGGTCTCAGTATATCAGTACAAATATCTTTATAATGGGCTTATCTCAAAGGATGGTTCTTTTGGGAGGAAGAGCAGATACAGAGCAATTACAGGAGCCTGGATTCAGTGGTTTTCCACATGGGCGGGGGTTTTCCAGACTCCAGGTTCGGCTAGAGCGATAGCACAGCAGGACAGGGCATTTGCCTTGCATGCTGCCAATTCGGGTTTGATCCCCCCCGTCTCTCTTGGAGAGCCTGGCAAGCTACCAATAGTGTCCTGCCCCCATGGCAGAGCCTGGCAAGCTACCCGTGGCATATTCGATATGCCAAAAACAGTAACAACAAGTCTCACACTGGAGATGTTACTGGTGCCTGCTAGAGCAAATCGATGAACAATGGTATGACTGATACAGTGCTATTATTTGCCCATTCTTCCTTTCTCCTCTTTCTATCTTCACCCTTGGTTCCCAGCATAAAGGGAGTTGTATGTGATTGCACCCTTTGCTTGGTCTCAGTACCCTTCAGCTCAGGAAGGGCACTGGCTCTTCTGCTGTGACCAAAGGGGCTCTCAGACTCCTCAGGAGGGACTGTTCCTAGAGGCAGGCCAGGGAAAGGTGGCCCTCGGACTTCTAAAGCCCCCGCCTCGGTACTCATGGTCATGTCTGCCTCTGCCCTGTGGGCCCTCATAGCCCCTGCCCAAAGGAGCGGGACAACAGGCTCATCTCTGCTGATGAAGTGGCCAGGACTCCTGGTTCTTGCCTCATTCTATTCTGGGGCCTCGAGCAGGGATAGCTGTCTTTCTTTCAGGCTATGGAAAAGAGTTTGTGTTTAGTCACCTTTTTGCAGATGGGGATATGCTAGTTCTGAAGCAATCTGCTGTTGGGGGTAGTTGTGGTGTCGAGGTGGCTCCCATCACCCAAGTTCACGCCAGTGCCTCCCGGGGCCCCT
Source organism: Sorex araneus (assembly GCF_027595985.1). Lineage (NCBI taxonomy): Eukaryota > Metazoa > Chordata > Mammalia > Eulipotyphla > Soricidae > Sorex > Sorex araneus. The sequence goes on along the minus strand of NC_073306.1, from coordinate 42,669,961 downwards.
CACGCCATTGCCATTGCCCTTGCAGTTTTACTCTATGGCTCTGAGGACTTCACTCTTCTGTCCAGGGCCCTTCCCTTGCCCTACTTGGATAACTCCCAGGCCTCCCAACCCCCATGCCCACCCGTTGAGCACCTGTGTTGATGTTCATGCCTCGTGGCTCCCTAACAAGCTTTCTCACTTCCCAGGGAGGCCTGCACGTTCCCACTCAGCACAGACCCATCCCCAGATACACATTCTTCCTGCAACTGGACTTTCCAACTGGACTGCAGTTACCCAGTGACCCAGAAGTCTGTCCTTTCCTTCTTTCCTTCCTTCCTTCCTTCCTTCCTTCCTTCCTTCCTTCCTTCCTTCCTTCCTTCCTTCCTTCCTTCCTTCCTTCCTTCCTTCCTTCCTTCCTCCCTCCCTCGCTCTCTTTCTCTTTCTTCCTTCCTTCCTTTCTTTCTTTCTTTCTTTCTTTCTTTCTTTCTTTCTTTCTTTCTTTCTTTCTTTCTTTCTTTCTTTCTTTCTTTCTTTCTTTCTTTCTTTCTTTCTTTCTTTCCTTCTTTCTTTCCTTCTCTTTCTTTCTTTCTTTCTTTCTTTCTTTCTTTCTTTCTTTCTTTCTTTCTTTCTTTCTTTCTTTCTTTCTTTCTTTCTTTCTTTCTTTCTTTCTTTCTTTCTTTCTTTCTTCCTGAACCACACCTGGTGCTGCTCAAAGGGTTACTCCTGGTTTTGTGCTCAGGGATCACTCCTGGTGAGGCTTGGAGGACCATATGGGGTGCCAGGGTTAAACCTGGGTCAGCTACATGCAAGGTAAGTGTCTGCTGTACTATCCCTCTGCCCCTCTGAAGTCTTTCTGAATTCTGTAGTTAGAATGAATGAATCACAGGAAACTCCCTGTGCCTCAGTTTGGTAGCACCCTTTGTGGGTGTCTCCTTGTTGTACCCCCCACATCCCCTGCCCCTGAGCAATCTCCGGGCAGGCCTTGCAGGTCAGCAGGTCAGTGTAATCTGAGGTGACAATTCCTGAGAGCTTTACTGTCCCACTATTTGTGTGAGCCCTAGTAGCTTTACTACCATTCCTGCCTCTCCCTCTCCTAGGCAACTCTAGAGTCGCCTTCAGAGGTCCTCTTGAGTGCCTCACCTCACTTACTATCCACCCAGAAGAGCCTCTCCATGACCCCTGTGTGCTTTCACACGGGAGCTGTCAGGAGCTCGTATCCACCCACCCATGCTGCCTGGGGGAAGAGTGTTCCTGTCTTTGTGTGGTCAGGATGAGAGCTGCTCTATGCATTCAGGAGCGCCAGCTAGGGAAGAGCCAGTTAAACAAAGCACAGACACTAATGGTAGAAGTTGGGTAGGAAACCACATCGATGCTGCTTTTCTAATTGGTGTGGTTCATGATTTCCTGCCCCGGATGATTAATCCTGTTTATTACTTAATACTTCAAAAGTTGCATTTCCTGCTCACATTTTCGTATTAGGAAAACATACCCCACAATGATGCCACCTGGAGTACGAAGATGAAAGAGGAACAAAACAAGTCTAAAGCTGGTTCTGGATCAACATTTTGGGTTCAACTAAGCAGGAGAGGAGCCACATGTCACCAGAGCAGAAAGGGCCCTCTCTCCCTGCATGGAGCTGAGCTGAGCTTCGTGCTGTGGGGACTTGACCTCAGGGGACTGTTTGCATATTGAGAGGCAAAGGAGACTCAGTGGAGGTGGGTTGGGTGCCCAAGGGTAAATGTGAGAAGTGTCTTGAAACCTTCACTACAAACTTCATCCTGGGGGTCAGGGCAGGAGGGTGTTCTCCGGACACATACTAGGACCCCAGTCTAACCCACTCCTGAAATCCCCCAGAAATAGAAGAAGGAAGTGGATTCAGCTGAGTTGGAGGTCATCCCAGACCTGTCTGGTGTGTCCTGGGGAAACAGATGACAGGAGACTGGGACAGAAATGTCATCCGAAGCTCTTTTCTCGAGAAACTACTTTCTTACAGAAATTGCACCTGTACAAGTGAGCTCCATTCCCTGTAAGCACCATGAAAGTGAAGTGGATTACATGATCCCAGGAGACTCGGATATTTGTGGCCCAATTTCAAAACCAGGACAGGGCTCTTCGGGGTTTGCAATTTGTGCATCCATCCTTGCATTTATTTTATTTAGAGACTTTTTTTCCATTTCCTTTCCTTTATTATTTTTTCCCATGATAGTAGTCATGTCTTTTGAAACTACTCACATCTGATTGGAATGAAGTGATCTGATAAATTAATAAACTATGTTAGACTGGGGGAGGTCTAGAAGAAGGAAAGGAACTTGTTTTGAATTTGGGTATCTTTCTGGTTATATCAAAAGTATGGACAAGATGGGGATTCAGTGATACAGCGAGACCATCAGAACTGGGGCCCACTTTACTGGACTGCTCCTTTCATTTCACTGTTCTCCATGGTTCTTTACATGGGGCAGAGATCTTCAAACCAGGAGTCACAGCTCCCCCTCTCCCCCAAATAGATATCTCCTTGATCTGTTGGCCTCTCCACAACAACTTAGATAAGTCCCTAGAATTTGCAGGCTAGAGAATGTATGGTTTGCGGGATTCAAATCGTGGATGACTATAGATGAAAAAGAAGGAGTTTCCAGAGGGCTGAATCTCAGGTAAGATGTGTAGGTCAGCCAGGTACTCTTCTGATTTGCTTCCCAGTTTAGAAACAGAGTGGGCACGCTTTACTTTTTTTTGGGGGGGGGTGTCACACCCGGCGATGTACAGGGGTCACTCCTGGTTCTGCACTCAGGAATTACCCCTGGCAGTGCTCGGGGGACCATATGGGATGTTGGGAATCGAACCCAGGTCTGCTATGTGCAAGGCAAATGCCCTACCCACTGTGCTATCGCTCCAGGAGGGGGCATGCTTTGTAATCAAGAAGGAGAGGAGATCTGGGCTTTGTTTTTGTTTGGGGGCCACACCTGGCAGTGCTCAGGGATTACTCCTGGCTCTGCATTCAGGAATCACCCCTGGCGGGCTCGTGGGACATTATGATGGTAGGGATAGAACCTGAGTTGGCCACATGCAAGGCAAGTGCCCTACCCACTGTACTATCTCTACAGCTCAGATCTGGGGATTTTCTGTGAAGATTTTTTTTCTCTTCCTCTACCCATAGTCCTCTGCTAATATCCAGAAGACTTTATAGCTAAAGATTAAAGTTACCTAATAAAGTTTCACTCTATTTTTGTTGAAAGGATATAAATCCTTCTGCCTTATAGACTCTGTTATCCTTCAGCTCTAATTATAATTGGGAGAGAAAAAGAGAGGACTATTTCAGTCTGACATGGCTTTGTTCAGAATCTTCTAGAAACCCATGGGTTTCTGTAGGAATTAGTCTCCAGTGTAGATGGTAATTGGGGTTGGAATGCCATAATGCACTGCATACCTTGAGACAAAGATATGATGTGGGAGGGAATGACTCATGATCTCCCTAGAGGAGAAGCTTTGGGTCTTGATGACCCTTTTCCATGAAACTTCTTTCTGGTAGCTGCTCCTTTAGTGACCAGATTCACTGAACTTCCCTTAAAGGTAGGGCAAAGGCCACTGATGACTGTTATCTTGCCTTTTTTTTTTGTTTTGTTTTGTTTTTTGGGGGGGGTCATACCCGGTGATGCACAGGGGTTACTCCTGGCTCTGCACTCAGGAATTACTCCTGGCCATGCTCAGGGGACCATATGGAATGCTGGGAACCGAACCCGGGTCAGCCATGTGCGAGGCAAACGCCCTACCCACTGTGCTATCGCTCCAGCCTCTGATATCTTGCTTTTAATCATGGGCTGACCATGGGGACAGCAAGACCCAGAGATCAATCACAAATGTTGAGGCCCTTTGAACCAGGCAGGAACTAGAACTTTGCTTATCAATATATATAGCCAGTGAACTGGCCAAGACCAGTATGTCTGAGATTGTCATCCCAGGAGAAAAACACTACTTGAGCAAGACGTCTGATAGGCTGGACATGGTGAACAGGCTGCTGGGAGTTTATGTTTTCCAGAACTTGTAGCCTGAAACCCAGAAGAAATCTGTCTTGCAGGCGCACCTAGTTCCAAGGTAGGCAATGGGAGTCACCAGAGGAGTCTGGCATCCTTGGGGCTGAGGGAGACAGACAAGAGGGACCCAACAGTTAGAAGGCTTGGCCGATTTGGGGAGGGAGTCAGGTGAAGGACAAAGAGAGGACAGCAAGTTGGGAAGGATGGGGGTGGATAAGGAGGACAGAGACAGAACGGGAAGAAAAGGAAGAAAGGGATGGGGGAGGGGTAACCCAGATTCGATATAAGGAAGATAAGGGGGAGAAAATTGGGGTTGGCTAACTGGATCCTCATGAGCAAGGTGGACAGGTCAGGCATCCAGATAACTGGTTTGTTCTATGGAGCCCTTGTGATACCTCGTTTCCCAGCTCTGAGTTCTAGATGTGGGCCTGCTTCACCCAAAGGAGACTCACTTTCCTTGGCCTCTGCTCCACCAGGAGCACCGTCTGCTAATCTTAACAATTCTCATGCTGGCAGGGATTGGTGATCAGAAATGGATGATCTGCTTTGTGCCAATCCGATCAGATAGGTTGCAGTGTGGAATGCAAGGGGAAGAATTAGCTTATCAATGAGAGCAACCTGGAGCCTTATCACACGGTACATTTCTTTTCTTTTCTTTTTTTTTTTTTTTTCTTTTTGGGTCACACCTGGCAATGCACAGGAGTTACTCCTGGCTCTTCACTCAGGAATTGACTACTGGCGGTGCTGGGGACCATATGGAATGCTGGGATTCGAACCCAGGTCGGCCGCGTGCAAGGCAAACGCCCTACCCGCTGTGCTATCGCTCCAGCCCCTCACACGGTACATTTCCAAAGGAGTCCAGAGAAATGGTGCTGGAGACCTTGGCTGAGTCAATGCCCACCTAGCCACCAGACTTTGTGATGTGAGTCAAAACATTTCTCTGTGTTGTGAGTTTGAACAGAATTTCATTTTCCTTGCAGCTGAGGGAAATATACCCAAGAACCATTAGTCTCCAGTTCTCTCTCTTCCACCTGTCACTACCTTCCTCAACTTCATGTCCTTCTTAGCCGCTAGGGGTGCTGTGGCTCAGAGCTTTACTATCCTCACATTTCTTACTGCTGTCAACAGTTTTTCATCGCCATGGCTAATCTCAGTCAGCTAAGACCCAATAATGTTCCCTTGTACCTACATTCATGCTCTCAGCTCTCACTGAAGAAGAAATAATTACTAGAAAGATGGATGATTTCGTAATTCATGGTCACTTAGGTCCTAAACAATGTCCTACGGTCATCTGTAAAGTGGTTCATGGCAGCAATATGATGACAAAACTTTTTATTATCCAGATGTCTAACAAAGAAAAAGATGACCAATTATGATACTATCAGGCAACAGAAAATGAATCATCCATTTAAAATGGGGGAAAATATCCCAGGCACAACTGCATATAACGATGCTTGCAATCAATTGTTAGCTGACAAGTGTTATAAAAGTAGGTGTAGTGGGAGCTGGAGCTCCAAATGCACAGCAGGTAGGGCATTTGTCTTGCATGCGGCCAACCTGGGTTCAATTCCCAGCATCCCAGACAGTCCCCTAAGCATTGCCAGGGGTAATTCCTAAGTGCAGAGCCAGGAGTGAGCCCTGTGCATCACCCGGTGTGACCCAAAAAGAAAACCAAACCAAAACAAAATACAAAAAAAGTAGGTTTAGGCACAGAATCACTTTAAAAGTATCTAAAACTTTACCACGACAATGGCAGGTTTTAGAATTATAGATTTTTATGAAGCTTTTTTGTGATTTCTTTTTCTTTTTGGGTCACACCTGGTGATGCACAGGGGTTACTCCTGGTTCTGCACTCAGGAATTACCCCCTGGCAGTGCTCAGGAGACCATATGGGATGCTGGCCACATGCAAGGCAACTGCCCTACCCGCTGTGCTATTTCTCCAGCCCCCTTTTTGTGATTAAAAAAAAATTGCGATGACGGAGGAAGAAGACGGAGCTGCTTCGGACACCAGCAGCCCGCCAGCAACCTGCAGTATGTGATTTGAGCGTTTCCGCCAGGCCCCCCGTGCGGGGGCCCGGCGTTTCTCTCTCTCTCTTTTTTTTTTTCTCTCTCTCTCTCTTCTTCAACTTCTGAGCACAGCACGGCCTCCACCCCACTTCTCTGAGCACAAAATGGAGAGACGCACCCAAATGCGCGGCGCGGCTGGCGGGAGATCGAGGGCGGGGAAGTACCGGTCTCCGCCCACATCGGACACTTAAAGAGAGTGCAGCCACGTGGGCTTCCTCACTTCCCCGCGCCCGCAGCCCCAGTATGACTGAGGAGGACAAGGGAGCGTTCCCACTTCCGCCAGTGCGGGGGGGGGGGGGGGCGGTATTTCTCTAGGTTTTCCCATCTTATGAGCACCATAAAAGGGTAAAAGATTGTAGTGATAGAATTTCAGGCAGAATTTTCCCTGGTCTTTATACAGAAACCCAAAACCGCGCGGCCACTACCGCGGCTGCGCCAGCGCGACCTAATGTCATCTTAGCATCAGCAATATGTAATGGTTCCTTCTTAATGGGTCGGACTTTTGTGGGAGATCCTAACAAGAATAGTAAGTCTTTTGCTGAAATATTGAAGGCAATCAAAGTGGTAGCCATCTCTCTAGACTGAACTAAGCTATATCCCCACGCCGGCTGAGAAGAAATATCCTTCTTTCTCGGAAAGAAACGCGGCGTGGTGTCAAACATAGTGTGATGTCCATTAAGCAAACAGACCTGGTAGTGTGGGAATGGGATATAAGGGGAAAAATTATGTACATGGAACAGCGGGATGCTGGTGGAATCTCGAGCCGGAGCCGATACCAGCGCAAGACCTTTGGTTCCAGAAACTGCTTGCAGACACTCTACTAGACTATCAACTAAGCCAGAGCCCCACGCCGGCTGATGACGGGAAATAACCATCCTCTTCGGTTTTTTTTTCCCTTTGTCAGACAGTGTGGCGATTCCTCGGTGGTGCGGGGCAAGGGGGAAAAAGAAAAGTTATGTAACAAACAGCGGGACTTAATATCTCTATATTCTTAGCAATGGAGAACTATCAAATGCCTCCTTGGCAATAGGACTGTCCTTTTCTTTTTGGGGGGAAACCCCAGCAACGGTAGTGAGTTGTGTGTTGAAACATGGAATGTAATCGAGATAAGCGTAAACGAAGTGAAACTTATCACGTACAAGGGTGGGGACTGGGGAGGTGGAGGGGGCGGCAGATATACTGGGGGGGTAGGTGATGGAAGATGGGCACTGGTGAAGGGAAGGGTGTTTGAGTATTATATAACTGACATAATCCTGAGAACTATGTAACCCTCCACTTGGTGATTCAATAAAAAAATTAAAAAAAAAATTGCTCTCAGGGCTAGAGCGATATACAGTGGGTAGGGCTTTTGCCTTGCACGCGCTGACCCGGGTTCAATTCCCAGCACCCCATATGGTCCCCTGAGCACCGCCAAGAGGAATTCCTGAGTGCATGAGCCAGGAGTGACCCTTGTGCATCGCCGGATGTGACCCAAAAACCAAAACCAAAAAAAATGCTCAGTATAAACTTAACAAATTAGGGGCTGGAGAGATAGCACAGAGGGTAGGGCGTTTGCCTTACACGCGGCTGACCTGTGTTCAAATCCCAGCATCCCATATGGTCCCCTGAGCATGGCCAGGGGTAATTCCTGAGTGCAGAGCCAGGAGTAACCCCTGTGCATCACCAGGTGTGACCCAAAAAGCAAAAAAAAGAAAAACTTAACAAATTAAAAAACTTCTGCATTTCTCTGACATTTCTCTGAAATAAAAGCAAGGGCCAGAGCTGCTCTAGGGTTCCTGGCAGGCTTCACCTTGTGGTTTTGTTCTTAGCGCCCATCGAGCAGAGTCATACACGAACCCAGCATCCCCGGCCCTTCTGCTGCAGTCCCAGTGTTCAGGGTGCATGCTTGTTTTGCAGTGCACTGGTCACATGGGCTGTGCCATGGGGGATCATTAGGCTTTCATTTGGGGAATTTCCCCCTTCATTTTTGATTTGAGCTTATTTTCCTTTCTGAAAGAAAATTTTTTTGTTTTTTTGTGTCACAGCCGGTGGTGTTTAGGGTTTGGTTACTCCTGACTCTGCATTCAAGAATCACTCCTGGCGGTGCTTGGGGGACCATATGGGATACTGGGGATCAAATCTGGGTCAACCGCATGCAAGGCAAGTGCCCAACCTGCTGTACGATCGTTCTGCTCCCCTGAAATAATTTCTTATAAGCTAGAGACCCTATATTTTCTGCAACGTTGATGATTAATATTTCTTGTCTTTATTGACAAGAAAAGCAAATACTATGTAAGTGGTTATATATATATATTTTAATATACAAGGGATATTTATATGAATGTGTCTGTCAAAAAGTATATTCTTTTTTGTGTCTATTTCTGTCTCTCTTTTTCTCTCTCTTTCTCTCTCTCTAGTACTAGTTTCTTTGTTTTTATTTTTGTTTTTTGGGCCACACCCAGCAGTTCTCAGGGCTTAATCCTGGCTCTTTGCTCAGGGGTCATATCTGGTAGGGTGTGGGAGACTTTATAGGGTGCTGGAGATTGAACCTGGGTTGGCCATGTGCAAGCATAACAGCTGTTGTGCTGTCTCTCAGGCTCCTGCTACTGGGGTTTTGAACCCGGGGCCTCACATATTCAAGCTACGTGCTCTGCTGCTGAGTCACACCCCTGGCCCTAAGAGGAAGTGTCTTCTTAAATACTGGATTGCAGAGGTCCACACGCATTCATAAAGACCGCCTGATGAGGGTTTTTTTGAGTCTTCTTGGTGCACTTACTCTTTTGTGGGCTGAGAGTGGTGCATTATAGTTCTTGTTTCTGGGTGAGTTTGTGTATTTCTAGTTGCTGCTCCTGGGTTCTGCTCATGGGAGTGTGGACTCTCCCAGCATTGCTCAGGGGCCCTGGGGACCATTCCCAACTGCTTTGCCAACTAGGTTTACAGTTCAATGTTTGGTCCAGGTGATGAGGCCTGGCTGGGTCCACGGTGCTGGCAGCCACCTGGGCGACACTGCAGAGCTGGGGGGAATGGTGTGACACTGGTTCTCACACCTAGGAGGCAAGTGAGCTCCCCGAGTTATCTCCCTGGCCCTGTGTTCTAAGTAGTTATGTCTTCATGGTGGGCAGAGTTTCTTATTACTGCCAAGTATCCTTCTTTGTATCCTTTGGGCCTGATTTTTGGCTAGTCTGATACCAAGATGGTAGACAGGACCCCTGGTTTCTGTCGCTTTTTTGGTGGGGGCCACACTCAGCAGTTCTCAGGGCCTAGTCTTAGCTCTGGGCTCAGGAACAATCTGTGGTGGTGCTTGTGGAACCGTATGTGGTATCAGCGATCAAACCAAGGCCAATGGGATACAAGGAAATATATACTATCTCTCCTTCACAGGTGTACTTCACAGTCCAAGACCCTGTGTGTGCCTGATGTTCCTTTGCCCTTTGTTTGAAATCACATTGGTTTATATACACCTCTTGTCATAACAGTTGAACTTTACTTTGTGACCTAATATAAAAATTTTTTTCTTTTAAGTGAATTAAACCTAATGCATTCAATGATAGATGGGCTATTTTTTGACCTGTCACTTAATTTTATGTTGGATTTACTTTAATGAATTTGTCATATTTGTTGGTTGTTTCTTTTACAATTTGATTTTTAGGGCACTTTAAAAATGTGTGCATTAACATTTAGCAAATCTCTATTTTTACCCTACTGATCTCCAAATATTCTTTATGTTATGCAGAACATTTTCCTTTTTCTCTGCTTACATCCTTATTATTTTACTTGCTTTACACCTATAATTATGGAGAGAGGTGCGTGCATGTGAGTATCTCATTTATTGTTGGTGGGAATATTGACTGGTCCAGCGTTTTTGGAAAACAATATGGGTATTCCTCAAAAACTAGAAATTGAGCTCCCATTTGACTCAGCAATACCACTTCTGGGAATATATCCTGGGGGCCCAAAAATACACAGCAGAAACACAATCTGCACTTCTATGTTCATAGCAACACTATTTACAATTGCCAGAATCTGGAAACAACCCAAGTGCCCGAGAACAGATGACTGGATACAGAAACCATGGTACATATACACAATGGAATACAATGCAGCTGTTAGGAAAAATAAAGTCATGAAATTTGCCTATAAATGGATGGACGTGGAGAGTATCAAGCTGAGTGAAGTGAAGGGAAAAGAGGGTCAGCTATAGAATGACTGCACTCATTTTTGGCATATAAAAAATAATATGATCGTGATTCTTGGTGGTGGAATATGAGCACTGGTGAAGGGATGGGTGTTTGAGCATTGTATAACTGAGACTTTAACCTGAACGCTTTGTAACTTTCCACATGGTGAATTAATAAAAGAATTAAAAAAATAATATGAGGCTAACATCCTAGGCCAGGAAAAACAGAGGTCAATGGTTGGAAGCTTGCCACAAATGTGTGGGGGACAGAGGGCAGTTAGGATAGAGAAGGGATCTATGACAATAAAAGTTAGAAATGATCACTAACTGAGATGACAAGAACTGAGTGTTGAAAGTAGGTAAAGGGATATACATAACAAATTTCAGTATCTGTATTGCAAACCAGACTGGAGTGATAGCACAGAGGGTACGGCATTTGCCTTGCATGCGGCCAACCTGGGTTTGATTCCGCTGTCTCTCTCGAGAGTCCGGCAAGCTACCGAGAATATCCCATGGCAGAGCCTGGAGAGCTACCTGTGGCATATTCGATATGCCAAAAACAGTAACAACAAGTCTCACAATGGAGATGTTACTGGTGTCTGCTCGAGCAAATCGATGAACAACGGGACAACAGTGCAGTGTAGTGCTACGGTATTACAAACCATAATACTCAAAAGGAAAGATAGAGGGAAAAAGAAAGAGAGAAAGAAGAAAAGTGCCTGCCACAGAGGCAGGTAGGTGGGGGTAGGGAGGGAGGTAAACTGGGGACATTGGTGGTGGGAAATATACACTGGTTAAGGGACGTTATATACACTAGTGTTGGAACATTATATAACTGAAACCCAATCATGAGCAACCTTGTAACTGTGTATCTCACTGTGATTCAATTAAAAAAATTAGAAAAAGAAGAAAACAGGACAAAGGTTTTTTTTATCATATAAGTTTTTATAATTATATCTAAAATTTTAATTAAGATATTTAATTTTTACTTATATATGTATTTTTAGAGATTTAGTTAGCTTTATTATAGGATTCATACCAGTTAGTAAAAATAATTTAAACTATCAATTCTGTTTATTTCAGTTTCCTTCTTTGGGAATCCCTATTACATGTCAATGTGCCTGTCTTTACCTTTCCTATTTCTTTTAGTTTCTTATCTCTTTTATCTATTTGGTTCTTCTCTTTTGTTGATCTATGTAGCTGTGTATAGTTAGTATGGATATTTTAATAAAATTAATTCTTACAGCCCCTGATCACAGAGTATCTTTTCATTTATTGGTGTCTTCCCTCATCAATGTTTTATATGGTGCATCTGGAGGGATGTGGCTACTGAACAGCAGATCAGTGTTCCCTTGTATGTATGGACCATGGCCTCTGTAATGCAACTTACTTTTGCATGTTGCTTGTGCATCCTCCAACTTTGCTAAAAGCTAAAGTGTTTTTGGTAGAATCTTTAGGGTTTTTAATATAACACCTGTAATGAGAGATCTTTGTATTTCTTCCTTTTTGATTTAAATGACATTTATTTTTCTTGCCCAGTTGCTTGGGCCAAGACTTCCCTCAAGCACTCCATGGAGTGTTTATTCTGCTAGAGACCTTGTAGGTATAGTGAGTGTCCTTGTCTATTCAGGAAAACTGTATAGGACTTTCTCAGACCAGCAATAAGAGGCGATGATACTGGGGGCCGGGGCCGGAGCACAGCTGGTAGGGCGTTTGCCTTGCACTCTGCTGACCTGGGTTCGATCCCCGGCACCCCATATGGTCCCCCAAGCACCGCCAGGAGTAATTCCTGAGTGCAAAGCCAGGAATAACCCCTGAGCATCACTGGGTGTAACCCAAAAAGAAAAAAAAAGAGGCAGTGATACTGGGGTCAGTTGTGATGTGAATGATTTGGTTGCTTATTTGATTTCTTAGTTAAAGGAAAATCTCTTTTTTGGCTTTGATTGGCTTTATGGTAACAGTATAACTTAGTTTTACTGGTTTGGGTTTGTCCCTTGCACTCTCTATCCAAACCATTAGATTTATGCAAGACTGCTCTAGCATGATCATCATCATATGTGCAAAAATTGTTGTGATTTTATTATAAAGTGTTTGTCTGTTGGGTGAGTTTATACTTAATATTTTCTGCTTTGCTTTCCTAGCTGTTAATCCAGTAGGTGCCTGTGTGTTACAAAATTCTGGCCTTGAATTCCAGTCAAGTTATCTGAGTTCCCTTAGAAAGGGTTGCATCTACTTAGTTCCCTGTGGCCAGTAGAAAATACAAGATAATATGTCCCAGCTGAAATAAATTTTTATTTTGAAATTAAGAAAATTTTTTTGTCAGGTTATGCAGTTACTGGGGGATGACTGGCGCCAAAACAGTAAATGGCATTGGGCATCAGAAACCTGAAGGTGGTCAGTTAAATTTTCTAAATGTAATGATGATTCATATATGTGTGTACATATATATGACATTGTGGACTGGAGCGATAGCACAGCAGGTAGGGCATTATTTGCCTTGCATGCAACTGGCCCGGGTTTGATTCCTCCGCCCCTCTTGGAGAGCCCAGTAGAGAGTATCTCACCTGCACGGCAGAGCCTGGCAAGCTACCCGTGGCGTATTCGATATGCCCCAAACAGTAACAAGTCTCACAATGGAGACGTTACTGGTGTCCACTCAAGCAAATTGAACAACGGGATGATAGTGACAGTGATACGACATTGGACTGGAGTAATAGCACAGCAGGTAGCATTTGCCTTGCACGTGGCTGACCCGGGTTTGATTTCTCCATCCCTCTGGGAGAGCCCGAAAACTACTGAGAATATCCCGCCTGCACGCCAGAGCCTGGCAAGCTACCAGTGGTGTATTCAATATGCCAAAAACAGTAACAAGTCTCACAATGGAGACGTTACTGGTGCCCACTGGAGCAAATCGACGAACAACGTGACGACAGTGCTAGAGACAGACTACATATGACATTTATGTATGATTTTCAGGATTAAATATCTTACATATGATATTAACATGTCTATTGTTTACTATCTATCATCCATCTATGTATTAAAGAAGGAGATTCCTAAGTCTTGTCATTTTCCTCCCACCCTCTCCTTTTCCCTGCATATTGAACCTTCCTCTGCTATGAATCTTCTGTTGCCTAAGTCACTTGCCTTTTCAATTGCAAGCCTTAGATTTAATTTAAGCCCAACTCTAGTCTTGAAGAGAATGAAGCTTCTTTGCCCCCAGGTTCCTGCTAAAATGAAAAAAAATTAAATTGGATTAACTACAAATAACATAAAGTTTACCACCTGGACCACTTTAAGATGCACAGTTCAAGAGTGCTATATTTACATTGTTGTTAAACCAATACTCAGAAATCTTCTATCTTGTAAAACTGAACCTCTATGTCTATTAAACAATAATTCGATCTCCTCCCACCTCTTTTGCAGTCACTGAAATCCTCCTTGCTGTGCCACTGGGCTCCACTACTTTAGATGCTCCAGAGAAATGGAACCAAGCAGTGTGTGTCTTGTAACTTATTTCACACATCCAGGTCACATGTCTCTGGGTGTGACCCCTGCAACTTGTGATCATAACTTGGGGTGCCCTTCTCAATAAAAGCTTCATTCACGTTATAAAATGTGTCAGCATTTCCTTCCTGTTGAAGATGGAATACTAACTCTTTGTATGTTTATACCGCATTCTGCTTACCCATCAGTCCGTTGGCATGTGAGCTGCTTCTGTCATTAGGCTATTGTGCATAGTGCCACTGAAAACAGTGCTGCTCACAGAACTTAGTGACCCCACTGTCATGAATTTTAAGCAAATACCTCAAAGAGGCGTAGAATTTAAAAATTTTCCCCCAGGACTTTTCATAAGTTTTTCACAACCGTCATATGATTTTATATTCCCACCAATAGCGCACAAGAATTTCAGTTTCTCCACCTTCTCACCAACACTTTTCTGTTTTATTTTTATTTATTGATTTATTGATTGATTGATTGCTTTTTGGGGTCACACCCAGAGATGCCCAGGAGTTAGTCCTGGCTCTGCACTCAGGAATTACTTCTGGCGGTGCTTGGGGGGACCATGTGGGATGCCAGGGATCGAACCCAGGTTGGCCGTATGCAAGGCAAATGTCCTACCCACTATGCTATTACTTCGGCCCTTGTTTTATTTTTAATAGTAGCTATCTTAATGGGTATGAAATGGCATATGTGGTTTTCACTTGTATCTTCTTAATGATTAGCTATGTTGTGTGTGTGTATGTGTGTGTGTGTGCTTACTGGCAATTTGTGTGTATTATTGTGAAAGATATCTTCAAATATTTACTGATTAAAAATAGGATAATTTAGGATTATTTATTCTGAAGATTACTCCCTTCTGAGCTACATCATTAGCAAATATTTTCTCCCTTTCTATAGGCTACTTTTTCATTCTGTTGGTTAAGTCCTTTAAGAAAGTTTGGGGGCTGGAGTGATAGCACAGCGGGTAGGGTGTTTGCCTTGCATGTGGCTGACCTGGGTTCAATTCCCAGCATCCCATACGGTCCCCTGAGTACTGTCAGGAGTAATTTCTGAGTGCAAAGCCAGGAGTAACCCCTGAGCATCGCTGGGTGTGACCCCAAAAGCAAAAAAAAAAAAGGAAAAAGAAAAAAAAGGAAGTTTGAACATTGACAAAGCCTGCTGTATCTATTTTACCTTTTTGTTTATTATTTGGTATCAGAGTCAAGAAATCTCTGTCAAATCTAATATAGTGAGGCTTTTCTATATAGTTTTAGCTCCAACGTATGGAGGGTTGATCCATTTTGAATTCATCAGAATTTTGGCCTGGAGTTTCCAACATGTACTAGCAGCTACATAAAGCAATTTCCATTCTTGACTTTTAGGTTCAAAATAGTTCTCTCCTCCCCTTCCCCAACAAACACTTGACCCCGCCATGAAGAAGGCCCCCAAAATGTAAGAAAACCAATGCAAAAATTTATATTTTATTTGAATTCAAAAAATTTAAAATTGCTTTCAAATTCAGGAAAGTATCATAATGCGGGAGCCCCAGGGGAAGCCTCATATACAGAGACAGATAAATTAAATGTATATACTGCAGACAAGCCAAGAAGGTATGTAGATTACATATTTACAGCACTTGATGTTTTCTGAAAACCATATTTATACATTTTATTACATTTACAAAAAAGGCTTCCACTACCATTTACCTACAATAATGAAAAAAAATTTACACCTTTTCTCTCTCTCTTTTTTTGGTACTGTACAAACTTTGTGTAATAAAAATATATCTCTGTACAAAAAATTTTTTTTGTTTTGTTTTTAGATTTCCTTTTTTTTTTTTTTTCTCCCTCATAGGATGGTGGTGAGTGGGTGTGTGGTGGAGATGGTAGATGAAGGGCCTGATTTGTCCCGCTCCTTCCCCGGCCTCTGGGGGGTGGAGAGTGAAGGCCAGGGGAGGTGCCGGGGGACCCAGGTTAGGGTGATGGGCTCCTGTCAGCACGTGCCATCTCCGAGGACCTCACTTGGGGCCCCAGGGGAGGCGGGCAGGCAGCCTGGAGGAATCCGTGGGGGTCAGCGGGTGTGGAAAGAGGAGGAAGGGAGCAGCCCAAGAACTTCCTGTGTCTGTTTCTGTGGAAAGATCGAGAATGGGCGTGTGGGCCTGTCTGGATGGGCCCCTCCTGCCCGGCCAGAGAGGCTGCCACCCAGGGCACAGATGGGCAGCAGTGGACTCCCACCACGACGGGGCCTGCTAGCAGGACACGGACCTACCACCTGACTCTGACCAACCTTCATAGGACGTTTTCATGGTGACATGGACACGGACTCTGAGGCACACAGGCACAGAGGGGGGGCTCTGACCCCAGCAGTCCTCGAGTTCACCACTCGAAGCACAGTCACACTCCAAATGAACCCAACCCGCTTGCGGGGAGCCGGAGTGGGTGGGTCTTCATTTGCTCCACTCTTTCCATCGAGGCTCTCTATGGTGGGATGTCGAGGGGCCGTGGGGGCTGGGTTCTGCCCTACACTGCCTTGGACAGGGCAAACACAATTCCAAGAGGACGCTCGGGTTCTCAGCGGGACCTGTCAGCCCAGGCCCTGGTGTGCATGAGACCCATCCCTGGTCCCCACACTGGGGCCCTTGCCAGGCTGAGCTTTCTACAGCTGCTGACCAGGTCTTTGGAGTGAGGTGGATCTGGGCTAGTACCTTGATTCTGTTTTCCTCATCGAGAGAGTGGGAATAATGATTCCTGACACTAGTTGTTGCCGAAGTCTAGAAATGACCTACCTGGAGTGTCAGCCGCAGGGGAGAGATTCAACATCTGAGAGCTGTGATGTTTTTGGACACTGGGGTACACTAATACCCCCGCACCTCCTCCCAGCACTTCCTGATGCCAGGCCACTGGGCATCCTTGTCAGGGCCACACACTTACACTCTGACCTCCCACCTCTTCTTTTTCCTTCCCAAGGCTGCCAGGGCCCAGAATGGATCTTTAATTCCCTAAGTTTCTAATGCAGTGTTATGCTAAAAAAAAAAAAATTCCAAATTTCCTAAGGATTGTTTTTTCTGTCCCTGGGGTAACCTTGCCATCATTTTTCAGGAGAAGCCGTCCGTTTGCAGACCCTCGGCGCACGCAGGTGTGTGGTTCACGGCCCAAGCTGCCACCTCCTCTTCGCCTCTTCTCTGATGTGTGGGAAGCCGGGTGCAGGGCACCTTCTCTATAAGGAAGCTCCCATAGGTTCTGCCTCAGGACTCAGTGAAGAAGGGTGTGTGTGTGTTTGTGTGTGTGTGTGCATATGTGTGCCCAGGCTCATGCACACTCACGAGGACATCCACGAAATGCTCTGTGATTTTGAATCCATAAGCTTTCTGCCCCCTCAGGAGCCCCTCCGTCCCAACTGTTCAAAGTTGGGTCCCAGTGGGGGTTCTTTCCCGGGCGGCGGGTGCAGATGATGGCCAGGCGAGGGCCCAAGTCTCATCAGGAGCAGACACAGGTGAAGAGAGACGAGGATGGGCACTGGGCACTGGGCTCAGGGGCGCTGGTGTCCTGGCCCCTGGAGAAAACTGGGGACAGAAGATCACACAGGGGTTGTGAAAACAGACATCAGAAAAAAGAGGTGGGGGGTGGGGAAGGATGGGGGCAGCAGAAAGCAACAGAAAGGAGGCACAGCAAGGAAGGAAGGGGAGCGGCTAAGAACACTGGCCTCACTCTCTCTCTCTCTCTCTCTCTCTCTCTCTCTCTCTCTCTCTCTCTCTCTCTCTCTCTCTCTCTCTGAGTTTTCTGCTGTGCAAATAAAAGTGGGCAGAGATAGGGAATCACACGGGAGAATAGCGCCTTTCCCATCTCTCTCCTGGCAGAACTCACCTTTGCACGAGACACAGGAGACCTAGTATCTAGTATCAAGGAGGTTGGCCATAGTACTCTGGGGGACTTAGGAAAATATTAATATTAAACTTAACATTTTTAGTTTCTTTAAAAATCAGAACAACATGCTCATAAAATGGACATGTAATAACCAATCCATCCTGGGCCATATGAATCTTTATAACCTCATAGGTATAAAGAATTCTTACTTTTTTTTTAGAGGAAGGGATCTCTGAGTCCTAGCAGCCTTCCTCCTCTGCACCTTCTCACTACCTCCCACCCCACTACCCCAGGCCTCAGTGATCCCTTGGGTGCAGGCCTGAACCTCACCCACCCTCCTTGGAGAGCACTGGGGTGCATCACCTAATCACATGGTTAAATTTCAAATGGATGAAGCTGTTCAGGGGATGGTGGGGCACCAGGACAGGTGTAGAATGCAAGGGTGATGGTGCCAGAGATTCCTGGGCCATTCTGGCAGTGCTGGTGGGTGTGGTGTGGGGTGCCAGGGATTGAACTAAATGCCCAGCATGTACCCTGACTGCTGTGCTATTTCCCTACTCCATTCAGGTGGTATTTATTTTTACACATTTCCTTCCCGAGCAAAGCGATTGGTTCTCTGTGTGCCAGCTCTGGACAGGGGAGTGGTTTTGCCAGAGAGCTGGGGAACCACTGGATGCTGGTGAGGGGTGGCCCGGAGGCTGTTGAGACTTGGGAGACACCTGACTCCAAGAGGTGCAAGCATGGAGCACAGAGGCACCTGCACCCTCAGAGCTGAGACGGGATGCAGGTGGAGATCTGTGTGTGTGTGTGTGTGTGTGTGTGTGTGTGTGTGTGTGTGTGTGTGTGTGTGTGTTTAGGGTCATCCCTGAATACTGAACATGAAAGCCTGATTGATGCCATCAGAAAAGCTTTGACTTTTTCTTTCCTGCTTCCTATTCTGAGAATATTCTAGAAAATTTCCTTTATGTTCTAAGAAAAAAGATAAGAAGAGAGAGATAGAATATAATTTTGAATTTTTTTTTTTGCATATTAAAATGGTCCTGCTGGGAGAATTTCTCCTTTCTCTTTAAATATTTGTTTTGAATAGAGATAAGAGGAGGAGGAAAAGGTAATAACTTAATTGTTTGTGTTCAATTGTGGCCTCTATATATTCTGAAAACACTTTTATGCCTCTTCATGTGTAAGTCATCTTAATACCTACAATTTTCAAATCTGATGTAAGCACAGGAAATGATCTGGAGGGAAAATATGGATGCAAGAGGGAAGGAGAACGTGGGTGGAGGCAACAGGTTTGAGACTGGGACAGAACTTCCATGTTGGCCCTGTGTGACCTGGTACTTGCCGGGGGCTGGGACAGTCTCCCGGAGCTGCTTGCGGGTGAGATGAAGCAGTGTGGTTGGGAACTAGGTGAGGCGAGAGCTGAAGGTGTTCTCCTTTCGCTTCTACTCTCTGGGCATCTTTTGTCCTCACGCCCCGGGATAAGTCCAGTCTTCTCACCCTGGCCCACAGCTGCCTTTTTTCCCCTTCCAGGTACTGCCATGTTTATCCAGCCAGGAAGACTCACACAAGGCCAGCCCCAGGGAAGTGGGGGTTGCCCAAGTTCTGGGGTATGGCCCAGGGCCCACTGTTTGGCTCTTTTGGTCTCTCTTGAAATTTCCACTTTTGGGGTTGGGACTGGCTGTGGCTCTTCTCCCTGGAATCCTTGGGCCCCCCTGGCTGTCTGTCTGAAGTAGGTCGGGTCCCTGAGGGAAGGAGCTGCCATTCTCGGAAATGGGGGTCTGTGGGTAAGGACACAGTTCTCAGCGGGGTACAACTTAGATATATTCCTGAAGATTCTCAGCTCCCAGATGTCTGTGTTGGGGATGGGAGAGACAAGACTGGTCAGATCCCACCCATCTAGATGTCACTGTGAAGGTAACTTTTAGACACGAGTGACATTTCAGTCAGCACACTTTAAGTCAAGCTGATCTTCCTCCTTAATGAGGTGGCCTGGTCTCGTCAGTTGAAGACCAAAGCCAGAGATCCCCTGAAGAACAAGAAGTTCTGTCTTTGGACTCGGGATTTCCGCATGAGTCTCTGATGGGCTTCCTATTTTTCCAGAATGTGCTGTGGATGACAACCATGTTAGCCAATTCTTTAAATGTTTCCTCCCCAACTCTCTCTCTGTCTCTTTCTGTCTCTCTCTCTGTTGATTTCCCCATGAGACATACATGCATCTGGCAGGAGTATAGGTCACACACAGTACCGTCAGAGGGAGAGGCGAAGGGGACCAAGAGCGATGTGTATAGCTGTACAATTGTTGTGTCTACATCTCTCTCAGCAGAGCCTCAGACACTGCTTGGATATTTTGCTGGAAGTGGTGTGTGAGCTCTCTCAGGCTGCCTGGGATGGGATCCTGACACGGCTGCATAGTAGCTGCATCATCTTGGCCAAGTTTCTCTTTGTAATGGCATAATGCCAGAGCCTCCCTTCCAGGTGGTGAGCAGTGCCCAGCACAGTGGTTGGCACACCATAGCACTCAGCACACACTCCTCTAGCTGAGGTAGGTGCATATGTGTGAGTCAGTGTGTGTGTGTGTGTGTGTGTGTGTATGTGTGCATATGAATATGTGTGTCATTGTGGGTGGGAGGATGCAGATGTTTGAGTGTGTGTATGAAAGTGTGTGTGGATATGTGAGCCACTGTGTGTGAGTATGTGTGTTTGAGTGTGTGTATGTGTGATTGTGTACATATGTCTCTCTG
This sequence comes from Sorex araneus, assembly GCF_027595985.1. Lineage (NCBI taxonomy): Eukaryota > Metazoa > Chordata > Mammalia > Eulipotyphla > Soricidae > Sorex > Sorex araneus. The sequence goes on along the minus strand of NC_073306.1, from coordinate 42,649,645 downwards.
TCTAGACTGTATGTAAGAGTGTAAGCCTATGGGAATGTGTTCTGTGTGTCTTTGAGAATATGTATGAGTGTGTGTGTGAATGTGTATTATGCATCTGTGTGTCTGTGCACAAGTGTGTGCATGTGCATGAATCTGTGTGTCAGTATGACAATTTGTGTGAATGTGTCTGTGTGAGAATGTGTGATTGTGCAAACTTGTGTGATGAGTGTGTGTGTCTGTGGGGTGTGAAAATGTGTGAGTGTGCCTGTTTGAGTGTGAGAGCATGAGTGTGCCTGTGCGAGTGAGAGAACATGTGTGTGTGTGTGTCTGTGTGGGTGTGAGAACGTGTGAGTGTAGCCTGTGTGAGTGTGAGAACATTTAAATGTGAGAACATGTGAGAATGCCTGTGTGTGAGAATGTGTGTGTGAATGTGCCTATGTGAGAATGTGAGTGTGAGAGCGTGTGAGTGTGGGAGCATGTGAGTGTGCCTGTGTGAGTGTAGGAATGTGTGCGTGTGGGAGTGTGAGTGTGCCTGTGTAAGTGTAGGAATGTGTGCGTGTGGGAGCATGTGAGTGTGCCTGTGTGAGTGTAGGAATGTGTGCGTGTGGGAGCATGTGAGTGTGCCTGTGTGAGTGTGGGAGCGTGTGAGTGTGCCAGCGTGTGAGTGTGCCTGTGTGAGTGTGGGAATGTGTGCGTGTGGGAGCATGTGTGTGCCTGTGTGAGTGTGGGAGCGTGAGTGTGCCAGCGTGTGAGTGTGCCTGTGTGAGTGTGGGAATGTGTGCGTGTGGGAGCATGTGAGTGTGCCTGTGTGAGTGTGGGAATGTGTGCGTGTGGGAGCGTGTGAGTGTGCCTGTGTGAGTGTGGGAGCGTGTGAGTGTGCCTGTGTGAGTGTGGGAATGTGTGCGTGTGGGAGCGTGTGAGTGTGCCTGTGTGAGTGTGGGAGCGTGTGAGTGTGCCTGTGTGAGTGTGCCAGCGTGTGAGTGTGCCTGTGTGAGTGTGGGAATGTGTGCGTGTGGGAGCATGTGAGTGTGCCTGTGTGAGTGTAGGAATGTGTGCGTGTGGGAGCATGTGAGTGTGCCTGTGTGAGTGTGGGAGCGTGTGAATGTGCCTGTGTGAGTGTGGGAATGTGTGTGTGGGGCTGGTGGGGGGTTCTCCGAGCCCAGGGTGAGTCTCACCGGCTGCCGGAGGCGGGGCTCTGTGCGGCGGTGGCAGCCAGGCCGGGGGCTATACGGCGGTACACACGGTGCTGACGGTGAACTCGGCCTCGGAGGCCATGATGTCTGTGGGCTGGATGTTCCGGTCGTACATTGGGTTCTCAAACGTGGCCCGGACGCTGGTGTTCTCGTGGCCGGCATAGCCGTTGAATGGAACTTTGGGTCTTCTCCTGGAAAGGCGGGAGAGCGGCCAGACATGAGGGGGAGAGAGAGAGGCCCTAGCCCGTGTCGGTGCCTTCCCCAACACTCACCTGTGTTTGTAGAGATACAGCACAAAGCCAGCGATGATGAGGGCGATGAAAGGCACCAGGATGGCAGCTGCCACGGAGCTGCTGTTGGATGCAAAGTGGCGGCCGATGGACTCGGAGTCAGACTCCAGCAGCCGGAGGTCTACAAAGTCCCAGAGCACACAGTCAGGCCCCAGACACGGCAGAGGGCACGCGGGGTGGGCATGTGAGAGGGCACGGAGGCCGGGGCGTGGACGCCGCCTTCTCCCACTCAGCTGGGAGAGGTCTGGGGGCCCAGAGCGCCCACCTCTCTGTGGGTTCTGTTTGTGGGAGAAGCCACAGCAGGCTTAGAAGAAAACCCCAAGCACAGCCGTGGAAGTGTGTGAGCTGCCCTTGGCCCCTGCAGCCTCCCGCCAGGTGGCACCTCACAGGGCAGCCACAGCAGAAACTAGGACAAGGGCACTGAGGTAGAAGGTGGGGTGCCGAGCTTCTCCTTGGCCCCCCACAGAGAGACTCAGGGCTCAAACAACCAAGACACTGTGGCTCCCCCTGAACTGCCCCCACCCCCATTAGGATATAGCATCAGGTTGGGGCCTCAGGGGATGTCTCTGCATCCGGGGAAGAAGCTGTGAAGCCAGAATAGAAATTGGTGTCCTGGGGTCTCTTGGTGCACTCGGCTGATGGCGATCTGTCTGAGAAGGTGAGGGGTCATGAATGGCCAGGTGGGTGATCCTAGAACTGGGCAGCTGAATGGGAACAAGTCAGGGAGGCAGAGTCTTTCCTGAAGGTCCGAGGGGTGGGGTGAGCAAGTGACTCTCAGGGCCCCTCGGTGGGACTACAGGGTCATCCCCTCAGAGCTGGATGGGGTGGCCCACTCTCAGGGCTGGGCCGGGGGTTAAGGCTGCCTCAAGGGGCACCCCCGAGAGCCCCTCTGAATGCTGAAGGATGCCTGACAGCATATTGGATAGTCCTTCGGGTTGGAGGGGGGGTTGTATTTGAGACCTCAGTATCTGTCATGTGGGGGTCTCCACCCAAGAGCGCAGCAAGAACCTGTTCAAAGCTGAGCACTGTGCCCAGGGGCTTGCTTCCTGGGAGGAAGTGCAGAGCTTTGAGTGGCTCCCGTCTCTGCCTGCTTGAACCCCACCAGCCCCCACTCCCACCCCCCGTCAGTGCTCCACCAGGGACAAATGCTCGTTACCAAGTCTTTGGAAGCCGAACTGCCCGAAGCCCTGGGCTCTGACAGAGCCTTGGTACACGAAGGTGCCTCCGGAGGACTCTGAGGAGACCTGTGATGGTGGGGACAGAGACAGGAAGCTGGGACCATCCAGAAGGAGCCAGAACACATGCTGTCATGCCAGAAACCACGCAGAGGCCCATGTGGCCCAACACACATGTGTCTCCCAGAGACCCTGCTGCCTGGACAGACGTGATAGTGCACACCAGGCCTGGAAAGAGTGTGGTCAGCATCCCGAGCTCCAAGGGGCTTAGGAGTCTGGTAAGAGACGTCTCTTACTTTCTAGAGACCCAACCCTGCTGTTGGTCTGTGCCTCAATTTCTTATCTGCGAGAAGGGAATAGTGTTGGTAATTCGGTCCTGCAGCAGCTGTGAGGACGAACCGTGTGCATTCAGACCAGTGTGGGCCCTGCCTGCACTCACGGCCCGAGTGGATCAGCCCATTGGAGATGGCATCACCGTCCCATTCAGGTGTTCGTTTTGTTGTTGTTTGATTCGGGGCCACACCCTGTGGCTCTCAGGGCTTACTCCTGGCTCTGAGCTCAGGGATCACTCCTCGTGCGGTTTGGGGGACCATATGGATTGTTGGGGATCTAACCCAGATTGGCAGCATGCAAGATAAGGGCCCTACCCTCTGTACGATTGCTCTGGCCCCATGCTGTTAAGATTTTAGCAGGCTGAGGGGGTCTGGGGACACATGCTTTGCTGTTTCTTTTGCTCTTGCCTCCATGATATGCACGGGATAGACAGAGGTGCCCACAGTGCAGGCTGTGGACTGTTCAGCGCAGAGCATGCACTGAGGATGCTTGAATTACTAGTGTAGCTTCTGCCTCATGTTCCCTCCCCAGGGGGGAGCCCTCTGTCTGCTGTGCTCTGTGCCCGCCTACCCCCCCCCCCCCACACACAGGGTCTCCAATGCACCACGTGTGTCTCTTGAGGAGTCCCTGCAGCTGCCCCATACGCTCCAGAGCTTCTTTTCCTTCCAGCCTCTGGGCCTGCACTTCTAGCTCCTTCTCTGTCCTCAGGTTTCACTTCAGGCTGCGCTCAGGGAGCCCTATGGGGTGCAGGGTTCGAACCCAGCTTGGCCAAATGCAAGGCAAGAACCCTGCTCTCTGTTTTTTTTTTTTTTGTTTTGTTTTTGTTTTTTGCTTTTTGGGTCTCACCCAGCGATGCACAGGGGTTACTCCTGGCTTTGCACTCAGGAGTTACTCCTGGCGGTGCTCAGGGGACCATATGGGATGCTGGGGATCGAACCCGGGTCGGCCGCGTGCAAGGCAAACGCCCTACCCGCTGTGCTATCGCTCCAGCCCCCTAACCCTGCTCTCTGTACTGTTGCTCAGGACCCCCACCTCTCCCGGCTTGTATCCTTGCTTTCTCCCTCTGGCAGCCCTCCCAGGAGAGGGCTCTGCCGTCCCGGCACAAATCTGATATCGTTCCTTTAGAAGCCAGCAGGACCTAGGTAGCCCAGCGGGGCCTCGGCACTTGGGAGGATATCCTGACCCATCTCTAGAAAGATCACAGTCCTTCCCCTCATCTTGGGCTCCCCCCAGCTGTGCAGAATCACCCACATTCCACACCCTCACCTACGAGCTGATGTCTGTCCTAGTCACTCGCTCTGGCCCTTACCCCTGTGAGCCCTCAATTTGGACTCAGTTTTGAACTGCCAACTACTTGCTTTCTGCTGAAGCAGCAGAAGCTGCTCCATCTTGCTCCGAGGAGCTGACCCCAGGCTCTCAGGCTTCTGGTCCTTTCCGCCTTCCTTCGCCCCATACTTGCTCCCCAGACTTGCTCCCAGTCCTGCACCTACAGCAAATCTCCTGCCAGGTGTTCTGGTGATTCTAGAAATTTCTACTTTCTTCACTCTTCTTCTTGCTTGCCAGTCAACTGAGCACTGGAGGTGGGGCAAAGGCTCAGGGGGGTGAGGGTGAATAAAATTTTGCTGCACTTACATGTCCGTCCAAAGACCAGTGATCATCTTTGAACTTATTCACAAAGATCTCCACAGGGCCCGTGACCTGGTACACCTGGAGGAGGAGGTGGAAATCTTCTTTCTTGTAAATTCCTGGAAGGGGAAAGTTCAGAAGGAATACAGCAAAGGCCTGGGAATGTGAAAATTCAAGCCTGTGGGTCCTGGGTGTGAGTGAGTGGGATTTCCACGGGTGACATTGATATCAACATTTCATCATCAGGGCGAGCTTAGAGTGGCTTGCAAGTTGGGAAGGTCAAAGGCATGACCTTGTATGTAGACAAACCACAGGCTTCTGTCTGTGACCCCAATTTCACAGGCACGTGTGAGGACTAAGTGAATGTGATTTTGTGTATTTGCTGGCTCAGTTAACGCGGGCTCAGCTTTACAGTGCAGTGGGTGCAGGAACACGGGCGGGCACACAGATGTGTGGGAGCATGTTGGCACCCAGGGCCAGTGAGTGAGCAGGAGGACTCGGGTGCATTTGTGTGTGGCTGTGTGTTAATGTGGACATTGATTCACTCATGTGTTCTCTGCCCGTCTTTTTCAACAGACACTTACTTTACAAGATATTTAGGGGCCTGAGCAGTGGTATAGTGGGAAGGGTGTTTGCCTTGCATGTGGTTGACCTGGGTTCGATCCCTAACCCCCCATATGGTCTCCTGAGTCCACCAGGAGTAATTCCTGAGTGCAGAGCCAGGAATAATCACTGAACGTGCTGGGTGTGACCCCAAAAAGTTACCCCAAAGAGATGTATATTGTTTGATTATATAAAAATTGAAAATTGGAGAAAATTTGGAAAATGCAAATATATGTGAAGGGAAAAAAATCACTCTAGAACTCACTGTCAAGGAAAAACTGCAGTTAGTATTTGGGAATTGCTGCTTTTAATTTTTTTCCATATACTTTTTTTCTATTAAAAGCTAGACTAAGTTGGGATTGATGTTGGAACATTGTGAAGCAGGCAGGTCGTTAGGAGGGGTCCCTGCAATGAGTTCTTGGGATATAATAAAACCGAGATTTGAAGGGGTTACCCTGTCACTAGCCCCTAGAAGCAGAAAGTATTATTGCTAGGGCCCATTTGTGGACACAGGAACTGAGACATGATAAAGCTCTACCTGTGGCACTGGCACAGGCCTGAGAAGGCTGGACCTCTGTCCAGCAGGAGCAAGGGACTGAGAGAAGGACATGGAGGAGGACACTCAGAAGTTTCAAACTTTCTCCTTGCACAGACTCTTATCTAGGTATGAGTGTGGTGGCAGTTTGGGAAAAGTTTGTATGAAACTAACTTGGGCAAGGGAAGACTGCGCATGTATGGCCAGCCCATGCTGCCCGTGTCGGTGCTGCCAGGCACATGTTACTGCACACATGCTGCCCACAGCTCCCATCTGAGATGTGGACTCTGTTTCTCAGCACGGCTACCCGCTCTGGGGCGTGGCCCACATCTCCACCTGAGATGTGTACTTTCAGGCTCTCCCCGCCTGAAGCCTGCGTTCTCTCTTGAATCCCCCTCTCTCCCCTCCTAATTCACTTTTCTTTTTTTTTTTTTTTGCTTTTTGGGTCACACCCGGCGATGCACAGGGGTTACTCCTGGCTCTGCACTCAGGAATTATCCCTGGCGGTGCTCAGGGGACCCTATAGGATGCTGGGAATCGATCCCGGGTCAGCCGAGTGCAAGGCAAACGCCCTACCCACTGTGCTATCGCTCCAGCCCCGCTTCCCTCCTTCTTCAAAGTCTCTAAATAAAAGCTACTTTGCCTTATGGTTTGTTTCCCCCTGAAATTCTTTTTCTGTGAGGACAGGGAAACAGACCTGAAGAGCCTGGGCTAGGTCTGTAGCACTGTCGCACTGTCGTCCCATTGTTCATCAATTTGCTCGGGCAGGCACCAGTAGCGTCTCCATTGTAAGACTTGTTGTTACTGTATTTGGCATATCAAATATGCCACGGGGAGCTTGCCGGGCTCTGCCACGTGGGCAGGATACTCTCGGTAGCTTGCCGGGCTCTCCGAGAAGGATGGAGGAATGGAACCCGGGTCGGCAGTGTGCAAGGCAAACGCCCTACCTGCTGTGCTATTGCTCCAGCCCAGGCAAGGTTCTAGGACTGACTTTCCTTTTCTGCAAAGAACAATATCTTGCTCCAGCCTGAGTCAACCGCTCCCGGAGAAGCTGGGTGGCAACAATCATCCCCCACCACACAGGACAAGTGGGTGTCAGCTGCGGTTCTGTGGCTGCCTCACGGGGCTGGTGAGATGTGAGGTAGGTGCCGCGCAAAGGCGCATGGCAGACTTATCAGTCCTGTATCTCCCAGGCTCTTCCTGGGGTAACAGGTGGACAGAGAAAAGCTGGAGAGTTTCTCCTCGAGGTTGCTGCCTCTCTCCTCTCCAGTTTGCCCAAGCCACCGGGAAACCTCCACCGAAACAACTGCATGCCCGAAACAACTCTATCATGAACAACTCTACGAATCACCATGTATTAATACAAGAAACAAAAACTAGAATTCAATTTTTTTTTTTTAAATCTCAGTGCTGAGGATTGAACTCAGGGCCTCACACATGCAAGGCAAGTGTTCGGTTGAGCCACATCCCCTCCCTGGAGTCATATTTTAAATGTATATTGAGGCATCATAGTGGGCACATTTATCCCCAGTTTTGAATAACATTTTGTGTAGTGGATGTATTAATTAAAGTATCCATTTATTTATTTTGGGACAATTTTCTATTTCCAGTCCATGTAATACACATAGCATCTGAAATGACATTCATAAATGTTTTATTCCCCTTATAACTATTTCTTATAATAAATGTTCTTATACTATATACTATATAAGTATAATTCATGAGGCCAATCATTTTATGATTCTTGATACCAATCGCCTAGTTGCTTCTGAAACTTTGCTACTTTACACTTTGGAAAGTACTGGAAGGCTGATAGGCACTGAAGTTTAGACTAAAAATCAAACTTTAGTTCAATAAGTTGGAAAAAAAAATTGTAATTCTTTTTCCTAACCACTCAAAAAAAAAAAGTTCTTCTCTTATTTGTTGACTGTACCTTGGCTTCAAAGTTCTCTGTCCCTCCACATTTTTGGCTTTGCTTTTAGCTCTCTGTGCCTTCTTTAATTAGAATAGTCCTTTGTACACTCAATGCTTTCATCTCTGCATTTCCTGTAATGCTTTTCTCAAGTGGACAAAACTTAACAGACACTTTCTCTTCCCCTCTGTCCAGTGGACAAATCTGAGCCTTGGGAGAGGATGTATGAGCATGTATCATGAGACCTGTGACCTCAGGATCTGTGAGCATGAGACCGAGGTGGTGACATAAACGCATTCTTGGGAAGGGCATGCATCTCTCCACCCTCACTACCTCAAGCTTCCGCTGTCTGTCTGCTCCTTACCAGCCAAGTGCAGCTCCACACCGCTGTGGTCAATCATGGTGGCATTGACTTTGCTGTTGGCAACCTGGAAGCTGGTCACTTTGAGCATGGCCGGCTGCTTCTTCCCCTGGTACTCATAGGCTCCTTTCCATAGGGAATTCTTGGCAAAGACATCCCCGGGAACTAGAGAAATGAAGAAACAGAAAGGAAAAGGATTTCCTCATGTGCTGGCAGAATCGAGGCTGCCGACTAACCCTGGGCTGCTCAGTGAGAGGGTTTCCCCTGAGGTCTCACAGAGGGGAATCTAGGGGACTCTGGTCTGTCTCAGGATGTTCGCTGTCTCAGAGTGGATGGGTAGAGGGGGAAGGGAGGAAAGAGTAAAGGAGGGAAGGAAAGAGAGAGAAAGAGAGAGAAAGACAGAGAGAGGGGCGGGGAAAGAGGAGAAAAGGAGATAAAACAAGAAAGGGAGAGAGGAATAAAGGAGAGGAAAAGGAGACTGAGGTTGAAAAAAATAAAGAAAGGGAAAAAGTGAGGAAAGAAAACCAAAATATTTGCAGCACAGTGTCTGGCATCAACATGTTGACAGGAACGGTGGCCAGTGCAGAGTGACCACAATACTGGTCTTGGCTGTTCATTCTGAGTTATTTCATGTGTGCCAGTCAATGCTTCACTGTAGCCACACCTGTAGTCCTGCCAATGGGGCCACTCTGCTTACTTTCAGAGCTAAGGTTGCAGATTGTCTGGCACGCGAAGCCGGGCACACACAACTACATAATGGCTGACAGCCACTCAAATGGCTTATTCAATCTTAAAATAATTTTCTAGAGCAATTTGGATGTTTGATTTTTTTCTTAAAGAAATGTAAATAAAATATGAAGAGATAAAAGTCACTGATCTGAAACATTGGTCAATGGCTCAAACAGAATTCTGAGTCTATTAATGCCAAGTATAGTCTTCTTTCTTGGAACACAACCACGAGAATTTTGGAGAGGTATAAATTTAAGTAAGGAAACGAGAGTCTAATAACTTTTCATTGGTCAAGCCACTGCTATCGTTCCATTCCAGTTCTGAAAGGCACAATTCCTGTGGGGGAGAGAGTTCAAAGGACAGGAGCACGTGTCTGGCCTGGGAGGCCAAGCTGGATCCCCAGTACCACAAGCCCCCAAGCACCACTGGTGTCCTCTGAGCACCACAGTGTCTGAGCAGCCTCGGATCACCATGACTTGAACCCCTAGGTCTGCATAGCTGGGCTGAGTGTCTCTGGGAGTGGCCCCAGGACCCCCTGAGCACTCCTTGGGAGACCCCCACAAATGGAGCCATTGTTAGGAAGCATCCTGGACAGGGCCTTTGCTGTCTGTTCCTGACTACGCTGGTTGGTCCCCCTGGCTTGTCCAGGAAGGACTCTGGGGATCAGTGGCTCCACAGCTCGGGGCTGGAGATGTGTTTCTGGAAGACCATGGCTTCCTCTTTTAGGCGAGACGCCTGTTTCCTTCAGCTCACTCCTGAGGTCTCCCTGGTCTGGGAGCTGGGTGGAGAAATCTATCTGGTTCTACAGCTGGTCTTCGTGCCTTTCCATTAGGCAGCCAGCAAGTCCTTTCTGGGTCACTCAGTAAAGGAAGCAACAGCAGATTCTTTTTTTTTTTTTTTTTTTTTTTTGCTTTTTGGGTCACACCCAGCAATGCACAAGGGTTATTTCTGGCTCTGCACTCAGGAATTACCCCTGGCGGTGCTCAGGGGACCATAAGGGATGCTGGGAATCAAACCTGGGTCGGCCGCGTGCAAGGCAAACGCCCTACCCGCTGTGCTATCACTCCAGCCCCGCAACAGCAGATTCTTGACCCAAGTTACATACCCGAGGCTTGAGTGAGTGGTGGCTCCCGGGCTGTGTTGATGGGTCTCCCGCTGGGCCGGATCTCTGCTGGGGAAAGGGAATAGAAACAGACAGGTTCAGCCCTTAGTTGTCCCTCAGTTGGCCGATTAATGGCTGCCTCTTTGACATTAGTCCAATGAGTTCTTTCTTTTTTTTCTGGCTATACAAAACCCTTTGCTATTTTTACCAGTGGCGGTCATAGGTATTATCAGCGGGTTTTGTTGTCACTGTGGATGATGAAAGGCAACGCTCTGTTTCAGTGAGCAGGAAGGGGAAAAGATGTGCTCTCCCAGGACACAGAGCACCTGAAATGCCCCCTATCAAGGAACCCAGGATGGAAAACCCTGTGCTGGATTCTGTTTTCCCGGTATCCTATACCAGGAGACCTCCCCCATCAGAATGAGTTTCCTAAGCTCTGGTGGGGCTCGAGGCAGCCCTGGGTACTGAGAGGTGTTCCTGAGCAAAGGCAGAGGGAATAGCTCTAGGCCTGACCCACACAGCTGGGTCCAGGTCCATTAGTGCTTGATGAACTAGTGACCTTAACGGGTCACCTCCAAGCTGCCTTCATCTCCTTTCACAATATCTAGGTGCACCAAATTATCACCTTGTACAATTTAAATATATTTCAACTTCATTTGTCTGTAAGTATAATCCTAATATTTATAGCTGGAAAAATGAAATTAATGGGATACTGAAAAAATCCTACTCGACAAGAGAAATAATTTCATTGAAAATGGACCAGAGATTTGAATAGATATACAGATGGCCAATAAACACATGAAATTTTGGTCCATGTCTCTAGTCCTCAGGTTTATGCAAACAAAAATCACAATGCAATACCACTTCATACCTGTTTGGAATGGCTGTACTCAAAAGGATGCAGAATAGCAAGTTGGCAAGGATATGGAATCACTGAGCCTTCTACATTGCTGGTGGGAATGTAAAGGGATGCAGACAGTTTGCAAAACCAGTGTGAGGGTGACTCGGAATGTTACTGGGAGTCACTACTTACTCTTAAATATAAATCCTAGAGAACTGAAAACACACATCCCTGCAAAAACATTTCATAACAGGACTATTCATAATAGCCCCCAAATAGAAACAATTCATAGATCTATCTATGGATAAATAAAGTTTGTAGAGTTGGCAATGAAATGCTACTTGGGTCTAAGAGGGAATGAAATTGTGATATATGCTGTAACATGGATGAACCTTGAAAACTCTGTGGTCCGTGAAATCATCTACAAACAAAATAACAAATGTGACACCTCTCACAGGAGGTACCTGGCACAGACACATTGACAGCCTAGAAAGTGTAACAGAGGCTATTAGGGGCCAGGGGGGAGGGGCAATGGAATACTGTCACTTAACATGTATGGAGTTTCTTTTTGGGGATGGCTAAGAAATTTCTGGAAACAGGTAGTGGTGATTGTGGCACAATATTGTGAATGTACCCAATACAACTGAATTGTGGTCTTAAAAAAAGTCAAAATATTATGAGTCAATTATATCTCCATAAAAAAGAAACGACAAAAACATAAAATGGGAATTTTTATATTCTACAATAATATCTAATAATAAATTCTTAAGACGAAATCTTACATGGCTGCCATATATAAAAACAAGCATTACGTTCTATAAATGAAAGTCACAACAATGAAAATAAAATAATGTCATTAAATTCTGGTTCTGAGAAAAAAAACAACATTATTAAATTTCAGGCTGAATCTAAAGTCTTCTCTCTGAGGTGCTGGGAAGCAAAGAACTTCTAAGCATGAATGCTGAAGTCAGAACATTATCAGCATAGGAATCCCAGCTCTTTCTCTTTCCTAGCTCGTGACCTGTTGTTTCCTCATTTCCTCGGTTTCCTCATCTGTTAAATGGGGACGCGCATAACAGCAGCCATTAATGGTAACTGCGGGTGAGATGAGCTAACATAAGGTCCGTAGAACAATCTGTGGCTGGAGCCTGTTTACGTGCAGGTATAAGGTGACCATTTATTTTTCTTTCTTTTTTTCTTTTTTTTTTGCCTTTTGGGTCACACCTGGTGATGCTCAGGGGTTATTCCTGGCTCTGCACTCAGGAATTACCCCTGGCGGTGCTCAGGGGACCATATAGGATGCTGGAATCGAACCCGGGTTGGCCGCTTGCAAGGCAAACACCTTACCCGCTGTGCTACCGCTCCAGCCCCATAAGATGACCATTTCTAACAGACTTCACTCTGTGCCCCTTTGGGCTGCTGTGGTGTCGTCTTCTAGAGACGTAAGACCTCAGGAAATGAGAAGTGGGGTGCCATTTCCCAAGTCATGCTTCTTTCTTCCCCTCTGTCTGCCTTCACTCAAGCTCAGCCCTCATCCCCTTCGCTCCCCCCACCCCCCAAGACGTCCAGGGGCTGCACTCACCCACGCAGACCGGGGGTTTGCCTGTCCAGCTGCCGTCGGCTTTGCATGTGCGGTGCTCGGAGCCCCCCTTGAGGGAGAAGCCCTCCTGGCAGGAATAGATGAGGGTGTATCCCATGGAGGGCAGGTCGAGGGCCCCGACGTTGGCATGGGTTGGCGTCTCCGGCTGCCTACAGTGATGAGCTGGGGGAGAGGGAAGACGCCGTTGGAGCTGGAGAGTCAGGGCTTTCCTCCTGCCACCCCCTGCTCCTAAACAGACATTCAGCTTTCTTTTTCTGACCCTTTCAAGTTCAACACCCCTCCCCAGCCCTCTAACCCAGTCTTTCTTTTTTTTTTTTTTGGGGGGGGGAGTGCATATTTTTGGGCCATACCCAGTGATGCTCAAGTCTACTCTTTCCTGGCTCTCTGATCAGGAGTGACTCCTGATGGTGTGGGGGGGAATCCTACGTGGGTGCCAGGGATCAAATCAAGTTGGTTAAAGCCACATAGGAGACATGTGCACCAGCTCCTGCACTACGCCCAGTTTTGATGTCTGTATGGAGACATACAGGATGGAGACATGGGGTATTGGCCTCGCAACTCTGGGGGCACCTAAGCTAACAGTACTTTCATGAGAAAAGAGCAAAATCCTGAGCAAAAAAGCCCAAAGCCTTATATCCTGAGTGCTGGGCTGGGAGTTAGTCTTGACTGCCACCTCTTTTCCTTTGCTAACCCCTCTGACCTGCTGTGACATATCAGAGAACTTTTATGTGGAGATACCTTAAGTGTAGCCCCCGCCAGGGTGGGGACCACCCAGAGACCAACACTGGTCTCAGTGAGAAGTTGTGATCACCCCACCTTTCTGAGCGTTTAAGCAGACAGGTAAGACTGTCCAGGTAAGCTGTCTTGGCGGTGCAGAAGGAGCTGGTACTCACGGACACAGTCCGCGGGGGTTCCACTCCAGGTGAGGTTAGGAAGGCAGGTCCTGGTGGTGGAGCCCTGAAGCAGGTAACCTTTGTGACACTGGAAGAGCACTGTGCTCCCAACCTGTGACAAGAAAAGAGACCTGTGACCCCGGCCTTCCAGCAACGCTCACGCCCTATCGTGAGCCGCCGTTCCCCAGACACTGGGTCTCCTTCCCTCTATCTAGGTCTTCCTTCCTCTGCCACACTCTGCCAAGACCGTCCACTGAGCCCGAGGTGGTGGACGGAGGCTGACCCTGACCCAGGAGCCCTGACATCATGCAGGAAGGGCAGGCTGCACTGACCCCATGCCTCCTTCTCCTGTGTAGAGAGCGGGGATGGGCTTTCTGGCCATGGATAACCACTGTGGAAGGTTGGGACCCTCTGAAACGAGCATAGGAGTGAAAGCTTTTTATAAAATATGACCAACTGTGCAATATAGAATGATTGTGTGTGTGTGTGTGTGTGTTTCCTTGATGAAGCTCTAAGTTCCATAAAACTAGAAGACTCATCTTCCTTAAGGACAAGCCCTCCAGAGATGGGACAGTACTTGGCAAGTTTCTGTGGTGTGGGCCCCTTCCTCTCTCCATCAGCACAATTGTTTGGTCACATTCGCCACCAGGAGTCCCTCCCTGGCCCACTGGGCTCTGCTGCCACGCCGATCGGCTTCCTCCACTCCCTCCCCCACTGCACTACACTTGGCCCATGAACAGGGCGGAACTCAAGGGTATCAACCCTAAGTACTGTCAAAAACCCACATAGAACTTTTTTGGTTTTTGGACTGCCCACAGGGACTACACCTGGCTCTGTGCTCAGGAATCACGTTTGGTGCTGTTTGGGGGTTGGGGGACATATGGAATGCTGGAGATCGAACCTGGGTTGGCCATGTGCAAGGCAAGTGCCCTACCCAGTGTACTAACTCTGGCCCCTTCCACATAGAACCTTTCTGGAGGCCTTTGAAGAGTGCGCAGGGCTCAGATGCCACATCAGTGATGTTCGGCCCTGCAGTGTGGGTTGATGGATTAGGCACGTGCTGCTCAGGTGTAACAGTGCTGGGGGTGACAGGGCCACATCTATGGTGTTTGGGAGGGGGGCAGGCGGTTAACAGAGAACCTTGGGCTTCCAGCCTTTTGAGCCTTATGAGTAACCACCCCTTGGCCCCATATGTAGCTTTTCTTTTTTTTTTTTTTTTTCCCCTGGGCCACACTGAGCAGTTCTTAGGGCTACTTCCTGGCGCAGTGCTCAGGGGTTGCTTCCAGCACTGCTCTAGGGACCCTGTGGTGCCAGGGATGCAACGTGGGTTGCCTCATGTAAAGCACATGCTCCAGCCCTTTGGGCAATCTCCCAGGCTGCCAATACATAAGTTTGATTTTCCTCAAACTTATCCTTTGATAGCCAACTGATGACTAGATAGATCAGTGTTACTGATGATAAAAACCACCCATTAACATATTTTGTATGTTCTATGTAGGAGATGCTATATTTTTACAACAAACCAAAAGAGGAAAAAAACAGTTATGGAAATTATAAGAGAAAATGCATTTGTAGTACTTTATTTTTAAAGAGTTTAAATGTTTTATTTTTATGCACAAGTCCCTATTTTTATTTCTTTTCTAAAATTGTTATTTAGGTTTTAAAATTGAATCACAATGAGATACACAGTTTCAAAGCTTTTCATGATTGGATTTCAGTCATATGATGTTCCAACATCCATCCCTTCACACGTGTACAATTCCCAGCACCAATGCCCCCAATTTCCCTCTCATCTCAGCCCCTCACCCACCCCACCGCTATGTCAGGCACTTTTCCTCTCTCTCTCTCTCTCTCTCTCTCTCTCTCTCTCTCTCTCTCTTTCTCCCTTTCTCTTTCCTTTGGGCATTATGGTTTGCAATACAGATAAGTGAAAGGTCATCATGTTTGACCCATTACTTGCTTCTAACGCTCAGTTCTTGTCCAGAGTGATCATTTCCAACTATTATTCTCTATCCTAACTGCTTTACTATATTTCTTCACACCATATATTTATGTATTTAGTTTGAAATTGGCCCAGGAGATTTTGAAATTGGTCCAGGAGATAGTAAGAACTGAGTTAAACAATTAAGGAACCAGCAGACTCTTCCAGGCTGTTAGAGGTAGAGGATATTTCGCCATTCTTCTCCTTCCCCATGAGCATACCTTAGGGAAGGTGACACAGAGGCTTTACCTCAAACAAGGAATCCATTTGGCAGCAGCCTCCCAGGACCAGCCCGCAAGGGAATTTTCTCACCACCCTGACACCCGCTGGTCTACAACCTGTCCACGGATCTTTTTCTATATAACTGCTTCTTGTGACCATCTGGGCGAGATGGTTCTCTAGGATTCGAGTCCACCTGCTTCCAGTCAGCCTGCTTGTTACTAAGAAAGCTCAGTCTTGACTTGGTGACTTATCTCCTGTTTTCCTGTTTTTATTTTGTTTGTTTGTTTTTGGGTCACACCTGGCGATACTCAGGCATTACTCCTGGCTATGCACTCAGGAATTACTCCTAGTGGTGCTCTGGGATGCCGGGGATTAAACCTAGGTCAGCCACATGAAAGACAAGTACCCTACCTGCTGTACTATCACTCTGGCCCCGGTAACTTATCTCTTGATTGCCTGCCCCCTCGAGAAGTGATGGACAGAAAACTTTCCAATTACATGTTTATAAGAAAAGCTGCATACACAGTGTTCCTCCAGATTCAGATGTATACTACTCAGTTTAGAATGCCTGGAGACATCTATTATTTCCAAGAGCAAGTGCCAAAGCAAAGGGGAACTCTTAGTTTCTACTATGCCTAAACTGTACATCTCCAATTTCTTCACTTATATGCAAACGGTACCTCTAATCACCCACTTGTTCAAAGCAAAACCCTGTCATCCTTGAAACCTCGTCATCCTTGATTCCTCTTCTTTCAAACCTCTTCTTTCATCTGGTGGGACAGTGAGTCCTCTTGGTCCTACGTACAGAACACTTTCTGCCACCTGCCTCATTTCTTTGTCCATGTCACTATGCTTGCCTGCCCTTGTCCTCACCTTTCTCTGAGCCGCTTCAACAACATCTTATGTGCTCGGACACTTTCATTCTTGGTCCCTTTTATTCATTCTGTCCTTAGTGAGAATTCCAATCCTGGATCGGATACCCCAGGCATTTAGAATAAAATAGCTAATATTTATCAAGGCCACAGGGTCCTACATGACACATCCCAGATCTCTGTCTCTTCAAAAATTATGGCATAACATTTGACACATACAAAGAGTACATGGAGCACCACCATATAAATTGTTATAATCTAAATATCATTTTATGATGTCACCTGTAATGCAACTGATGTTCATTAAGCCACATCCAAGTGTGAGTCACTGGTGGTGGGTGCCAGTGTTAGTGTGCGGGGTCTAACTCTCAGGTGACACAGCTGTGACTATTTGCATTTCCCTCCACTGCCCCTGTCACGGGCTCCCTTCAGTGGGAGCCAGGAACTTGTGTGTTTTGAATTTCCTTCCTTTGTTAGAAAGGAATTCCACCACACATGCACACATGCATCTCCAAGCAATATACATTTCCCCTGCCTTCCCACCTCTCTGGTAGCCCAGTGTCTTGGGGATTGGGTCTGATGCTTTGGGTTCATATCTGTACTTGCATACATGCCCTTCCTAACTGCAGGCTGGGCAGTGCTGGTAGTGGTGGGATGGGGGGCTATCCTCCTCCCCTCCTCCTGCTTTGGTATCAGTGCGCTTCTGGTCTTGAAGGGTGAGCTCTAGTGCATGACTCAGAGCTTAACACTGCTTTTCCTGACCGAGCCCCCCCGCAACTCCCCCACCAAGTGCTGTCTTGAAGCTTGTTCCTCAGTCCCCAGAGGCTGACAGTGGCAGAAAAAGGCACAGGAGGCAGGAAGGCCTGGCTGACCTCATTACCTGGTAGCCTTGGGAATTGTTCTGGATCCCAAACTGCGGCATGCCGGGGTCTGCACATGTGGTCAGCGTTGGATCTGGATTGAAAAAAAAAATCACAGGTCACTCATGGCCTCTACATGTGTGGAGAGCTAGACATAGTAAAGTGAATGGAGAGCCCTCTGCCTTCCCTCCCTCAGGCATGGCGGCTGAGTGCCACCCAGCTGCGGGCACCGTTCCTGGTAGCGCTCTGCACGTTCTGCTGTAAGATGCTCAGAGGCGGGCTCTTTCCCCATGCACACGAGTCCCTGAAGACTGGGAAGGAGCTTCAGCCTCTCGGAACCCAGAAAAGGCTGCCCAGCCCTGGCCCAAGACCATCTCTTACCTATGCAGCTGGGCTGGGTGCCACTCCACGTTCCATCTGACTGGCAGAATCTCCGCGGAGAGCCCACCAGCACCAGAGGGGGTTGGCAGGAGAAGGAGACAGAGGACCTGTAGGAGAAGCCTCGGTCCTCTCTCCTCCCATGGGCCGGCACCCCAGGGTCTCCGCAGAACACAGCTGGGAAGAGGAAGGGAGGAAAGCAGGTCCAGGATTCTTTCTAGAACCCAGTTGGCATCTCTGTCTCCACATTCCTACCATGCACCCCAATATTGGTTCTTTCTGTCCCTTCCTGCCTGGTTACTCTTCAGCTCTGCAGACCAGGGCAGCCCTGGCTCATGGTGGACGGCTGCCTTGCTGCTGCAGATGCGTCTGAATGTCACCGAGGGAGCAGAGGAATGTGGCAGGAAGCTTAGAGCAGCCAGATAAAGTAATCACAAGCCCACTTTCCCAAACTCGCTTTTCCTCTTTGCTGCTCTATTGCTGGATCATGTGTGGGTGAACTTGTGCCTGGCTATGAAAGCAAGGCTCAGGCGTTGTTAATCTCGCTTTGTTCACCTGCTACCCTATCATTGTTTCCCCAGTGGAAGAAAGCCACAGCACTGTCACTTCCTCATTTTGCAGCAAGAGGTCCCCCCGCAATCATAATTTGCTATCACTGTACATTAGCATTTTCTAGGCTGGAGGAGTTGGAAAGGCCATTCTTGCACTTGCATTGTTTCCTTAGGCGCTGTCTCTGGGCACGTGCTTATTATCTTGCAGTGTCTGAGTGGGTCTGAATGCACCTGATGTCTTTCCGAAGGCTTTGCATTTACATGGTGGGGGGCAGGGCAGGATGGAGCCCTTTTCATTCAGGTCACCAGAGCTGAAATCAAAGCTGACAGTGCCAATCAAAGCTGACAGTGGAATTCAAAGCTGGTGACAGCAAATGGAATAAATGCAGGCCCATCTTCCTTCCATTCTACTCAGCATTTTAAGTGTTTGCATGCACATGTATTAAAAATGCTTCACTCCTCTCTATGTTACAGAAGCGGGCCTCTGTCTTCGTGTTTTTTTTTTGTTTTCTTTCTTTGGGTTGCACCTGGTGATGCACAGGGGTTATTCCTGGCTCTGTTCTCAGGAATTACTCCTGGCGGTACTCGGGGGACCATATGGGATGCTGGGAACTGAACCTGAGTCAGCTGCGTGCAAGGTGAATGCCCTACCCGCTGTGCTATTGCTCCAGCCCCTGGGCCTCTGTCTTAAAGGGAGTTGAAGGCCATAGCAATTTTCTTTTTTTTTTTTTTTAATTTTATTTAAATTTATTTATTTTTAATTAGAGAATCACCGTGAGGGTACAGTTACAGATTTATACACTTTTGTGCTTATAGTTCCCTCATACAAAGTTTGGGAACCCATCCCTTCACCAGTGCCCATTCTCCACCACCCGTAAACCCAGTGTCCCTCCCACCCTCCCCAATCCCATCTCCCCCCCACCCCACCCTGCCACTGTGGCAAGGCATTCCCTTCTGTTTTCTCTCTCTAATTAGCTGTTGTGGTTTGCAATAAAGGTGTTGAGTGGCCGCTGTGCTCAGTCTCTAGCCCTCATTCAGCCCGCAACTCCCTTCCCCCACAGGCCATAGCAATTTTCATGCCTTTCATAATAGCAGAGAGTTGTTCTATCTACCTACCAGCATTTTTGTTTTTGGGCCACGCCCGGTGGTGCTCAGGGCTTACTCCTGGCTCTGTGCTTAGGGATTACTTTTGGCAGGACTAGGGAAACCATCTGGGGTGCCAGAGATCCAACCTGGGTTGGTCCAGTGCAAGGCGAGAGCCTTACCCTCTCTGCTGTGGCTCCAGCCCCCAAAGACACTCTCATTTTTGTCCTTTAAACTTTCCCTGCTTTGTTGCTAGTGTTTTGGACAAAGTTCCACCCTGACTTTTTTTTTTTTTTTTTTTTTTTTTTTTTTTGCTTTTTGGGTCACACCCGGCAATGCACAGGGGTTACTCCTGGCTCATGCACTCAGGAATTACCCCTGGCGGTACTCAGGGGACCATGTGGGATGCTGGGATCCGAACCCGGGTCGGCCGCGTGCAAGGCAAACGCCCTACCCGCTGTGCTATCACTCCAGCCCCCCCACCCTGACTTTTGAGGAGGGCACTCCCTACTCTAGGTCACATAGATACACAGGTGGGAAGAGGGCGGGGGGAAGGGGGTGGGCTGGGGGAGTCAGGAGTGACTTACGGAAGCACTGAGGCAGCTCTCCGGTCCAGGTGCCGTTGCCCTCGCAGGTGAGCACGGCCGGCAGGGAGAGCTGGTACCCCTCCAGGCAGGCGTACGTCACGCTGGAGCCCCACATGAAGTCGGACCCCACCACCTTTCCATTGGGGACGGGCTGGGGCGGCTTGCACATGATAGCTGGGGGGAGAGCAGAGCGGGCTGGGTTATGGGTGTCCTGGGGAACACAGGCCCTGGACACCAGCACAGGGCCAGAGACACTGTCCTATGCTGCCTGGAGTCTGGGGCCAGCCGGAAACAGCAGAAGGTCCTCACTTCCGTTGAAGCTCTGATCCTTGCCCCCCTACTCCAGGCTCTCTCAAGACCTGAAAAAGCCCACCTTGTTTTGTTACACGTTTCCTCTCAGTGCTGGAAACTTAGACTCCTTTGGGCTGTCTGAAGAGACGTTCAGAGACCCTCCTGCACGTTGTAGCCCCCCGACCAGTGTCAGCTCTGCAGCTGCCAGGACCCTGGTCCTTCTCCACACTCAAGCCCCACCCCACCCCTGGTGTTTGGCTCTCCCTGGTCCGTGCCCTGTCTACACAGACTTCACACATGCACGTGCACACACATACCTTTGCAGACTGGCTTGGTGCCGTTCCACGTTCGGTCCTTGGTGCAGCTCAGCACTGACACCCGGTGTGACTCCATCGTGTAGCCCGGGACACACTGGTAGGTCACGGTTCTGTTGTACCGGAAGTCGTGGCCCAGTCGAAGGCCATTGGCTGGGATCCCAGGGTCACCACAGTTTATGACTGGGGTTAAGGAGACAGAATGGCTCACTCCCAGCACAGACAGCCCCTCCCCCGTATTCCAACCCTACCCCGTCACTCCCTGCACGTGCCTAGAAGGGAAACCCAGGGAAAGGATGCCCAGACCCCTCCCAGGGCCTCACCAGCACTCCTAGTGGGGTTGACAACTCTCCCTGCCCAGCCGACCCTGCTCCTGGCTGTCCTGCCCGTGTACACACCCTTATTCCAAGTATACACACTCGGGCACTGAGGACCTACCTGGAGGAGAGACCTACCCAGAGGACCCCAGTTCCAAAATCAGGCTGAGGCCCTGGGGGAGGGAAGTTTCTAGGCTGAAGAGCTTAAGATATGGTCCCAGGCCACAAAAGATAGTTTGTCTGCCAAGGGACATGTCAGACCCTACCCCAGCCCTGCTCGGTGGCCTCTGTGTGTTGGCGGCAGCACCAGTGACCTGTGCTATGGGACCAGGTGAGGTGGGGTTTGATGAGCTCTGACCTCAGAATGAACCGGCGTGTATGTGGATATCAGAGGGAGCCGGGGCTCAGGCCAAGGCTTTGAAAGGGAGAGTGTGGCCAGAGTCCCTTATCTGACCACTTCCCTCCACAAGGGCCCCAGAGCAACACAATTCCCAAGAGAAAGAGGCTGAAGCAGCTCTTGGCGGATCATAACGTGGAGCTGTGGAGCCATGCCGCTCGAGAGCAGGACACGGTGGCGAGGGAGCCAGGGAGAGGAGGAACTAGACATAGCAGAAGGCCACAGTTTTAGAGGGGAAAAATAAAGCTTAGCGCTGTGCGTCTGTGTGTGTGTGTGTGTGTGTGTGTGCATGCGTGTGTGCATGTGTGTGTATGTGTATGTGTGTGTGTGTGTGTGTGTGTGTGTGTGTGTACATCTATGAGAAAAAGAAAGCTCAAGAAACTGGCTGGATCCGCCTCCCCGCCCCCCTCATCCCTCAGTGGCGCAGTGGCCGCCATCTTTCAGAGCTATTGGACAGCCAGGTACGGGACTGCAGTGACGAGACATGCGGGACCTCACAGATGGGGGGTGGAACTGGCCCTTCTCCCCGCCCCAACGAGGCCCCGAGTTGCCGCCCACAAACAGCTCCTCCGATTCCTGAACAGCCATGATCTCAGAGGCACACAAACCAATCTCAGAACCCAGTGGCTTTTGGCAGAAATGCATCTGGGCTGTGCATTAAACTACAGCACCGTGCCACTCCGGGTGGGGAAAGGGGTTTGTCCCTCCACCTCACCCACCACCCCCACCCCCGGTGGCATGGTGGCCACCATCTTTCAAAGCCTATTGGACAGCCAGGTACGAGACTGCAGTGAAGAGACATGCGGGGCCTCACCAGATGGGGAATGGAACTGGCCCTTCTCCCCTCCCCACCCCGACGAGGCCCTGAGTTGCCACCCAGGAATAGGTCTCAACTTATCACTAAAATATCAGAAATCCAAAATTGCGCGGCCGCAATAGCGGCTGTGCGACATCACATGCTCTTCATAATCAGCAATCACTATCTCTATCACTATCATCCTATTGATCCTTAATAGAAAACAAATTATCTAATGATGCCTTTTTGTCAGATCTGATTGTTGGGGAAAATTCCAAATAATAATGGTGAGTCTTTTGTTGAAATATTGAACGCAATCAAAGTAGAGAGAGAGTATAGTGGAAATCATCTGCCACACAGGCAGGGGAAGGTTGGGATGGGGGTTATACTGGGGTTCTTGGTGGTGGAAAATGGTGGTGAAGGATTGGGTGTTTGATCATTGTGTGACCAAGACTTAAACTTGAAAGCTTTGTAACTGTTCTCATGGTGATTCAATAAATAAAAAATAAAAATATTTAAAAAAGTGAAAGAAAAAAGAAATTGGCTGAAGTCTGAGAAATAGCAAATACATATTCCCTGGCTCTCTGAGTTTCAGTCATCGCATCTGTAAAGTGGGGCTAACCAGCAATGGCCTCTCAGGGCACCACTCAAAAGGCAAGAAGCACATAGAATGCGACCAGTGCCTCATGGCTGTCCGGCATGTCCAATCAGAGGAACTCAGTCATCAGACCCTCCTTCAGGGTTGAGCCCCCAACCCCTGCCAGTCCTCCCATTCTCCCAGGAAAGGCCTTGTCGGGGTGGAAGTCCAGCACCTCAGCCATTGTTTCTCAGGGGGCCCAGGTGCCTGGCCGCTCACCCATGCACTCCGGGTCACTGCCTGTCCAGGTACCATTGACTGAGCAGTGTCGGCTGAGCAGGCCCGTGGCATAGTAGCCTTCCCGACACTCATAGACGATGGAGCTGGAGAAAACCAGGCCGTCACTGAACAGGACTCGGGCATTGCTTGGAGTCCCAGGGTTCCCACAAGAGATCACTAGGAAACCAAAAAAGCACATTATTCACCAGAACAAAGGCAGGTCTCACGTGGGTGGGGAGCAGGGGGTCTGAGATATGCCTGGAGTGGAACTAACGTGCTAGCAGAGGGTCCTCTGGACTGAAATACTATATGGGCCATGCATGTACTTCACCTGCAGAATTCGAGCAGGAAGGAAAAGACCTCCTCAATTTTTTTCTTTTTCCTCAGTGCTAAAACATAAAGAATGTCATTGTCACTGTCATCCCGTTGCTCGTCGATTTGCTTGAGCGGGCACCAGTAACATCTCCATTGCGAGACTTGTTGTTACTGTTTTTGGCATATCAAATACACCATGGGAAGCTTGCCAGGCTCTGCCGTGCGGGCGGGATACTCTCAGTAGCTTGCTGGGCTCTCTGAGAGGGATGGAGGAATCGAACCTGGGTCAGCAGCATGCAAGGCAAATGCCCTACCCACTGTGCTATCCGTTTGCCTTGCATGCAGCCAACCTGGGTTTGATTCCCAGCATCCCATATGGTCCCCTGAGTACTTCCAGGAGCTACTCCTGAGTGCAAAGCCATGAGTAACCCCTGTGCATTTCCGGGTGTGACCCAAGAAGCTGAAAAAAAAAATGAAGCACGTCCCCAGGAATTAAAAAACATAAAGAATACATCTGTTTTATTATGACATGCAAAGTTGTAAATGACTCCTTGATATCACCAAATATCTAACCAGTGCTTCATTTCCCTTAAGGGTCTCATTTTTAAATAGTTGTTTTGTTAGATGGAGAATCCACGCATGTGTTAGGTTGGTGTGCTTCTTAGGACTCTTAGAATCCAGAGATTCCTGTTCTTCCTCCTTTCATCCATCTATTACAGAGACCAGGGCAGGAGTCCAGCAGCTTTCTCTGCCTCTGGAGTTCGCTCACAGCATCACTCTGCATCATTTACCAAGTTGTTCCACTCCCTGTGGTTCCTGGACCGAGTTCTACTCTTTGCCTAGCATCCTTCATTGAGGTATGCCTTCCCTGTGGCAACACATCAGGAAGCACAGAATGTCTGCTCACAGCCTTGCTCCTCTTGAAGTTGATTCATGGGCTCAGGTTAGCCCATCTAATATGGCTTTGCAAAGGCAAGATTCGCTTTTCAACTTTCAGCAGCAATTGATGAGTGTTGACAAGATTCATCATGTTGTTAGGGAATAAGAAACGGCGACATCCTAAGTCTGTTAGATCTCCCACACTCTCTACAGTTCCTCAACAACAAAAAAACTTGCACATGATCAAATAATTGTTTACCCCCAAACATAATTCACACAGAAAGGCCAGATGGTGCATGCCTTTTTAATTAACAGATGTTAGAATAATGTGTTGGCTCTCTTGCTAGCTCCAGAGGTGAGCAGCAAACATCTGACTCATGAATATAAAAATGATTAAGAAATGATTTACTATGTTGTTATCCATTGCCACTATTATTTATTTTATTGATGCTCAAATGATTCCATCTTTGGCCAGTGAGAGTCTCTCTGTCTCCATGGACTGATGTCCTCTTGTCTTTTGTAGATTCCTTATTGGGGTGATGCCACATTCCCGTCATCTCGTATATTTCCTCCCCTTTCTGACTCAATAATCTTTCTTATCCAGTATCTTATAGTGTTACACATAATAGTTTAAGGATAGAGATATCAGTATTATACTAAAAGTAAGATTGCTAAAAACAGTATATGACTTCATTTCAGTTCTTTATATCCTAGGGATAAATTCTTTCTCCCTCAAGAAAGAAGAAAAGTGCCTGCTATAGAGGCAGTCTGAATGAGGCGGGTGGCAGAAGGGAACTAGGGACATTGGTGGTGGGAAATGTATGCATGTATACATAAGCCTTGCATGCACGCATTCATGAGACCTGGGTTCAATCTCTGAAACTGCAAATAAACCAACAAAAACATCAAGTCAAGTCTTAAAGGCTAAGTGGGAGCTTAGCAAGGAAGTCATAAATCTCTTATTATATTTATTTATAGATATATAAATAGAGAGATTCCAGTTTCATTTTTAAGAAGTCAGTTAAAAATAATGCTCTGGTGGGTTGTTAAATCATTAACTCCACTGTTAGATTTATTCATATCTATTTTAATACATACAGATTGCTTGTTTCTAATATTTGATTTCATTTCATAAGTATATACAGCATTTATATAGTTGCAAAATAAATCTACATGATATTTCTTATATAATCAGCATTCATTTGGAGGTCCCTAGCTTCCAACTCCTCAAGTAAGCTTTGTGTTGCAGAGGGAGGGCAGAGAGAAAGTAGGATAACTGAGCCATGGCCTGTACCAAATCTACTTTTGGAAGATACCCCTAAATAGATGAATTCAAACTATATGGTTAGTGTTATATTTGAAGAAAATAGCCCTAAGCAAGCTTCCTTTTATTTTGAGAGAGAGAGAGAGAGAGAGAGAGAGAGAGAGAGATGGGGAGAAGTTTCAAAAAATTGACTTCCTGGTAGAGAGGTTTTTAAAAGATTCCCCCCTGCACGAAATATATGTGTGTGGAGAAATAGAATTCAGCCCCCCCTCTCATTGAAACTACTTCAGGAAATAACATACATTAAGGGCTTATATTACCTTTTTTTTTTTTTAGGGCTTACAATACTTTTAAATAATTTTGAATTTCTCTTGGAGCTTAGGATGCTTGTTTAAGACAATCTCTTCCCCTTAAACTATGAGCTCAAATAGGAGACAATGTCCTGCACCCAAATGTGCACTACAGTACTTGGCACATTATTATTCAATAAAACTGTGCACTAAACAAACTTATTCACTTGCAGTTTCTTCCCTTCTCAGGAGCATGGAACCCCTGTCTGGTTTTGGATCACCAGTGAAAACAGCATGAACTCCCTGTTGCTGTCTAGTGCCCACCAGGGCTGGGGCCACGGGGCCTGAGCAGGAGGACAGGTGGTCAGGTGGGAAGCGGGAGAAGAGTGCCTGGGGCAGGCAAAGGGGGGGAGAAGCAGAATGGTCACATACATTACCTCCACACTCAGGCTGCGTGCCACTCCAGGACCCGTTGGCTTGACAGGTTCGCTCTGATGATCCCCGGAGTGCGTGCCCAGCTTCACAGCTGAAGCGCATCAGACTGCCGGGAGCAAAGCTGTCCCCCAGACGGATCCCGTGGGCTGGGATCCCAGGGTCTCCACACACTCCCACGCTGGTGCCTGTGGGCCAGAACCAAACGAACACCCTTGTTTCTCGAATCGAGGAAACAGGAGTGGAGGCCGGACACAGAGAAAGAGTGTGGTTGGTCTATTGCTAGGGGGAGTCAGTGGGCGTCAGCAGGGATGGGGGTGAAAACTGTGTCTAACCCGAGTTGCTAGAAGGGAATCCTGCCCTGTGACTCACAGGTCAAAGAACACAGAGTTCTGACCTCACGGAGGAGCTGGGGGAAAAACGCAGCCAGGGGAGAAAGACGGCAGAGAGGAGCTTCTGTGGCAGATGCCATCCATGGTCTGGTTCTTTGGCCTGTGCTAGTGCAGGACGTCGGTGGTCTAAGCTGGGCTTTTCTCCTCCTTCTCCCCTTTATCTCTCCCCCACCTGTACCGGCAGGTCCTGTACTTTCCCCATTTCTGCTGCATTAGCTCTGGTGCTCAGTTTTCCCTTGCCTGCACTGCTGCGAGAACTTCTCCAGAGTCTCTTCCTCTTATCCATCCTCTACTTTATCTTCAAATCCAAATGGTTGACAATCACCAACCATCTGACCTTACTTCTTTCCTGCTGAAACTACTCCATGGCATCTCACTGCCTCTAGAATAAAACCCAAGCTTCCAATTCTTGAGTCCTGATAGTGGCTTTAATTGAGGGCTCCCTATTCACAATTCTAGGTTAAACACCAGCGGCCTTCATGTTTCAGGCTTTCTTTGTCTCCTGCCTCCTTGTTACATTTATGCATGGGCTGGAGCGATAGCACAGCGGGTAGGGCATTTGCCCTGCAAGTGGCATTTGCCCTGCAAGTGACCCAGGGTTCAATTCCTCTGCTCCTCTCCTCCTCTCCAGCAAGCTACCGAGAATATCTCACTTGCACAGTAGAGCCCAGCAAGCTACCCGTGGTGTATTTGATATGACAAAAACAGTAATAATAAGCCTCACAATGTAGATGTTACTGGTGCCTGCTTGAGCAAATCAATTAGCAATGGGATGACAATGACAGTGATGTTACCTGATATTGTGCAAATTTACCCAAGAGAGTGCTATGGACTCAAAAGATGGAGAATAGAGGACAGGAGATGAGGCCCAAGGAAGATGAGCCAACACATCTCATAAGTACAGAGATGTATAGAAGACATCTCTTGATCACACCAGGTGAATCTGAAAGATGAATAGGAAACTAAAGAAAAAAAAAGAGTGTCATTGGCATGAGAAGACAAAGTTTCCAACTGATGTTGAATGGATCTTCTTATGAGATGATCTGTGATAACATCTGAGTGGTTCTATTTATTGGAAGTAATAAATGTTTGGGTGTATGTCTAACCTACCATTTATCATTTTTGCCTCTTTGAGTCAGCATTATTTCCTTTTTCTATACTAGTTTTAGACTGAGAAAACTGTATAACATCACATTACCCTTTCTGCTCTCTACTAAGGAGGAAGGAATTCCTCCAGTCTTCAACTCAAGCATTTGAAAAAAAGAGGTTCCATCATCTTTAGTTGGTTTTCTTATCTTTTGGAGTCTTTAGGATGTAGCTCTAACTTCCACACTGCCTCTCTGATCTCAGCTAGAAGGGCCACTTGTTTAAGGGCTAAGGTGTGAAATTTCTACCCAAGAACTTATCTGACAAACTGGCCCCACTGCATCGTAACAATCTTCATTCCTGTGATCAAAGGGAATCTAAGACAGAATGTTGTAGTGTGGAAACTGATGACAATTGTTGACTTTTAAATTTTTGGCGGGGCAGTGGGACTCAGGGCTTACCCCTCTCTCTATGCTAAGTGGTCATTCCTGGTGGTGTTCAGGGAACCATATTGATGGGATTGAACCGGGATTGACCAAGTGCAAAGCAAATGCCAACTCTGGCCCCGGCTGTTGACTCTTTACTGAAGAGGTGTATCAGGAAGGTGATGGCTTTGCAGAGGTGGGCAATGAGTTTGCCAAAGATGTGTAAGATGCCAGAGATCTTCACATGCCTTTGATGGTCTAGAGACTTATGACTGAAAGATTCAGAGAATATTGTTATAGATATGAGGCACTGACTATACCGAATGCTGCTCAAAAGTTTCACCCTGAAACTTCAAACTAGTGCTGATCAGGACTGGCAGGAGCAGCTGATGCACAGGAAAGTATTAAGTTTCAGGACTGGGGAGGGGAGGGGAGTGGGGGAGATACTATTCTACTTACAAGCACACACCTAGAAATGTGTACTTCTCCATTCCCTGACCCTCCATTTTCTTACCCGAGGCATTTAAGAGTCATTATCACCTGAGAGTTTATAAAGTCCCTTCTAGTTCTGTTCTCTGAGGTTCCCAGGAGGGCTCTGCCACAATTCTCATCCCCTGTTTTTCTCCCTTGACGACAGAGAAGTGCGATTGCTACCACTTCAGACTACTCAGACGCAGGCATCTAACACTTGGCTAAAGCACATTCCTGCATGTTTGACGGGGGCACTGTGCTTCTGAAAGGGTTCTTGCTGGCTTCCTAGTTTTTCATGCTCCCAAGGGGTCATCTTATTTTTAGTTTCCCTTGACCCTCTGATGTGCCCGAGGAGGAGCTCCCTTCTTCCACAGACAGGACCAGCACATAGGAAGTCACACAAATGTGAAATGTCGAGGGCGAAAGAACTTTGGAGGTTTTAGAGCTGAATTTTTTATGATATGTGAGCACTGGATTCCTCTGGCTCTGCCTCACACAGGATCCTTCCTAGTTCACTAACTGCGTGGTTAATGAGGTCAGTAGGGGTGAGGACTAAAAGTCCAAGATAGCAACTTAGAGTGAGGGGTCTGGAATGGTCCTGGGAGACCTAATTGATCTCTGCTTCTTTCTTTTTTGGCAGTGTCCTGAATTTCAGAGACAAGCTCCCCTTGAAACCCAACCATGTCCAGTCTTAGGTTCCTAACTGTGATGTGGTCTCACAGCCAGCAGAGGGCGTTGGCACTGGGAGGCAGCCAGGCTTCCAGAGAGGATCTGATTATACCAGGAATGAGGGGGGCAGTTTCAAAGCCTGGGTGAGCCCTGGCGGGAGGAATCCTGAGTGACAGGAGCACTGCCATTGTGGGTGTGACACAGGGTAAGAACTCTCTTCTGGGGACAGCCAGGCTCACCTCAACGGCTGTGGCTGCTAACATTTTGACTTTGGCATTGACAGGAAAACGCAATTTCAAGTATTTTGCTCTGACATTGCTAATGAATTTGCAGTTTGGATACTATGGATGTCAGAACCATAGTATTGACATACACTTGCTGTTCTGACAACACTTTCTAGAGAGTAAGAGTAAAACAAATTTATTTGTAGGAGAACTAGGGGACTAGTGTCTGAGGGCAGTCATGGCATCCCATGAGGTCACCAGGATGCGGGACAGGTGGGGGGAGGCAATGACAAGTGGGAAGGAACACAAGCAGGAATGTGGGGGTCCCGACAGAGCAGAAAGAACATAGGACTGACGAAGGCCATGTGGGAGAAGGGAGTTGTGGTCTGAATGAGGGCTAGAGACTGAGCACAGTGGCCACTCAACACCTTTATTGCAAACCACAACAGCTAATTAGAGGGAGAGAACAGAAGGGAATGCCCTGCCACAGTGACAGGGTGGGGTGGGGGGAGATGGGATTAGGGAGGATGGGAGGGATGCTGGGTTTACTGGTGGTGGAGTATGGGCACTGGTGAAGGGATGGGTTCCCGAACTTTGTATGAGGGAAGCATAAGCACAAATGTGTATAAATCCGTAACTGTACCCTCATGGTGATTCATTAATTAAAAATAAATAAATTTATTATATAAAAAAAAAAGAACATAGGACTGAGATGTTCCCGAGACTAGGAAGGCTTCGATGGCTGGTTGGCAGGAACTCATGGGATCAAGCGTCTCCATGGGACTCTGGCCCGAGGGAGTCCTCCCCTATAGCTCTGCATTCCTTGGCTCTGGGGGCTGACCCAGTGCACCCAAAGAAGGTTCCAGATCACCAGGGCTGAAGTCCAGTGGGGACGCAAGAGGGAAGCGCTGTGCTTGGAAGAGCGGCAAGTGTGTCTCCGATGCTGGTCACACTTGCCTCTCAGCAGCCGGGGACTTCTAGGAACCCGCCCCGCCCCCCAGCCCTGTACCTGAGCAGTGCGGGAGGGAACCGGTCCAGTGTCCATCCAGCCCGCACATGCGCGTGGCGTTTCCCACCAGCGTCCGCTTGCCCGTGCAGCTGTAACGCACGACGGCCCCCACGGTGTAGCTGTCCCCCGACATCTGGGAATGCGGCGGGGAGCCCGGATGACCGCAGGACACCACTGCGGGAAAGAGAAGACCTTTCAGCACCTCCACACGGCCTGGAGCCTCATCACCAACCGGACACGCTCTGGGCGTTGGGAGTGACCGGCGGAGAGGACCCGAGAGCCGTTAGCAGGCACATTTTCCCGGCCACTGCAGGCTGTGCGCGCCCACCCCCTCAGCGCACACCCACCCACAGACCTGCGGGAGGAGGTGCGGCACCCACACTGTTCAGAGCCCAAGGAGCACGTGGCCATTTCGGCTCTGCATGTAGTAGGAACTCAGTTCTTGCTCTCTTTATTTGGTGCAATATTGATCAATGGATTTTAATTGGTTTCTATTTAGACACATAGCTGCTTACAATGGGGTTTTAGACATGTGGTGTTTCCGCCTCCAACCCCAGCACCCGGTGACCGCCCCCTCCCCACCTCAGGTTCCCTCCTACCCCCCAGCCTGACTTCTTGATGGAGACTTTTTTTTCTCTAGTTTAAATGTACTTTTTTTGTTTGTTTGTTTAATTTTATTGAATCACTGTGAGATAGTTACAAGCTTTCATGTTTGGGTTACAATCTCACAATGATCAAACACCCATTCCTCCACCAGTGCACATTCCCCACCACTAATATCCCAGGTATACCCCCCTTTTCCACCCTCCTCCTGCCTCTATGGCAGACAATATTCCCCATACTCTCTCTCCCCTTTTGGGCATTATGGCTTGCAACACAGACACTGAGAGGTCATCATGTTTGGTCCATTATCTACTTTCGGCACGCATCTCCCATCCCAACTGGTTCCTCCAGCCATCATTTTCCTATTGATCCCTGCTCTATTCCATCTGCCTTCCCCCCTCTGCTCATGAAGCAGGCTTCCAGCTATGGGGCAATCCCCCTGGCCCTTGTATCTACTGTCCTTGGGTGTCAGCCTCATGTGATGTTATTCTATACAATGGAAACATTTTTATGTTTAGTTGTAGTCTGGGAGCTGCAATGCTGAATCTAGTGGCTCAGTTAGACACTTTGCTTCTCCCCTTAGGGGACCCTCTGATGCTAGCCCCTATTTTGCTTCCAGACCTCCCCATCCTTGCTCCCCTCTCCCCTTCATTTCTCTCTCTCCTTTGCTTTTTGAATCCAGAGCAGGTGTTTTGCCCACCCTTCTTCCTGGTTTCTTATCTCCCTTCTCCCTGTTTTCTCATAGCCTTAGATGTCCATGGGGGGGGAGGTGGTTACCTTAATATACATATGCTAAAGGGGGTGACCCTTCTTCTGGGT
This sequence comes from Sorex araneus, assembly GCF_027595985.1. Lineage (NCBI taxonomy): Eukaryota > Metazoa > Chordata > Mammalia > Eulipotyphla > Soricidae > Sorex > Sorex araneus. Next base: position 42,618,090 of record NC_073306.1, on the reverse strand, counting down.
CTACCCATGTTGGCCACAGTTTCCAGAATGAGAACCCACTGCATGTTCCAGCTGTCCACATCAGTTCCCATCATCCCCATCATGCCCCATTCTGCCTGCAGCTTCCCTTTCCCAAAGTGTCACTGAAATCCAGTGGGACAAAAGGAATTCTGGAGGAGGGTGGGTGGGTCGGGCAGGTGCTGCTGTCATTGTCCCAGCCATAGGCTGACCTAACACCTTTCACTGACTCAATGCATATTGAGTGTATGTATATGATGTGTGAGGTGTGGTTTATGTGTGTATGTATAAGAACAAAGGCCACATACTCATGAAATTTACACAGGGTGGGTAGAGATAATAAATAACAAAGTCGACCATTTTTGGAGGTGGCAACAAATACAAAGCTATATCAGCAAAGGATGATGGTGCTATTTAAGCAGGTGGGGAGGAATTTTCTTGAGGTGCTGACACCTGAGGCAGCGACTTGGGTGATGTGAAGATGCCAAATCTGGGGGCAGAGTAATGGGAGGAAAGGAACCCCAGATACTGAGGCCCAGAACCAGAATGAAGTTGGTGTGTTTGAGAAATAGCAGGAAAGAAGGGCTGCTGGAATAGAATGACCAAGGAAAGAAAAGGGAAAGGCAGGCCTTGGTAGAGCAGTCCTAGAGTCTATTCTTTCTTTCTTTCTTTCTTTCTTTCTTTCTTTCTTTCTTTCTTTCTTTCTTTCTTTCTTTCTTTCTTTCTTTCTTTCTTTCTTTCTTCTTGAATTTTATTATTTTTATTTTATTTTTAAAAATTTTATAGAAATCAGTCGGGATGGGAGATGAGTGTAGATAATGGTCCTGGAGTCTAATAGGAGAGACAGACCCTAACCTCCAGAATGTCCACTGTTTTCTAAAAATACTTCAGCAGAAAATTGCATATTATACAGATTCAGATCATGCATTTTCTTTGGGCCCTACACATTCATACCAGTTAAAGTCCTTACCTGAAAGGACTTTAACTTTCAGTTAACTTCAGTTTGTCCTTACCTGAAAGGACTCCCTGGTTTTCAGGGGATATATAACAGCCTCTACAGTTTCTACAATCTTTTTGTCTGGCTTTTAGAGCTTGGAGAAGTAAAAGTGTAGCTAGTTCAGTAAATGCCTTCCTGATAGTCATGGAACATCAGTGGATGTGGTTTCACTGGCAATCATCCTCTAGAGACCTTTACTCAGGGAAATTTGCCCAGGCTCTGGTAGAAAAATGCTACCCAATCTAGCAAACAACTCCCCACCCCTACCCCGCCCCACCCTTCAGATATTTCCCCAACAATAAATGAAAATGCATGACCATGTTTGAATGTGGTTTGTTCTGGGTATACCTGATTTAAAAAGAAAGGATTGTGTTGTCTTTTGATTTCTAGGTTCCTGATAATGAGATGATAGTTCAGTAATTAGTATAGGGAGAATTTAACACCTTGCAAATACCAATGAGAAAAAAGTGACCACCGGCTTTCTGGAATAAAGAATAGCTGCAATTATTGAACATTAATCATTTTCTTTCTAAGATAATGGCTAGCCTTTATTTAGACTTCAGCTTCTACCAAACTGAGAGCTTGATTAATGGTTTCCAGAGGTTAAGATAAGTTAAATAAGAGATTAAAATGCAAATACAGTAAAACACATGAGAAACAAATCACTATGAGTCAGGATCAGCAGAAATAGCAGATTAGCTTCATATTAACAATATTGGAAGTCTCAGAAAAACAATGCATTAAGAGTTCATCCAGATGTTAATGGCATAAAAGAATAAGTTTTTTTAGAGGAATAATACAATGGGTTCTTTACCAGGGATGGAAAATATGAAATTTATGATATCTAAAAAATCCAGAAAGCTTAGCAAATCCTATTAAGAATAAATTTTTTAAAAATCTAGCATAGCATATGAAATTTCAGAATACCAATAATAGATCCTTGAAATCAGTGAGGTAAAAATGGGCCTCACAAAAGATATAGCAATTAAGCTGATAGCAGATGTCTTAATAATAAATGTTAGCTGATAGGATTAAGAGAAAATATATGAACATAGATTTACAGTTCAGCTAAATTATCACTTAAGTAGGGAAAAAGCAGAACCTCAGAAATGTAGACTATCTTTTTCTTCTTTTTAAAGTGAAAGGGAGATAATATAGTTACGATAGTGTTAATGTTTATACTTTTGTTGCACAAAGTTACTACCCCTTTCCTTCTTCCCCCATCAAAGTACCTAAGACCCTCACCTCCCTTCACTGTCATTTCTAGTCTGCCTCTTCTTCCACCCCCAAGGCCATGTCCCCACCAACTCTTGGCAACTTCAGTGAAGATGATGTCTTTTTGGTTTGTGAAAGACTGATGATACTACCTAAATTGTAACAAAAGAGGTCAGAAGATAACCAAAATATTTCCTTAATGGGAAAAAGGAAATAAATGCCAGCCTTATTTTAAAATCACACACACATAAGGAAAAGGAACAAATGCAAGTGTTAAAGGTAACCAAAAATGAAGCGTGGTTCCCAGCAGTTTATAGAGTCTTCATTAAATAAAGTACTAAACCATGTCTTTCAAATAGCAGGAAAACAGTCCCATAAATACAGAGGTCAATATATAAGAAGAGATGAGGAGCAAAGAATATAGTATATATGTGGGAAGTCTAAATGAATAATAAAATTCTTCCTAGAACAATAATAACACATTGTGCAAACATGTTAAAAATAAGGCAAAATTAATAATTTATACTAAAACAATAATGTCAAAGACAGAATAAAAGTAAGTGGAGTGTTCTGATGTTCTTGTACTATATAGGAGGAAGTAAAATTCATTGATCAAATTTAGACTTAATAAGTTAAGGGTTTCTATTATAGTTTCTAATGTTAATATCTAAAATGTGGAGTGTACAAATTTACTTGTTGATAAAGAAAAATGGAATTATGAAATAAATTAATATGAGGGCAGGAAAAGAGAATAACAGAAAGGTAGAACAAGTAGAAAAGAAATAAACCCCTGTCAAATTAAAACCTGGCTATTTTGTAATTTGATATACTTGTATAATAAAAGATATCCAAACAAGAATTCTATAACCAGAAAAACCATTCCTCAAGCATAACATTCCCAAACAAATAAAAACAGAGGATAAATCACCCAAAACTAAAACCAAATTATACAGAAATTCTAAAAGAAGTTGTTTAAACTGGACAGAAAGAACTCAGTCGCAGAAAAACAAAGTATTGCATGGACAAAGGTTACTACATAAAGAAATTATTGAAGTATGTTTTTGTTTTTCAACTTTTTCTGCCTGAGGACATGCACAAGGCAATAATTGTAAAATGTGTGCTGACAGGAAGTAGAAGATGTATACCCTGCATGGCACTAACAATAACAAAATTGTGGCACGGAAGGGAGGTCAACAGAAAGGAATAGCTTTCTATCCACCTGAAACTGAGTTGGCAAAAGCTAGGTTATTATAAACTAAGATATTGAACATAATCTCCAGAGTAATTTTATTTAAAAAGAAAATAACTTAAAAGCATAGTGAAAGAAGCAACAAAGAAATTTAAATTTTAAAAAGAAAAGACCAGGGCCAGAGCGATAGCACAGCAGGTAGGGCGTTTGCCTTGCACGTGGCCGACCCGGGTTCAATCCCCGGCATCCCATATGGTCCCCCAAGCACCACCAGGAGTAATTCCTGAGTGCAGAGCCAGGAGTAACCCCTGAGTATCGCTGGGTGTGACCCAAAAAGCAAATAAATAAATAAATAAATAAATAAATGGAAAAGACCTATTTTAAACAAAACGGAGCAATAGAAGAGTAGCACTGTAGCACTGTCGTCCCATTTTTCATCGATTTGCTCAAACGGGCACCAGTAACGTCTCCATTGTGAAACTTGTGACTGGAGTGATGGCACAGCGGGTAGGGCGTTTGCCTTGCATGTGGCTGACTCAGGTTCAATTCCTCCGTCCCTCTCGGAGAGCCTGGCAAGCTACCAAGAGTATCCTGCCCACACGGCAGAGCCTGGCAAGCTACCCATGGAGTATTAGATATGCCAAAAACAGTAACAACAAGTCAAATAGAAGAGTAAATGAACAAATAAGACACGCTACATAGAAAATATTACCAATAGAACTGGAGAAATAAGCTGGTTAGGTGCTTGCTTTGCACAAGACTGATCTGGGTTTGATTAGTCAATATGGTCCCTAGAGTCTTCCTAGAAGTGATACCTGAACACAAAGCCAGGGGTAAGCTCTGAGCACCACTGGTGGTGGCCCCCACACCAAAAAATAAATAAAGGAAGAAAGAAAATATAAACCAACTATCTTATCAGTAGTTACATCAAATACCCATCCCTTCACCAGTGCACATGTTCCACCACCAAGAACCCCAGCATATCCCCCACTCCCACTCCCCTCCTGCCTGTGTGACAGGTGATTTCACTTTATTCTCTCTTTACTTTGATTACATTCTATTTTTGACAGAGAACGCACTATTATCATTTGGAGTCTTCCTCCCAACAATCAGACATGTAGAAATGGCATCATTAGCTCATGTTTTCTATTGCTGATAACAAAGAGCATATGATGTTGCACGGTCGTGAAACCGGCCGTCCAGTTTTGGGATTCTGGTATTTCAGTAATTAAGTCCAGAGGTATTTCTGCCAGCAGCTGCTGCATTCCGAGATTGGAGAACAATAAATTATTCTCTAAGGTGGAACTTTCAATAAGACAGCCCAATCACCAAAAACACATTTGGCCAATAATTCATTAGCCCCACCTCAATTAATATTACACCCAAAACACAACAGTACCAGTGAGCGTGAAATTCTAAACCGCACAGGTCACAATGGTAAAGCAACTCAGAAACCCATCAAGCTTAGTTAGTGAAGAAACTAACCCAGAAGACCCAACCAGTAATGAAGCACTAGACAACCTCTCTGACAAGGAATCTAGAAGGGAGTTACTGAGGATGCAGCATAGGAAGCTAAAAGAAACAGTGGAATGCACTGCCAATAAAATACAAGAGGATTTGATAGGAGAAATGTGGAAAATGCAAACAAAATTACGAACAGAAATGACAGATCTCAAAAACCTGGTAGGTTGAATTGAAAAACTCAGTGAAAGGCTTCAGCAGCAGAGTAACAGTTTGCCCTGGGTCCATTAAGTCCCTTGTCGGGACCCTGCTTTGGGGGTGCTAGGAACTAAGGGCAACTGAGTCAAGAAAGCATATGCCCAGGAATAAGTATTATTGGAGTCAATTAACCCCCAGGTTACAAAAGCATAATATTAATTGTCTTCCTGTGTCAATACAGAAAGGACATTGCTTTAAGGTAAACTATGCAACAGACTTACAATATAAGTTCAGTGTCCTTAGAAGGATCTGATTTTACAAGCTAACAGAATCTGATTCAGGAAAAGGTGATTAACTGGTTGGGGAGGAGGGCACAGAGAAGAGTTTACAGATAAACAAAGGAATGGGAGTGACTCGGGAGCTTCGGGATAGGTGTAACCCGATAAAGCTAAGTTCCCTGCAGCAAGGATAAACCCAATGTTATCCTACAGTTTTGTACCATCTTTCTGCTGAAGTTTGGTGTATTTGCGAGCCTTGTTGTCTTAAAGTAGCCTGTATAGTTATTTTTGATTTTGAACAAGAATGGTTTTTAGTCTATAAAGTTCCTGAGATGTTGTTTGTTTGTGAAACTGTGTGTTGTTCCTTCTGATATGAATAAGAGTCTAGCTGGGTAAAGTATTTTTTATGAGGCATTTATGTCATTGAGTTTTTTTACTATATCCCACCACTGTCTTCAGGCCCTGAGGGTTTCATCTGATGTTTCAGCTGTAAATCTTAAGGATGCTCCTTTACAGGCAATTTCTTTCTTTGATCTTGCTGCTTTCAGAATTTTGTCTCTGTCTATGGTTTTCGTCACTCTGTCTTGGAGTATTTTTATTTGGATTTCTTCTAGCTAGTACGCTTCGGGCTCCTGAATCTGGTTGCATATGCTCGTCAGCTCTGGGAACGTCTGGCATCGAAATGGGCCAGGCCAATCGCCATAATACTTAACTATAAGTTAAGAGCACGTTCGTGGACAAACTCTGTCATGACCCAAAAGAGGTAACTGGATAAGGAACCTGCTGGGGTTAGGAAGACTAACCTGGCCTGAGGACTGTGGTCTGGAATATATAGTGAGATATCCTCAGGAAGAACCAAACTTTAAGTTTGATATATCTCTAACTGTGCTCATACAGAATGACATTGCTAGAAATATTAGAAGTAAATTTACTGTAACTATTTAAGTGGATTACTAGCCAAGGAAAGAAGAAAGCCAACACATCTTGGATGGGATCCCACCCTTAAGCAGATCTCCTAGTAATCTGGAATAATCCCTTAGATGAGATTTTGTCAGTGAGATAATCTCTTGGAGAAGTGGCCTTATCTCTCTTTGTTGTTTTTGTTAATGTTCAATCCCACTTTTGTACTACCACTCTACCCGATTGCTATATAGACTAAGACTGTAAGAGCAGAGGGGGTCAGAGTCAGGGGATCTGGAATCTAGGAATGAGGGGCTAGGAAGAAAGAGTGTGTGAGATGGAAGAGACGGAGAAATTGAATAAATGACAATTAATCAGCAACCAGCTTGGTCCTCATTCTTCCTTTGCCTGCCCATTGCCAGCAGCTGTCCTGATCCAGTCCATACACAGTGGCTTGAGAACACTGAATGTGGGTGGTGAGAGAGAGCTGCCCAGAGAGACTGCAAACACATCATCCCTTCTGCGTGCATATTTTTTACACAAAACCCCATACAGTAATCTCTCTCAATGTCAGTGGGCTAAACACACCAATTAAAAGACATAGAGTAGCAGGATGGGTCAGAAAATTGAACCCAACATTCTGCTGCCTGTAAGAAACACAGCTGAATAGTCAGAGCAAACACAGATTCAAATTCAAAGGCTGGAAAACAATTCTACAGGCAAACAACTCCCTCAAAAATACTTGGGTGGCCATTCTGGTATCAGATCACACTGATTTCAGACTGAAGAAGGTCACAAGAGACAGTGAAGGTCATTTCT